>NC_022030.1:7981879-7990792 GCF_000317375.1 Microtus ochrogaster
TGTGTACATATGTTAGAGGTGTGTACATATGTTAGAGATGTGTACATATGTTAGAGGTGTGTAACTTGGTCTTCTTGTGGAACTCCTAACAGTGAGAGCAGGAGCTGTCTCTGAATCTGTTACCTGCTTTTGGGCCCCTTTCCTCCTCCTGGGCATCCTAGTCTTACTGCAACTTGCTATGCCATGACTGACTGATAGATGTGGGAGGCCTGCCCTTTTCTGAAGAGAAACAGAGGAGGAGGAATGGATGGCGGAAGGTAGGTTGTAGGAAGGGACTGGGAGGAGAGGAGGGATGAGAAACTGTGATTGATGGGGCTGAAAACTAATTATAAATAAATTATAGGAATAGACTAAAAAAAATTTAAAAAGGGAGAAAAAAGGGGCGCCAGGATTGTCAAATGGCCTGTGTTATAAGGGCAAGGTAGAGAAATGATACATCCTTTTTGTTTAAACAGCCTGTTGTGATTATAAAAATATCATATAAAAACCTGAGGAAGAGGCTTGAACAGGTGCTCCTGAGAAATCAGTGCCTAGTTGAGGGAGCACTTCAGAACTTCACAGAGGCATGCTGCAGCCTTTGAGTCACTGGGGCTACTCGTCCAAGGACTAAGATAACTCCTGACACAACAGTATGAGCTATAAAGGTCACAGTAGTGGGAACTCGGAGCGGCAGGTGAGTGCACAACTCTGAAAGCACGGACCGCTTCATCATGGTATTAGAGCAGTGCTGTGCACACAGACTACAGACACAGATTCTCTCCTTGGGGCAAACCCCAAAGAAATGCATGCACTTGGAAACGGAAAGAACTGAACGAGGATGTCCATAGCAGCCTCATTCCTCACAGCTCTAAGCTGGGGACAGCTCAGAAACCCATTAATGGTGAAGCAGAGAGAGAATTCTTGATAGTTCTATGGAATACATCATTTCAGCTCTTAGGAGTAGACCAATTTTTTATATTTTATATGTGGATGTACATATGTAATATTTAAACATACATGGTTTGTGTGCTTTAAAAAATATAACAACCTCATAGACGGAAAGAGGCAGAAGTGGGGGTGCAGGGAAGAGGGAGGAAGGAAAAGGATCAACAGCTATTTTACTGTACCTTAAATAGTTTAGACTTCTAACACCAAATTTTTCTATTTATCAGCATTTGTGAGCCATGGCAGCACATGTCTGTAAATACCGCTGGAGGGATGTTGGAGCAGTCTGGGCTGTATAGCAAACCCTAGAAGAGCTAAGTAAGAACCTAGTAAGGCTACACAGCAAGACCCTATCTCAAAACAAACAACATAGCCAGGTGGTGGTGGTGCAGGCCTTTAATCCCAGCACCTGGGAAGCAGAAGTAGGTAGATCTCTGAGTGTGAGGCCAGCCTGTTACACAATGAAAACCTGTCTTAAAAAAATTAAAAAAAAAAAAGGAAGAGAAAAAAAAAAAAAGATGTGTCTTTTCCTTTGTCTCTAAACCTAAAAGTCTTTCATCTCAAAAATTCTACTAAACATTTAAGTATATTTCTGAAGTTTTCATTATGATCTAATTTTACAACCTGAGTTGAAAGAATTTTTAAAGTCTGTAATGTTACCTGGATTTTATTTGTGTTTGTGTTTGGGTGTTTTGTTTTGTTTTTTCTTTTCTTTTTTTTTTTTGGAGGGGGGTGCTGTTGATTAGGTGTTCTTTCCTCCTGCTTTCCTCATTTCTAGGGGTAGGATTTTGCTATGGAGTCCTGACTACTATGTAGAGCCATCTGGCCTTGAACTTGCAATGATTTTCTGTTCTTGGCTCCTGAGAACCGGGCCTGGAAGTGTGTGCCACCATACTAACCTGCATTAACTTTTAAAGTAAGATAAACTTGTTAGATCATGATCTGAACATCATGTGTACATGTATGTGTATCTATGCACACATTAGCCCACATTCACCCCACATGCACAAAAATGAACATAATCTTTTTTTATAACCCCAAAGATCAGAGAGGGCAAACAACTTGCTCACAGTGAAACAGAAAGCAAATGGTGCAACCAGGAAGATTGGCTAGCACTGCAGCTGCCTAGGCCCCCTGCTACAGGGGAGGAATGGCTGGCTTAGTTAAATAGCTAAGAACACAGTTAGTGGCCGGTGACTCCCTGCTTCCTTTAAAGTTTCAATTCTCAATTGCACCCAGCAGTCCTTAAACTGGAGTGAAGAGAGCAACTTCTGGGAAAGATGTTTTTGTTTTGTTTTCCTTCTTCCAGCCTATCTCACTGGTCAACATTTTATTTTAAAAAGAAAACAATGACAAAAGGTCTTGAACTGTTTCCCTCTGGTGACATTATTTCTTGAGAACCTGCATTGGCGCTGCCCTGCATCGTTGCCCAGGGCTATGCGCCAATACGATAACATCCCCGTGGTTACCCACTGTTAGTGATGCTAACATGTGGCTCATGACTAGGCAGGATCAATGGTGTGTGCCTGTAGTCCCTGGTACCTGGGAATCTCAGTCAGACTTCAAAGCCAGTTTGGACAGCTCAGTGACACCCTGTCTTTCAAAAAAGGAAAAAATGTGGATTGTGGATACATAAAATTGAAAAGTTTTTATGGCCCAATAAACCTTTTCGCCGATGCAATAATTCAAATCAGACCAAATCAAATTAGGAAAAGCTCAGGTTTAATGGATACTAAAGCTCCCGGTGGCCTTCCAGCCTCCCAAGGATAAAGATGGAAAGAAAGACCTACCACGTGTTTGTTCTCTGTGGGGCAGTTTAAATACTCTGTAGGAGGGGTCTGGAGCCTCTCTGTGGAGAAGTCATGGTTTGACAGGCTTTCTCGGAGGGGGAGTCTGGACTGAGGCAACTCCCAGAGTAGGGGGCTTGGGATGGAGAGTTCCACCCAAACATTCCAGATTTTTTAGATACATGGATGCCAGAGGCTGAGGTGAAGCCTTTTAACCCAAACATTCCAGACTCTTTGGATATAGGAGTGCCCAGGGGCTGGGGTGAAACCTTAATCCAAACATTCCAGACTATTTGGGTAAGTGGATGTTAGGGGCTGAGGTGATGCTTTCAACCAAACAAAAATTTAAGAATATTCTTAAAACTTTATTATAAAATCTTGCAAATAAAATCCATTCTAATTTACTATAATTACTTTAGATTAAAATTTAGATAGCCACATCTAGCAAGTGGCTACTGTATTAGACGAGGCAGGTCATCTATTAAATTTCTACAGCTAAAGACTTTTGTTGTGGTGGTGGTGGTTGTTGTTTTTGGTTTTTTGAGACAGGGTTTCTCTGTAGCTTTGGAGCCTGTCCTGGAGTTGGCCTTGAACTCACAGAGATACCCCCCCCCACACACACACACACCTCCTGAGTGCTGGGATTAAAGGCGTGCACCACCACCGCCCAGCCAAGACTTTTAAACTCTAAACTAAAAAAAATATATAAATAAAAATTTTTAAAAAATCTGTTTCCCACATTAGTTTGCTGTGTGTGAATCTAAGTTTAGCATCTGGCTGACTTTGCCAGAATAAAATTACTAGCTCTGTGTACAAATACAGTGCCGGTAGACAGTCCGTGGATGTTTCCTGATGTCTGCCAAAGCCTTCATGTTCAATCACTGACGCACACCTCTTCATGAAAACTGCTGGCCGTGGGGCACCCAGGTGGAAATGACAACATTGTGCACCGTCTTTAAACAGCCCTGGCTAGCCTGCAGTTTTCTCACGCCTCCATCCAAACCTCTTTGAACACTCACTATCAGTTTCAACCTTCCAGAAAGCCAATGGAATAAAAACTAAACTCGAAAGGAAAAAAAAAAAAAGGAATAAGAATTCTGTAAGTTCACAGAAAGTATGCTTTTCTGAATTTGACTGTTACACACCAAGCCTGAGCCGTGGTGGGTCAGTTTGTGCTGAATCATGGTAGGGAAAGGTCCTTCTGCCCTGTCTCCACCTCCAGGCCAGCGCCTGCCCTTAGATATGTCATCACCTGTGTCCTCCCCCGTCCCTGAGCTCCTCGGTTTCAGCTCTTTACCCCGAGGTGGCAGACACTTTCTCTGGCTCCACACTGTTATTCTGCTCTATCTATTCCACTCTTTTTCCAAGATCTCTTACTGCCTGGGAACCCTAAAATTCTACCTTTATCCCTGTCCTGTTAAGCTTTCCATCTGGTGGTTTACCTGACGTGTGTTTCACTGCTTGTGAGAACGTGCAAACATGCAAGCGCGTGGAAATTTGGTACTACTTTTCCCATGTTTGGAATGAAGTTGCTGAGTGCATGTTTTCTGAGTGACTCAGAGGAGTGTTGGAGCCCTCCCAGACAGGGAATTGGTGCTAACATCACCCATTCTACGGTTGTGTCACAACTACCAGAATACTTGAAGCATTTGTAACAGGAATAAACTTTTTGAGACGTTTAGTTGATGTCATTCTGTGTCTGTAGCTTCCTTTCTCCTTCCTATAAGTCTGTCCCACTGACCGGTGGGAAGAATGTAGAGATGAGAGCCATTACTTTGCATAAAGATTAGAGTAAGACAACGCCCTGACATAAGCCAGGCACGACAACACGTGGTTACATTCCAGAACTAGGGAAGCTGAGGCAGGAGGATCATTGTCAGGAAGCATTTGAAGCCATTGCGGGATACATAGTGAGCTAAAGTCCAAACCACACTGTAAAGAAAGACCCTGACTTAGTAACAAAACAAAAATAGGAACCATATTATTCTATTTGGAAAGTATTCGTTTTCATTGAGGGTAAAATGTGTGTCCTGGGCTGAGCTAGTTATTAGAGAGTCAATGGAGGGCACTTGCTAGCCACTAAGACTGCGTCTACCTACCTAAGGAGAAATGAGCCCAAGCTCAAAGCGTCAGTCAGAGCAATTTGGGAGGAGCCTCTTAAAAATGATTGAAGCCAGGAATATAAGCAGCCTGTGGCTATTTTAACTGAGTATGGGGTATCCCATAAAGTTTTGCCCACTACAGACAGCAAGCAGACTGGCTGTGGGAGGATGGGAGCCAAGGAGTAGGGAGGGTACCATGCAAAGATGCTGCTGTTCTGGATGAGGCCTGTGGATGGAGATACAGAACTCCTGATGTCGGCAAGAAACTCTAGTACCACAAGAAGCATACGTGGGAACGAACACTCCCAGAGCCTAGAGAGAGACTCCTCATAGACATGAAGAGCCTTGGAAGGCAGCATGGGGCTGTGGGGCTCCTCCCTCCACCTGGCATAGGGTCCTCTAATTCACCCGAAGGAAGAGAAAGGGAAACGTGTAAGAGGAGAAAAGTATACAGGCCTCCAATCTCAGCACTCAGGAAGCGAAGTCTGGAGGATTTCTGTGTGTTCAAGGCCGATTTGGGCCATAGAGTCAGACTTTGTCCCCCCCCCCCAAAAAAAAAGAGAGAAAGAGACAGAAAAGGGTGAGGAGGAAACAAGGAAATGACTTGCACTTCAAATAAACTGAGTATTTATCCCAAGGAACTTTGCCGCCTGGGGGGAAACATGGAAATTTTCTAGGGAAAATCCCTGTTGTCATTGCAAACAGGAGCTCTGGGCAAGATAGTTCAGCATGGAAAACAAAGATGTCTCTCTTTCCTCTTTCATTTCTGCCCATCTGATTCCCAACACGCACACTTTGGCCTCACTGCAAATATATCTCCACTGATACGCTAAGGGGAGTAGGGGAGGCTTGCCACTCTGAAAATGAGAAGCAATGCCTATCAGACGACATCCTAAATCTAGAAACACCCCCTTTCAGTACTCACTGGTTCTTACTGTGCCCTGGGGAGTGAGGGTGCAAGGGCTTCAAGCCTGGGTTAGAAAGTACTGCTCACATAGAGCATTGAACGTAGGTTCTCCTCACTGTAAGGGAAACACAGAGATCTTCAAACAGACTACATCTGCCTGTATCCATTACTTCTAGAAACCACTGTCGCCATGCTTCTAGTGAGATCCCAAGCTGGATTAGACACATAACTATTAGTCACAAACGTCTAACTATTTAGTATCTATAGTCAGCATCCTACCTCCAAGTCTCCTTCCCGTTGTAGCAACAGTTGCAAATGCACACCTTAGTTCTTAGAGTCAAGCTGCATCGAGATATGCAAAATTACTCTGCTCGAAAATTTCACTGCTATTAGCAGTAACTTAAGTTTCTTTCGTGAGCAATGACTTACACTGCCTCTCCCACTGTTATTTACTCTGAATGACAGACAATAAAGGTATTTTACTGTTTCCCTATCTCAGATGAGGAAATAGAAGCCTCTTTGTTCCAAGATCTTTGTCAGGGCTATCCCTGGCATCTTTGGTCTATGGCTATCCCACCTTTCACTTAAATATTCACTTTCCTACTGCCATTGTTGGGAACGATGATTGGATCCTTGCTACTCACCTCTAGGTGCTGTCTCTTTAAGGTACAGGGTCATTCTAGATTCACTGTTCACACAAAGGCCTCCCAGGCTAACCTTGCCCATGGTAACCTCATATTCCTGTGAATGCCCACAGGAAATCATTTGCACGGCCCTTTGCTGAGCCATCCTACCATACCTTGGAACTAGTCCCATGCTTCTATTCACTTCTATGCCTCTGTTTGGACCCCAAAGGTCCGCATAGCTCCTCAGACATATTCAATGGATGATATTAAATCCCTGAGCCACTGAAACTAGGGAAGAGTTTTAAAATACAAATATCCCCACTGGGCAGGAAAACCTTCCTGCTTCCCGTTTTCCTCTGGTCATCTTTGCCAAGGCCACAGAGGCAGATTTACTACCAAGCCCCAGGCTAATGAAGAATCCTCCAAACAAAACTGCATTTATTTACGCAATGGCTGGAACAGACTTCAAGAGCTTGGGAACACTATTCTAATTTGTCCAATTGACGCCTTGCCTGGGCTAGGACCTCACAGGAGCCTATCAAACATAATTGGGGTTTTTAACCTTGTGACATAAGCCATTAGCTACAGAGCGTCCTCTTTATTTCCTTTTCTTAAAAAGTACATTCAATCTACTGTGGACTTTCCCATCTATCGGTGCAGCTGGAGGTGACTTCCTGCTCGGTCAGCTGACCCAGCCCTGAGTCACATCACTGCTGCATGCTGGTGAGGCTGCTTCTTCATCTAAGGAACCAGGGAGAGAGACTAACCCGAGCTATCAGAACGCCCAGAAGGTGGGATGCTTTTGTGTTTCTGCTGCTCATTTGACATCTCACAATTAGAATCATGGCTCCTAGAGCTTTCAGCTGCTGCTGACATATCAGAAGACAGGACAATCAGTTCCCTTTGTCCCAGGGTGAAAATGACATTTTTGTAAAAAGTCCATCTCTGTAGGCAATGAGTCATTTACCCGGGCAACCCCTTTCGTCAAGGGGTCCTTCCTCTGGTCTTCATTTCGGGGATGTGTTCTGCTGAAATGCTAATGACCCGGAGTGCTCATTCTGGGATTCGCGATGATGCAAGTCCAGTTTTGAGAGGAATTTGAAAACCACAGGAAAGAAGCTAGGTCCATGGGACGGGGTTTGAAATACAAAGAAGGAAACTTCCTAGTTCGGGGAAGTCACTGGGAAAAAGCCGTAGGGAAGCTGAATCTGGAAGTGGAGGAGTTAAGAAGCCAGCTCTACCAGCTTGCTGCTTAGCTAAGTGGGGGTGCAAAGACCTCTCATTAAAGAGGATAACGGAATATCCTTAGCTTTTCTCATCTCATGCTGTTACAGCAAATCAAGCATTATTGTGATGCACTTGGCAAATGGGGATCCATCAAAATACACTTTTCCCCATTGACTCAGTGGGGCAAGCAGTCTGGGTGTGTCGCCCTCACTTGTGACTTTTCCACAAGTGTGCTCATCAGCAGGGCCCAGATAAAGCCTCCATTAAAGTTTTCTTCCTTCCGAAACATTCAGTAGGAAAATGGTTTAGAGAAGAAAACCACAGGCAAACCAAAGGTGCGGTTAAAGGGCAAGCAGGTGTGTTTTCATTTCAGGTCTGAAGAGGAGGAGCAGGGGGCCAAGATCTGGTCACCTAAAGCCCCTTGGGACTCAGTGCAGGAAGTCAGTGCACTGTACCAGCATTCGGTATCACTTGTGATTGATTACTCATAACCAGCCTGCACCAGACACCTCAACTGTTGACAGACATGTAACATAAACCCATGGCAAGCTTCCAGCCTGGATTTTTTTTTTTCACTGTACTTGAGATCACAATAGCCCTGTCTACTTCCTGGAAGATGCACCTGATCATATAGCGTGATACTGACTTCAGAACAATGTACATCAGGGTTTTTTTTTTGTTTTTTTTTTTTTGTTTCCTTGTTAATGAACATTAGGTAGTGGCTGTCAAAGGAATGAATGGTAGGAACAGGCTTAAACTTGAAAGTCCCGAGGTGGAGACCTAGGTCTGGTACATAAGTTCTAATCCTGAAGATTGCCTAAATCTACAGTGGTAAAAGCTCTCATTTAAGAGAGCACCACCAGAAAGAGGAAAGGGAAGGGGAAGGGCGTAGGAGACACACCGTCCTTCTGGAAAGGACCGTGCCCAGAATCACCACCTACGTGGCACTTTCCTTACTCTCTGCTGGTGAGGTCATCACACGGGGACCCCCAGCACCAAGGGAGGCTGGGAAAGAGCATCCTTTGCTATGTAGCCATGAACCCAGTCAAAAGTCTGGAAAGAAGAAAGTGGGAATTGGGAGATAATTTGTTGTTCTCGCCACAGAGGGAGGAGCATGTTGTGTCACGTAAGTAGGTCCAGTCTCTTTCTAGTAAACGTGGTAGGAAAGCCATCAACATCTGGAAGGAAAACTGCTCACAGTGTTAATCACAACAGCAACACAGACTGAGCCTAGGTGGCCAACAGGGTGATCACCAACAACCGATAAAGGAAATGGGGTGTATTCACACAATGGATTTTCAGGAGTGCTTGCCTTAGGTTTTTGTTTTTTTTTTTTTTTT
>NC_022030.1:7991992-8004445 GCF_000317375.1 Microtus ochrogaster
TTACAAATAATACTGCTATGAACATAGTTGAACAAATGCTCCTGTCGTTTGATAGGGCATCTCTTGGGTATATTCCCAGGAGTGGTATTGCTTTGTTCAAAACAGGGTTTATCTGTGTAACAGCCTTGGCTGTCCTGGAACTCATTCTGTAGGCCAGGCTGGCCTCAAACTCACAGGCCTGCCTCTGCTTCCCGAATGCTGGGATTAAAGGCATGCACCACTACTGCCCAGCCACTATGCACTTTTTTTAACTGATAAAGCTTTATTATTTTTCCTTTTATTGAAAATAGATTCTTTTCTCACATAATATGTCCCAATTATGGTTTTCCCTCCCTCTACTCCTTCAAGTTCTTCCCCAGCTCTCCTCCTAACAGATCCATTCCATTTTTGTCCCTCATAAAGAACAGGCTTCTAAGAGATGATAATAATAAAACATAACAAAATAGAATATATTATTACTTCCTTATCTCACTCTTTGTGAATGGGTAATACTGCAGGTTGATATTGGAGAAATAAGTATGGTCATTAATATTTTGGCTCAGAAGGGTTTTTTTAACCTCAAAAGGGCTGGTCATGAACTTGCAGTAACATATCCACCTCTGTCTTGCCATGCTGGAACTGCAGGCATGACCCACCATGCTCGCTTTCTCTTGTGGAGAAATTTTGATATGTGTTAATAGTGCTTCCGTCTGTATTCTACATTTAGATCCCTCATCCTGGAAGTATACAGATCTGCTTCAAGTTTTCATTTCATGAAAGTTAAGATATTTCAGGAACGTGGGGTGAGGATCAAGACTACTGACTAGAACTGAAAAGTTCCAACTTTTTAGTAAGGAGAAGTTGTGCCAATTATTTCACCTGAGGGTCTCTCTGAGATTCTCCACTGACTCTCTTAGGAAGACTGCACCACGGGGTTCAGACATCTCAATAACCTCGGAATGACCGATGGAACAGGGTGGTCCCTTTAGGGCTGAGTTCTAAAAAGAAACAAAGGAGTAGCAACCCCATCGGCTGAATCTTAAAGAAAAGGTTCGTGAATCTTTCAATGAAAACAAAACCAACTAACCCAGGCATGCTGACACAAACCAGCGATCCCAGCACTGAGGCAGGAGGATTGCTGCAAGCCTGAGGCCAGCCTGGGATACATAGTGTCAGATCAACCAGAGATATATAGCAAGATTTTATCAAAACAAGGTCAGAGCACTTTCTTGGGCTGAGGGTACTTAAACATGACTTCAGAGAGCCAACAACCAGGACTAAACTACTAAGCAGGTAAAATGTAAAAATTCTGCTCCAACTCAAAGGAAGAACCCCAGGACCCTGGTCACCTGCAGACCGCAGCAACACTCTGAGTTTTCCTGGGAGGATCTCTGGCCAAGGATTGGGCAGGTTCAGCCATGTTCTCTGAATAAAACAGCTAACAACGCAGACTGGTTCAAAGGTGAATGCCCCTCCCCCCATTCAATACAGAGAATTCCTCTCTCTCCATAGCCAGTTACTCTTTCAGATCAAACACCCGTGTTTGCTGCCCCATCCAGTCAAACTTCCACCTCGGCTCTTTTTTATGATGTGAAATCAGTCCATCCTGGATTTTTCTCTCTTTACAAATGGGGTCTCAGTATGTAGCCCAGATTAGCCTTGAACTCTCAGGGTGCTCTTAAACTCTCAGAAATCCTCCTGCCTCATCCTCCGGGGTACTGGGATTGCAGAGATACTACCGGCAAGACCCAGTGGCCCTTCTGATAGTTACAGGAAATGTGTGGTCTTTTTCAGTTGCGTTTTCCTTTTCATTTTCAGGCATTCTCTTTCTGACTCGCGACTAAATACAGTTTGTTTCAATAACCCAAAATAAAAGTCAGCCTCAAGAAGCCACCATGCAGAACAGACGAGAATTTCAAAACTGAGTCCTGCTGTAACTGGAAGGGGCCTTAGCAATCATCTACTCTGAACTTGACTCCAAGGAGTTAGAAAATGCTCCCACCAACAGAATTGCAGAAAGGCGATCAGAACCATTTGAAAATTCCCAAGCACATATAGTTCTGGCCCAGCAGTTACACAAGGAAGAACTTGGTGTCCAGATATATTCTGAAACACATACAAGGATACATATATACAGTAAGGGCCCTCGGAGCAGTGCTGGGAACAGCAACCAGAAAACAGAAGTGATAAAGTACAATATACAAAAGGATGGGTATGCTTCTGACATGAGAAGGAAGAAAGATAATCCTGTGTCAGAGAATAGTGTTCACAATGCGGTCCCTTAAAATAACGCCAATGTGATTGCGAGGGGCTGGAAATGTGTACACATGTGTTTACATAGAAAGGGTGACTGGAAGCAGCCAGACTCCTTTCAATGGTAGTTGCCTCTAAGGACATGATTGAGGAGCAGTGGGAACATGTATTTTGCAGTTTAATTTTTATTAAAATAAAAATATTTATTTTTAATTTTTAATGTTGTTATTCTTCAGGAATTAAAATTGCTGGTATTCTGGCTGCCTTGGTTCATAACCCAGGAAATGGTACCATGCCCCAGCACTTACATACAGTGGCCCAGCCATTGCACTACAGAACCAGGAAAGATTCTACTAGGGGCTGATGCTGGCTTAGTGATGGTTATACAGGGGTGAGGAAGGCCATCGGAGGTACCAGTTTCCACAGTGTGAGGGCACTGGGCTTCTACCTAAGGCTGATTAACTTAAAAATAAGACTCCAAAGAAGTATCACTATCCAGCGTAGTCTGTGCAGAGAAAGAAAGCCAAGGTGATGAATGACGGCTTGTGTTTTTGAGGACCCAGGATGTTATCTTTAGAGAGCAAGCGATGTTGGCAACAACGTCTTCACCTTTGGAGTCAGCATCCTGCTGTTTTCCTGAATCCTTTTAGAAGGTGATTCCCCCAGTCCTTAGGAAATCTCCAATTTATCCTGTGAGTATAGCCCACATCCTGCCTAACTGCACACACGGAAGAAAGGAGGCTCCTCCAAACTGTCACTGCTTTTCACCTGTCCTCGGTTCTTGATGAGTGAGGTCAACCCGTATTCTCTATGTCTCGCTTCCTGTTTAGGGTTCCACATGACTCCATCTCAGTGATGATTAAGCCACCGGCACATTCTACACCCCTGGCCAGCGTGGCTGTGATAGAGTGAGTCTCAAGGTATTTGTTTGGTATACAAGATAAAGATCCCATGTCCCTCCTACCGTGTTTGACTAACAAGATGAGGGTCAAGAGGCAGCTGGGAACCACAAAGGACGTCTGATTTAGGATTGAGTCAACACCAAAAAACACCAAGTTAAGAGCTGAATAACCATGTCCTTAATATAAATTCACCAAAGGACTCAATATCCCAGAACCCGCACTTCATGTGACCATCATATGACCAAATTGATTTCAGTGATGCCGACCGAGTGCTTACTGAGGGAACAGAAATTGTATTAGACACATTAGTTCATCCAGTAGACAAGAACTGCCCCCCCCTTCATGAAGAAGGAGACAAGCCAAAGGCAATAATTGTGACAAATTGTGCAGAAGTGTGTGAGAAAATAATGGCTTTGGGAAGGAGAGGAATGGCAAAGAAAGGCTAGGGAGATAGAGAGGGGAAGGAGGAGCTAGAGAGGAGGCTCTCCTTTAAGTCAGCTAGGATGAGTTCTAAGTGTCTCCGCCACTTGTTATCTATTAAGGATTAATAGACCTGAAACAGCTAAAGACTTTGCAATATGTGGACTCTGCTTCCCAACACACATCCAAACACACATCCACAGGCAGTCATTTTAGTGGAGTTTTTTTTTTTTTCAGTAAAATGAATGTTACATAGACATGTGTGAGACACAGTTAGGAGAGAATTGTTTCTGAGTTCTGAAAGAAGGTTGAACTAAATCATTCGCAAACACGGATCCACCTTTAAATCTTAAGTGAAATCCCTGTACTGAGCCCAGGCAGGAGGATCTCTAGAGGCTGGCCACATACACAGACACACAGACACATACATACACACACTCACTCATATATACACTCACACACTCATACACATATTCACACACATGTACACCCCTAAATAAAATAAATACCAGAGAGCCACATTTTGGGAAGGGTCTGGAGATACTCTTACAGGTGTGGTTTTGTAGAGCTGTAACCCCAAGGGTGGGGAAGCAGAGGCAGGAGGATCAGGAAGTCAAGATCATAGCAATTTTGAGATCAGCGTGGGTTACATAATACCCTACCTCAAAAAACAAAACAGCCCCAGCTTGGTGTTATATA
This sequence comes from Microtus ochrogaster, assembly GCF_000317375.1. Lineage (NCBI taxonomy): Eukaryota > Metazoa > Chordata > Mammalia > Rodentia > Cricetidae > Microtus > Microtus ochrogaster. The sequence goes on from NC_022030.1 coordinate 7,996,246, forward strand.
CTTTTAAACCCAGCACTTAGGAGACAGGGGCAGCTTATCTCTGTGAGTTTGAAGCCAAACTGGATCTACATGGCCAGTTTTAGGCTAGTCAGTGTTACAACATGAGACCCTATCTCAAAACAAAACCAAAATATTCAATGACAGACCTTACAGCATAAAGCTTCTATCTAAATCCAGTAGTACTAGTCCGGAAAATAAGACTCTCAAGTGAAGTCAGACTTCTGTACCTTCATTGTTTGCACCTTAAAACCTAAAAACAACCACTTATTTTTGTTTCCAAAATTGACTTATGAAAAGTACATCTGATGAATACTGACAATGTATAATAACAAAGGCCAAGTTCTGTGATTTCAAGTTTCCCAAGAACCAACTTACAAGACCTATGAGTGAAAAGCCAGCAAGACAGAAAGAGAGGAGGGGACCAACCAGCCAATGCCTCCTCCCACCCCCGCTTGTTGACAGTGTGGCTGGTGGCTTTCTCTAAGAGAACATTCTGTTGACTCTTGTCTTAGTTAAGGCTGGCAATTCCCCGTATGTACAAGCATGTCATGTTGTGAGAAAGGAAAAGCATCACCATAGAAACTCAGGTCTCTGACACACCAGGAAAGATTAGAGATAGTCTATCTTTGGCCACAGAACTTTTCAGTGGCTGTGTGTGCACAGGTTTTATGAAGAGTTCAATATCAGACGAACGAAAGCTGATTCCATCTCCTAGGTTGCCATGCCAGTTAACGATGCTTCTACCACATTCCCATCTTATGTTTTACGATGGTGCTGCAGCATCTTCCCTTGGCGAGGCTTAACTGTTGCTAAATAGGGAATCTGGGACTTGGAGCAGAGGCAGAGGTGGGGAGAATGGGTGAGAAAACAAACAAACAAGGTACCCTGCCTTCTTATGTTCTGCCTAAGAAAGACCACAGAACAACAGTGCTTAGGAGGTGGGAGGTAAATCAGGCTTTCACTGGGAATTCAAACTGGCCTCAAACTTTAGATCCTCAGCCTCCTAAGTGTTCTGATTAAAGACATGACCCATCAATCCCAGCTAAAGATTGGCATTTGTTTTCCTTTTTGATCTTTAGAGACAGGCTCTTGCTATATGACTCTGGCTGTCTTAGAATTCTCTATATCGACCAGGCTGTTCTTGAACTTACAGTGACCCTTCTATCTCAGCATTCTACTTGCTGGGACTATAGGTGTAAGCAAGCAATCCACCAGGCCCTGCTGAAGAATGACTTTTAATATACTAAAGAGAAACATTTCAAATCATTGAGAAAGGCAAGGCTAGTCCCCAAATTATATTGAGACATTCTTTGGCAAAAGATAATCCTTGCCTCCCACCAGAATCAAATTAAATTTCCAGTGGCTGAGATTCAAACATGGTTGAACATAAATGTACTCACAGGAGAACAAAAGAACACAGCCAAGGAACTCACAGGATGTAAATGTCAGAGAGAAAGTAGCTACATATTCCCTTCACTATGCAGGACGGATAGTGCTACAAATATAAAGGCATGTGAGAAATCCCCAGAGAAATGGCGATGGGTCTGACCACATAAAACGCCAAACTTCTGAACATTAGGAAGCCCCTATAATTAAAGCACAAACATCTAAGTGGGGAGATCTCTGAAATGCATAAAGCGTAATATGCTAACTCTTTAACTATAAACACTTGTAAACATTTATCAAAAGCCAGGCCTGGTGGTACTTAGTGAGACTGAATGTCCAAAAAAGAGAAGACAAGAAGAAAGAAAATTCCAAAACAAATCGGATAAAAGATACCAAACACTTCATAAGAGGAGAACTATAAACGAAGGTGGGGTGGGGAGTGTCTCTCTCAGTGCTTAGATAGGCAAAGTTGAGCAAAAGTAAGGAACTTTTCATCTTTCCAAATGACCAAACTTCATATCTTTTTCTAACAGTGCTGATAGGCATAAAAGGGAGCAGGCAACCTCACACCCCACTGGTTAGAATACAGAACTTGCTGGAAAGTAATATGTTACTTCTTAAGAGGAATCCAAGATGGTAACAGTCTTTGACCTAGTGATTCTATTTCCAAGAACTGAATGACAGAAAGCGTTGATTTAAATTCCCAAACCGGAACAATGTGCCATGCGCTAAACAAACTTCATCCATCAATGCTTGTGTTTACAAAGAAAGAAGAAAGGAAAGGGGGAAAAGGAAGTGGCCTACATGTCCGCTGCTTACTTCAGCATTCTCTGAGCATCTGCTGTGTGTGCAACACCAGGGTTAGAGGGAAGCCCGACCCAAGGCAGACTGAGTCCTTACCATTGCAGAAAATACATGACGCGGGAGGTAAGCATCGAACCAACTCCTGATACTGTTGCTATAGGACAACACTGCGGGGGAGACATGATGAAAAGAGACACTTAGACTAAGCACGAAGAACGTGAAGGGGAGTAGATGCAGCCCAGGGCAAGCAGAGCGAAAGCCTAGGAAGAAGAAAACACTGAAGGCCTGGAGTTCATGACTAACCTAAGTGTGAAGAGCCTGGTGCTTCCTATTAGCAATGGAGAAAATCCACACCTAGGGTCCAGTCGACAGCGGAGTTGCTTTCCTGGGAGAGTGGACAGAGCTTTGGGGATGACCTGTCATCCGGGCGAGGGACTTCCCACAGTTAAGATGTGGGACATATGCTCTCTGGGCATGCATGCCCTCAGGTTGAAGGCACTCTGCAAGGTTAGACTCTGTGGTGGTTTCTTTCTCTCTTCTCTCAGTACAGAGAGAGGGAAGACCAAGGATTGCTTTAAAATCTGCATGCATTATGTTGTCACCACTGTTTTTTTTTTTAAACATTTAGGAATGGTGGCGTGCATCGCTGCTTACTTTCTGTTTTAGAATTTTGAATCATACGGAAATGCAGCCAAATTAATTAAGCCTATCAAGTACATCACCAACTGCTGGAGTCCTCTTCGCTTGCAGATAAGAAGGCAGCAACAAGTTGGACTGAGAGCTGGCGAAAAGTGACAACAGAGATATATGGATGGCTGTCCCCAAGTTCTGAAACAGGAAGCAGCACTTGCTGCGTTTGCCAAGTGGCATATAAACCCAGATAGGGGTGAGGGAGGCAGAAAGTCAAGATCAGAGTGGGAACAAGGCGGTTTGTGGTGACGAGCGGCAGAAGCAAGCCCTCCTCCGAATGAACCCTAGCAAAGGCAGCGTTTCTTCTCCCACTGAAAGCAATGTGGCTGTCAAAGGCGACCTTGTGCTATTAATTGTGGAAGTGTGTCTGTCGCTATTAACGTATCAAACAGAAGTTGTGATACTATCGCTGCCGATCGGTTGATTAAGCTTCACCCGCAGGAAATGCCTACCCACAGCCGACCAAAACAACAGCTACGCATGACGTAGAGAAGAGTTTTTGTCACTCCCAGGAGTGATGCAGGCAAACAAACACTGCTCATCCTATTGGGTCTCCATGGCAACAAAGCCACTAGTTGCCAGATGATGATCCATACTCTGGAAGAGGCATCTCCTGTGACGGGAGGGAGTTTTTGAAGGTAACACGTCAATAGGAACGCCTCAGCAACAGCTGTTTGTTATGGAAGCCTACACGGAGACAGAGAAGGCAAGGCTGCCAGAGGACACCTTAGAGAGGTTTGCTGCCTTGCAGGAAGGAATGGGGGAAGATCTGAACAGTGTTTAGCTCTTGGATGGAGGGAGTAGATGGAGTATATGCTCACATGGTGTAGGTATAACTTATTGACTGGATGAGAAATATCTTATCACCTGGCAGACAGAATTTCACATCTCTGGTCCTTAGATTTGTCATAAATAAAACAAACGAAGGAAGAAACTGGATGAAAACTGAGTAAGAATGGAAGGCAGCTCACTGTACTGTAAATCTTCCCTGAAGGTCTGGTGGCTCCTGCCAGGCTGGCTATAATAGCTTTATTTTGACCCATTTTGGAACCCATGTCGGGTTCTGTTAGGTAATGTATTTGCCTGGGTTTCCAGTGCCTCTCTAGCTCCCGAGAACAGGATTATACTTTCCTTCTCATCACTGGAAGCTTGGTGCCTGGAATAGAAGAGAGCTCTGATCTGTATTTATCAGTCATAACAGCAATGGTTTTAGTAGATGGATAGAAACTGAAGTACGTAGCACAGCTAAGTGATGAGACAGCCTATCAGTAGGACAGAGCAAAGCTAGGCAGGCCAAAGTTGGGGCTTCTGGCTTCCAATCCAAAAGAGGCAGGAGAGCTGGGAGTGTGTGTGTGTATGTGTGTGTGTGTGTGTGTGTGTGTGTGTGTGTGTGTGTGTGTGTGTGTGTGTGTTAGAGTCCATCCCTGGAGCCAGGCAACCCAGTTTAGAAGCCTGACTCCATTCTGAGCTTTGTGACCTTGATTCCTCATGTGTCACCTTCCCTAAGGACAAGTGAGTCCATTAGAGTGAGGCCTAAAATCACCTCAGAGGAGCTACTTGCAGTTTAGTTGGCCATTCTGAACTTCTACTTCATTTAGGAGCAGTCCGGATGATGAGGATCATATTTTGAGCTTGCAGTTTTAGTTCCTAGGAGTCCTGCCTGGATGGCGGTGGAGCTTATATCTAAGCTTCTCCCTTACAGTCATCATTCAGAGCAGTGATACACCCTGGACATGCTCTAACTCTCAATGATCTCCAACAAATGCATAGCTAAGTCACTTCAAAAGAAAAGAGAAAGACTCCAAACCGATTCACTGTGACTCTACAGGGAATGTGGAGTTTGACCTTGGATTATTTCTCCTTCACTAGTTATGTTTGCTGCTCAGGATCCTGGACGGTTGGTTGTATGTACCCTGGCAGTGACCAGAAATTAGCAATGCTTAGAAGGTTGCAGGATTCTGAAGCCAAGTGGGAGCAATAAGGAGAATGCTGACTGACTAACTCTCATACATTTCCGGGAAGTTGTTGGGGCTTCCTACCCCCTTGCTCATCTCTTGTAGGCACGCTGTATTCCTAGGATGCATTCAAACTTCAATGGCTATCTGGGGAATTGTAGAAATTAAACTGTTGATATATGGTCATCCATGACTACAAACCAGCAACTCAACATTACCCAAGCAAAAATAAATAAGTAAATTCTGACTCTTATTTAGACCACTTTAAGTTCATTTTCTTGGGACTGCAAAAAACAAGAAGAAGAGACATAGATAATATGAATGGCAGTTGTTGTTAATCACAGATAGGTAGGTGCATTCAAAGGGTTAGAATTTTCTATTAGGCCTCCTACATCATTGCAGCAGGTGGCTTTATATGGCTGCTTTCTATAATAAACCTAGAGAAATTGGCTATCTTGTCTTCCATAAGAGCTGTAGATATGCAGATGTATGTGTAGATGTGGGAGGGTCATACATATACATATGCATACACATACTCACACATTCACACACACACTCACACACATATTGTATGCCTTGCTCTTACGTGCTTTCTGGTGTTGTGATAAACACTATGACCAAAAGCAACTTTAGGCCCCTTCCACATCAGTCTCTTCCATACATGGCTACAGGATCTGGCCAGTTCCTCAGTTGAGGGTCCCTCTTCCCAGATGACGCTAAGTGTCAAGCTGGCAAAAATCACAGAATCACAAAACTAAGAAGAAACACGTTCCACAATTCACCCCTCTTTGTCCTGACAAGTCTTTCTTGGGCACTAAAAATAAAATTGTTTCCTTTTAACTTCTGTTTGCATTCACATGTGTATTCCTAAACACATAAATACAAGCTGTTCAGTCGGTGTAATGGTTTTTACGTCCATTTCCAGCATCAACCACTTGGTATTGCCCAGCTGGCTACTGTGCTCTCCCGTGGGGAAGACTTTCTCCCACCCTCAGGGTATTCCTCGGCTGTCTGTAGTTCTTTCTGCAGGGCTGAGGCCTCCTGGGCTTTCCCCTCCCACTTGAGTGTGTCTACTGTTGTCTTGTTTAGCTTGTGTTTAGGGAGTCATGGGGGTGAGACTTTGTGTGTACTATAGCCTCTCACATTGCTAGGAGACACAAACTACCAGAAAACTCCCTTTTCCTCTTGCTGTCTTTCCGCCCCCTCTTCACAACTGATCTTGATAGTTTGGGAATTATTAGTCAGGTGTGCTGTAGAGCAGCCCTCACCTTTGCTTCGCCTGAGGCTTTTCTCATTCATTTAGGTGAGGAGGCTCGCTAGAATAAAGTGCCATTTCATGTCCCTTTAAGGGTCTGTGCTAGCGATTGACTCACTGCTGCTAGGATGCTCATTTCAACGTCTATAATGAATTCGTTTTTGCCTACAGCAGTTTCTTAACATGTGAGCCAGATCAGCAGAGTCAGTATCACCTGAAACTGGTTTAAAGTAGCCTTCTCACAGCCCTAAGTCAGAAGCGCGGGACTGGATCCCAGAAGGGTACACTTGGACATGCCTCCCAGGTGATTCTGGGCAGCTCTGGTTTAAACCACTGTGTCTGTGTCCACAGTTGTTCAAGTCATCCAACTTCAACACATTACCAACAATGAAAACAGAAACCAAACCAAGCAAATGAAGTCCACGAGTCCTGGGCTGACAGGAGGAAGCTGAGCAGAGGGTGCTGCAACGCACCAGATGCTTTGAAGCCCAGGGATGAAGCAGGGGGATGGTTTTCTTCTAAGGAAGGAGGATTTCAGGGTGAGAGCGTGGGCTAGAAGTCACCTCCAAGCCATTATAGAGAAACCCACAGGAAGAAAAATTAGGCACCATTCCAAAGAACAAAACAGAAAAAGAACTTTGGTAATTCACCAAGAATTGGAAGAATTTCTGAAAAAGGAGGGGAAAAGACAGGTACCACCTCAGTGAGAAGAAGGCCAAATAGAGTTTCCACCACAGAAACCCCTGCTAAGGGGAAAAGGAAAAGGAGTCTCTGCCAAAGGCACTTCGTCTTCTTCTTTTTGATGGTATTGAGCCCTCAAGAATAGGCTGAACCATAAGATCCCAAAATAAACCAGAAGGGTTATCCAAACCAATAGATTGCACATCAGAACACAGAAACAAATGAAATCTGAAAACAACCAAGAATTATAAGACTTACTAAACATCTTTCAACACTAATCTTAAATATAATGGCCTCAACTTGCCAAAGAAGAGATGCAGGCTGGTGGATTGGATTAATAAACTCCACTCAACTCACAGATAGTGCTAAGTAGCACACCTCATTGATGAAGATACCATAGACTGGGAATCAGGGAGTGGAAGGAAATCTGTTAAGCCCATGGATGCTAATTTGAAACTGGCATAGCTATCCTGATATATGTCGAAGTAGACTTCAAACCCAAATTAGTCAGAAGAAAAAGACCACTCTATATTACTGATAATAAATGGGATGATTCATCAAGAAGTCTTAGCAATCTTATCTATCCATCAAAAGTCACTACAGTAAACACAAATGGATGTAAACCAACAGGTAAGTTCTGAAATAATAATAATGGCTAATTCAAATATCCCGCTCTCACTTCTAAATAAGTCATCCAAACTATAAGCCAACAACAGCAACACCAACCTTTAAATGTACTATTGATTAAAAGGATATAACGTATTTACAGGAAATTCCATCCCACAGACATGAAATACTCACTCTTCTCAACAGATAACATGACCCGATTCTTTAAAGATACTAAAAACTCCAAGGAAAAGAAATGCAGATGATCAGTAAATGCTTTAAAAGATGCTAAACATCCTCAGCCACCCGAGAAGTGCACATTAATACTGCCTTTGAGATTCCATCCCACCCTAGTTAGGACTGTCATCAAGAAAGCAAATGAAATGTTGGCAAGAACACAGGAAAAGAGGAACATTTATTCACTGCTGGTGGACTACAAACCAGTACAGTCAGTATGAAAATCAGTGTGGAGGCTTCCAAAAGGCTGGAAACAGAACTATCATATGACCCAACTATTCTACACCTGGGTATATTCCTGAAGAATTCTAAGTCCACATATCATACAGATATTGTATATCCATGTTTATTACTTCACAATTTACAAAACCATCAGTAGATAAATGGATAAAGAAAATGTATCTACCTATAAAGAAGAATGTAGCCACGATATTGGCCAGAAAAGTTGATAGAACTGAAAATTAAGTTAAGAAAAATAAGCCAGACTTGAAAGACAAATAGTGTATGTTTTCTTTTACATATGGGACCTATATTTAAAATTATAACTCTGTGTGTATGTGTGTGTGTGTGTGTGTGTGTGTGTGTG
>NC_022030.1:8004545-8007922 GCF_000317375.1 Microtus ochrogaster
AGAGAGAGAGAGAGAGAGAGAGAGAGAGAGAGAGAGAGAGGTGGCAAAGTAGAAAAGGTCGGGTTGAGAGAGAGTAACGGGACACGGGTGACATGGAAGCAGAAGCAGAAGCAGTAGGTACTATTTGGCAAGAAGAAAGCATCACGTGCAAGTGAGGAAGAAGGATGAGAAACAGACAGGGTACAAATTACAACAATGTATGACACATACGTCTGAAAGCGTGATAATGAAAACCATTAATTTGTATAACTGGAAAATGAAGAAGAGATAAATAAAAGCAACCACATCTCACTTCCTCCTAAGTCATTGACACTTAACACTGTGTTCTTGGTTCCCTGTGCCCGTGCTAGCCTCAAAGTAGATTCACTGGTTTGAAGGAGACTTTTATTGGACAGAAGCCAGGCGATTCCACTTCTAGAGAAGATAGAGTGAGTGTCCTCCATCCAAAGTGAACTGTCTCCTATGCACATCATTCAGGCCTCTCATGCCTTTTCTGTTTAACCCTTCAGACTCTGGAAGAATGGACCAACCAATCCGGAGCCTGATTTCCTGCAAAACGTCAAAGATTGATTACTACAGAGTTTCTGAGTTAGGAATAGTCCTACAGGTCAACTGGTTTTGAATCGTTTTTGAGTAGATATGTTTTGTTGGATGATATATTATGGTGGAAATCCAATGGCGAAAAAAGAGAGGAGAGGTGCTTCAGGAAGGGGTGGGGCTTGAAGTGCACCAGACTCTTCTGGCCTGTCTGGACAATGGCTGGTGCAATCCAGGCTCCACAGTCCAGCCATTGTGATTGTGGCCGGTGACAGCTGCCCTGCCTCCTGACCAACTTCAACTTGCAGCCCAAACCTTTAATCTTTTTGCTTTTTCCTTTAAGTCTTTCTCTGCCTCCCGAACACTTTGTACAAGTACTGTTTCTTGGAGAGTAAACCAAGGCCCTTTTCCAACAGGAAGCATAGTATTTTACAACTACCCCAATCTCTGAACAGTGTTCTCAGCTCAGTTATGAATTATAATCCATTGTAACACAGTTCAAACTGCATCCATAATCCTTTTGGGAGTCTTTCTACCTGTAATGCCCCCTGCAACAGGCTCATGTTTTCACTAGTTCCCAGTCTGATGCACCATTTTCCAGGCTGTGGAATCTTCAGGAAATGGGGTCTGGTTGGTAGATGCAGGTCACTAGGGGTGGGCTTTGAAGAGTATACTGACCCCTGGTTCTGGCCTTTATTCTCTGGATCCTGACCTGCTTGGCGAGAGGCCACCATGGAGGGAACCACTCTTGTCTCCATGGCTTTCCTGTTGTATTTCATTTCTTTTCTGTTGCTGTGATGGAACACGATGGGCGAGGCAGCTTCTGGAAGAGATTATTCTGCCTTAGGGTTCCAGAGGGTTATACTCTATGATGGTGGGGAGGCATGGAAAGCCAGCAGCAGGCACGGTGGTCTGAGCAGCAAGCTGAGTGCTTATATATAAAACACAAGAAGCAGAGATCGAGAGCACTGGGAATGTTGTAAGGCATTGAAACCTCAAAGCCCAGCCCAATGATGAACTCCCTCCAGGACACAGGCACTTCCTAGACCTCCACCACCAACTGGGGACCAAGGATCAAATATGGGCGCCTCCTGTGTGACATTCTCATTCAAACCACCACACCCACCCTGACAAAGTAACATCTCTCTGAAACCAGGAGCCCAAACAAACCTATCTTCCCCTAAGTTCTGCCATGTGTTCTGATGATCACAGCAAGAAAGTGCTAAGACACTGAGCCATGTTAAGTGTCTATCCCATCCCAGGGCAGGTCCAGCCACTCTTTCTCTAAGCCTACAATGATATTGTTCTCTACTTTCTCCCCAACCCGGTTGCTCTTTTGGGAAAATTCCACGGTCCAGATCTCAACAGCACAATTTTCATAAGCTGCTGTGAGAGAGTGAAAGCAAAAACTGTCAGTATAAGATTGATATGATATTAAATCCTTCTTCTTTTCCCAAATCAATTATCATCACTCAGCATGGAACTCCGACTGCATGTCCCCTTTGTCCTGTCCTGTGGAGATTGCACAAACTCTCTTACCTTTGCCCAACCGTTTTAGCTGGGGTAAAGGGAATGCCTTCACTTTGAGATCTGAGAACATCTCTGACCTCCAGGTGAGTGACAGAAGGATGAGTGCACTGTGTTTCCCCAGGCTTCTGACGGGGATGTTCCCTCCCCTTCAGACCCAACACCCATTAGTCAGTAAACAACTAGGCTAAGCAAATGCAGGCTCGTGGCCTCTCATTGCAGCCTCCAAAGGACTCCTCCCAAGTTCTGAGTCCTCCTAGCCTGGATTTCCTGAATGGAGTTAAGATCACGCGGGCCAGGATTCAGATCCTTTAGGACAAACGACAACCAATGGTGAGCTGTGTCTCAAACACTCCAAGGCCAATGCCAACCCTCTGTCTCTAACATTTGTTTCTTATCTCCATTCGAGAATGTGTTCTCTCTGCCTGATTCATTGGTGGAACACAAAGGGGGTGACCAACTCAGCCACAGGAGTTTAAGTCCAGATAAACTCAAGCAACTGCTTCAGGTTGCAGAACCCAGCTGAGATAAGCTAGAAGTTATGCTGAGGTCACTCACAAGGGCTGACTTCAACTGACTCTCAAGTGTATCTTTTGATTATTGCACTTTTTCCTTCTTTAATGCTGCCCATCCTGTAAGTATGTTTTAAGGTCTCAATATGCTCTTTCATAAATTCTCCATGAGAGAATCACCTAGACAGGCTATTCTCCTTATTCAAAATAACAGTTGCAAACACATGAAATAAATACTTACACATGTTGCTGTCCTGATATTATATCATGGGCTATTATATTTGTTGTTATTGTATAATATAAATAACAAAATAATATTTTCTACAAATCTCAGAGTAAAGAAATAGTTGCTTTGGTGTCAACTAAATATCAAGTGTAATAAGTACTGAGACTTTTCAGAAAAGAAAGCTGTGGCCTTGTCTATCATGCAGAAATAAAAGAGGTGTGTGGCACTTTGATACGTGCTCTCAAGACTCCGTATCCCTTCCACTCCCTTTCCTTCATCTCTTTGGCTGCCTTTCTTACTGTAATAAGACTAAGACAATCTACCAAGTCCCCTAAGCATCCCCTTCATCTCGGGATTCCTCCCTTCATCCTGATTCTCTCTCTTCTTTAGTCCTCTCTGAGAAGACAGTTGCTGTCCCACTCAGATTCTTCCCTCCTGAGGTGTGGTATGGCATGGTGAGGCGTGGTATGGCATGGTGTGGTGTGGTTTGGCATGGTGTGGTGTGGTATGGCATGGTGAGGTGTGGTATGGCATGATGAGGTGTGGTATGGCATGGTGAGGTGTGGTATGGCATG
>NC_022030.1:8008022-8008979 GCF_000317375.1 Microtus ochrogaster
TATGGCATGGTGAGGTGTGGTATGGCATGATGAGGCGTGGTTTGGCATGGTGAGGTGTGGTATGGCATGATGAGGTGTGGTATGGCATGGTGAGGCGTGGTATGGCATGGTGAGGCGTGGTTTGGCATGGTGTGGTGTGGTATGGCATGGTGAGGTGTGGTATGGCATGGTGTGGTGTTGTATGGCATGGTGAGGTGTGGTATGGCATGGTGAGGTGTGGTATGGCATGGTGAGGAGTGGTATGGCATGGTGAGGTGTGGTATGGCATGGTGAGGCGTGGTTTGGCATGGTGAGGCGTGGTTTGGCATGGTGAGATGTGGTATGGCATGGTGTGGTGTGGTTTGGCATGGTGTGGTGTTGTATGGCATGGTGAGGTGTGGTTTGGCATGGTGAGGCGTGGTATGGCATGGTGAGGAGTGGTATGGCATGGTGAGGCGTGGTATGGCATGGTGAGGCGTGGTATGGCATGGTGAGGAGTGGTTTGGCATGGTGAGGAGTGGTATGGCATGGTGAGGAGTGGTTTGGCATGATGAGGTGTGGTATGGCATGGTGAGGAGTGGTATGGCATGGTGAGGAGTGGTTTGGCATGGCGAGGTGTGGTATGGCACGGTGAGGCGTGGTTTGGCATGGTGAGGTGTGGTATGGCATGGTGTGGTGTTGTATGGCATGGTAAGGTGTGGTATGGCATGGTGAGGTGTGGTTTGGCATGGTATGGTGTTGTATGGCATGGTGAGGCGTGGTTTGGCATGGCGAGGTGTGGTATGGCATGGTAAGGTGTGGTATGGCATGGTGAGGTGTGGTATGGCATGGTGTGGTGTTGTATGGCATGGTAAGGTGTGGTATGGCATGGTGAGGTGTGGTGTGGTATGGCATAGTCAGTATGGTGTGGTTTGGTGCTGCCAGGAGAGCTTCCTGACAGTCCCTCCTATGAGCTGAGAGAACAAATGTGTAGATTTA
>NC_022030.1:8009309-8022768 GCF_000317375.1 Microtus ochrogaster
ACAGGTTATGGAAGATTCTGTCCATTTTACAAATGAGAAAGCTTCGAGAGAAAATTCCGAGGGGGCAGCTTGTAAGTGCACAGCAGGACTTCAGTGCAAGCTTGGGGAGTCATCTTGGCCCCATTTCCTCAGGCACCAAAAGCATTGTGTGCCAGTGTTAAGCAGAGAGCCCAGCATTATATTTTTTTCACTTGCCTTTTGAAACTCTGTTGAATTTTTGAGGTAGAATCTCATTGTGTAGCTTAGGCTGGCCTCGAACTGACAATCTTCCTGATTCAGCCTCCCATAGGCATAGGCTACCAGCCTCTGGCTTCTATTTATTTGTTTGCGTGAGTGTGTGTGTGTGTTGCGGGGTGGGGACTTGAACCCAGCATCTCATGTGTGCACGTGCTTTTCCCTAGGACTCCACAGTCACTTTACTCAGTTCCAGAGCTGAGAATGGCTTTTGAGAGAAGGATTCAGGTGAATAAATAATTTGGGTCAAATCCTGAAAAGCTGCAGCACTGGCACATCAAACCCCTGGAAACCCGAGTTCTCCTATGATAGCATATTGCTTCGACACTGAAGACTTTGGTTTAGGAATGAAAGCCAAGTTTACAACAGAGACAAGAGCTAAGAGGGGAAGAACAAGCAGGTTTAGCCAACTTGACCAGCAGCCAGGACTGAGACACAGGTGTGGAATTAAGGCAAGGCTTTCCTCAGCTAAGACCTGGAATTACTCAGCTAGTCTCATGAATACCAACTAGGAAATTACTTAGGAAAAGACAGTAACCTAATCTGATAATCCCTTCCTTTTTGCTGCTCTCTGAGATCTAGAGGTTCTTCAGAGCCTCTTCAGTGGTTGGCGTGCATATCTGGTTCTGGAGACCCCTTCACACCTATCACTCAGGGGCACTCCCTAACAATGAGTTTGATGGCTTCTGCTTTTGTGAAGTTCCGTTCTCGCTGTTACACTGGACGTGTAGGGGGACCCTTTGAAAAGACTCTCAGCTAATGTGAAGCCAAGAATGTTGGGAAAATTCTCTTTGGAAACAAAAGTGAAACAGGAAAAACTCCAAGACAGTCACTGAGAACCAACTTGAAGAATATGCACATCTGTAAAGTACATCACAACAGCCCAAGTCCTCAGTGGAGCAGCAGGAAGTTAATGGCCTCTTTGTAATTTTAAACATTAGAAAATTTCAGTGGGTTCGAGCTCAAAATCCTAAAGCGTGACTGGAGGATTTTCCGCTGGGCACACTGTACTTTTACAAGGATTTCTTCCTTCTCTTTCCCCCTTTTAGGTACAGGCTGACCTGATCTGGAGAAGCCAGTGACTCAGACCGCAGACTGACTAGTTGTGGTTTGAAGGGTGTCACTTTAGAATTCTAATCTCTTTGGTCATGGACCATCCCTGGGGATTCCAAAGTGTTACTAGCCATAAAGGAACTCCCCTTCTCAAGGAACCACAGCTCCCAACAAGAAATGAGCAACTTAAGATAGTGAAAATGGGGCATTCTAGAAGAATTAACTAATAGTAAAACCAAGTCAAATCTTTTTGTGAAATGCATTTCTGACCATATTAGGAAAAGGCAAACAGGTAAAAGACAGGAAGTTTCATGAGAAGTGATCTGCATAATGTTTTTTGGAAAACTTACTTAAGAAAATGTTTGTTATTCCTTTTTCCCAATAGAATATATGAAAACAGACTAGAGTACATTTTTCAGCTACATAAGGATAAATTATTCTAGTTGTGGGGATCAAAACAAGTATCCCTAAGTGGATCTTAATTGAAGTCAAGTTTCATAAACATCTACACATACTTACTATGTACCACCCTGGGATACCAGGTATTGAAGAACTGACAAAGCAAGGGCTTTCCCTTCAAACATCCTGCTATTCAATCAAGAAATTCATACTATAGCCACAAGAATTTTAGAACTGCGTGAGTTACCAGGCATCTCTTTGTGCTCTGCTCTGTCTTCAGCAAGAATACATGGGATGATGACCAGGTTTGTGTGACGTCTTCCTTCGACTCAAGCTCTATAGACATTTATGTATGAAGACCTATGTGTGTCTATCTATTTCTTAATAACCCATTTCAGGTAGAGGCACATGTCCATATGCTAATAATGCTACAAACACAGCACCTGCTGCCTGGACAAGGCAATATACTCACCCTTCAGCCCAGGTTTAAATCTCGAAAGGCAACAGATCAGTCAGGACCAGAAAGGAGCGTCCAAAGATGCCAGGCATGGAGCTTAGAGCAGCAGAGGGCTAGGATTAGAGTGGATTCCAGCAAAACTTCCCCAGGTGCTGCCTTAGCATGCTGAATACACAGAGTGAAAATAGTCCCGGGTTTCTCGTGCAAGTCATGTTTTTAGAAAACTCACAGCACACAGAAAATGCTTGAACTTTTCAGTTTCAAAATTCCCAAGTGGAGGAAGGATTGGGGACTTTTCTAAAGGATTAAATGACCCAGCTTGATCATCCAAGTTTATTTGACTGGTATGTAAAAAGCAAACAAACCCGCATCTGTACAAAACCTGCCTGGTTGTGTAGTTGGGCAATACACTGAAATCACCCGTGTAAGTATGTAAAGTTATAAGTGGCATCAAGTCGTGGCATGCAGAGTCTGGAGCTGTGACTTCTGCTTCTTTAACTTCCCCTGCGGGGAAGGACTCTCTTGCTGCCATCACAAAACATCACATTTAAGGACTATGCTGACAAAGAGGAAAGAGAAAAAGAAAAGGAAAACTGGAAGGGAGAAAAGGAAGGAGGGAGGGAAGGGAAAGGACGCAGAGGAAAGGAATAAAAGGGGGAAAGGAAAGAAAGAGGGAAAATCTGTGGGCATCATTGTGGGGAAGGGGAGTCATAAGTAGGGGAAATCTCTGTGGGCATCATTGTGGGGAAGGGGGGTCATAAGTAGGGGAAATCTCTGTGGGCATCATTGTGGGGAAGGGGGATCATAAGTAGGGAAATTTGTAGACCATATGGTCTTAATTTGATATAAGGAAGTTAAAATGAAAAATGAACTCTTTCAATATTTTCTAAACTTACCTACTTACACAGATAAAAATGCATTTGGGGAGATGGCTTTGTGTGTTAAATATTTGCTACAAAAGCACGAGGGAGCTCAGTTCTAATCCCAGAACTGTTAGGCAGAGACAGGAGGATCTCAGGCTTGCCAGTCTGTCTATCCAACTGGGAAACAGTTCAGTAAAAGACGCTGTGGGGGAAAAAAAAAACATTGAGGATCAATAGTGCAATAGTGAAGGTTAATTTCTGGATTCTAAACACACAGACAAGCCGGGCGATGGTGGTGCTCGCCTTTAATCCCAGCACTCGGCAGGCAAAGGCAAGCGGATCTTTGTGAGTTCAAGACCAGCCTGGTCTACAGAGCTAGTTCCAGGACAGGCTCCAAAGCCTCAGAGAAATCTTGTCTCGAAAAACCAAAATAATAAAAATAAAAAATAAACACACAGACAGTACACCCACAAAGAAAGAAAGAGAGAGAGAGGAAGAAAGAGGAAGAAGGGAGGAGAGAGAGAGAGAGAGAGAGGAAGAAGGGAGGAGAGAGAGAAAGAGAGAGAGAGGTAGAGGGAAGAAAAAAAATCACCAGACCATGCATTATAGGAATTAACTTGAGAGAACTCTAACAATCTCTACTCTTAACATGTAATCTCTGGTAATTCACATCATCAAGCAGCTTGACCTCATTGATTCACCATGCTCTGTGTATAATACTCTGCTCCTTTGATTAAGGCCTTTTTTATTTTATCTCATGGTGATTTCCTTTCTTAAGCCCCGCCCTGCACTTCCTCATGTTTTCTTCTCAGAGTCTCATCTACACCCATATATGATGGGGAAGCCACTGTATCCCAGTCTGCACCATGTAGTCAGAGACTGCTCATTTGTTTCCAAGCCACCCAGACCTGAATGATTAATTACAACACTGTTTGGCCTATTAGCTCAGGCTTCTTATTAAGTCACTTTTACATCTTAAATTAACCCATTTCCATTATTCTGTGTATTGCCACAAGACTGTGATTTACCTGGTAAAGTTCCGGCATCTGTCTCCTTCAGCAGCTACATGGCATCTCTTTGAGTCTGCCTACTCTCTCTCTATATATATATCTCTGTTCATATTTCCTGCCTGGCTTTACTCCGCTAAACGATTGGCTCAAACAGTTCTATTCATTAACCAAAAAGAGCAACACATATACAGAAGTACCCTCCTAAGTAGTCATAGTGCCTAAGCTTCCCTTAGAAGCTTATCAGAATAGCCATGCTCACTGCAAGAATTATGAAAACTTTGGAAAGAGGGATGATTTTACCAGAAAAAAAACTAAAAAACAAAAACAAACAGAATCTTGAGGCACTAAATATGTCTGAGGGCTGGAGTCATGGAATATACCCAAGGAAATAAAGCCAACATTTTGAGTTCAGTCCCTCGGATTCAGAAATGATCTGCATGTCCTTCTTTGAAAAAGGTTGTTTGCCACTTGGAAGTTTTCGCATACCATGGAGGACATTCAGGTGTGTTGATGCATGGCTCAGCTGTCACTGTATCGACTCCCTGGAGGCAGCTAACTGACAAAGAGAAAAGTGGTTTGGCTCACAGTTTTTGGTGGCTTTGTCCACAATCACTTGTTGCCATTGCTTTGGGAGTGTGGCAGCCTTAAGTGGTGGCTGGAGTGTGCAACAGAGCAAAACCACTCACCTCACTACCAGGAAGAAAAAAAAAAACAGGGAAAGGAGAGCTCAGTCTAGGACCCCACAATTCCCTCTAAGGACATACCCCAAATGACCTAATTGCCTCCCACTAGGCCTTACATCACAGAGGTTCAGTGATCAATGGTGCCACTCTGAGGACCAATCATTTAACACTGAAACTTTGGGCTAACACTCAATATCCAAGCTAAGACACTAATCAAGTATGAAAATGAACTACTTGACTTAACTTTCTTACCACATGAAGAAATTTACACATTCATTTATTTCTACTCCTGCCTTAACTGGCTAAATGCTTTGTCTGTTCCACTGTGTTGTTGTTGAACTAGTAGTATACTTGGACATATAAGAATCAAAACCTTAATCCTTGCCTTTACATAAATCACAGTGAAATGGAATAATACACATGTGACTAAATATGTATCATGCTGTAATGTGACATATACATATATAAGGTTTCTAAAGCCATAGAGCAGTGTAAGCAGAAGGGTTGTCTGTAGAGAGAAGGCTAGTGTGCATGCATGTGTGTGTGTGTGTGTTTGTGTGTGTGTTTGTGTGTGTGTGTGTGTGTGTGTGTGTGTGTGTGTAAGATGTTTCAACCAAGCCCAGGGCCACAAACATGCCAGAAAAGCATTGTATCACCACCTACATCTGCAACACTAGCTATGTTTAGTTGTATAAATAAATACAATGACATTAAGGAGAATATTTTTCCATCACTTTGCATTTTCAAATATCCCAAAGTCTCATCTGTCCTCAGTCTATAAAAACAAGTGTGTGCATATAAGAAAACTGAAAACTCAATGTGCATCATTGTATGTCCTAAAATTGCACAATTTTGACTCTTTGAAGCCTGAAATATGGTTTCTTATAAAAACAAAATTACTAAACATTGTCAGAGTTTTCAGAATAGCCCTTGTTAGTACACAACACCGCTGCCACATTATTGTAGTTCTATAATAATAGAGTAATTGAACTAAAATATATTGTTTTTCTAATAAACTTCTTGATTAAAACACAAAGAAAATGACTTGACAAGAATCTTAAAACCTATTTCAACTGTTCGTGCTTAAGGTACAAATATCTCCATGCCATGGCCATGTAAGGGAGTAGGGTCAGCCAGGTACTAACTACTATCGTTAAGTATAGTAGTTTTGCCTCCCTTTGATAATATTACCATAAGGGTATGTGAGCGGCCCCAGATCAGAGGTAGTAGAAGAAAGTAGCCAACACAGCTCATGTTTCCGATTTGGAGATCTATGCCCTCTCTAAGAGGTGGGAAGATAAGTAGGAGTGGGCTGACTGCTTGGGGTGGGGGGAGGATGGCAGCCTGAGGGAGTAGGGCTTGTAATAACAGTGGGGAAAGAGAAATAAAAATAAGTTTCCATGATCACACATCACACAGCAACTCACTCCTCTCCTTGCCACAGACTTAAGCCGACAGAAAGCGTAGCATTTACCGTATTCTATATCAGTGATTCTCAACCTGTGGGTCACGATCCCTCTGGGAGGTCACATACTGGATATCTTGCATATCAGATATTTGCATTATGATTCATAACAGTAGCAAAATTATAGTTATGAAGTAGCAACGAAATAATGTTATGGTTGGGGGGTCACCACAACATGAGGAACTGTGTTAGAGGGTCACAGCATTAGGAAGGTTGAGAACTGCTGCTCCAGCTCCTGGCTTCTGATCCCGAGAACCTACTGATGTCGGGAAAGCAGGAGGCCAACAGCAAACTGGATAGACAGGGCTCTTCCCTTTAGTGACTGATCTGGAAGAACACGCAGCAATTTCAGTGACAAATCAGTCTTCAGAAATGTGAGCTGTGTTGTGGGACAGCGCTAAATTCAGTGTTATTAGTCCAGGACACATATATAGATGGGAACTTTGGCCTCCTTTTTCTGAGCTATGAACTTTAGTGAAAATCAAAGCTTTAAGGAAATGATCTTAAAATGCCTTTGTCCATTTATCTCCTCTTGTACCAGCTTACACCTGTAAACCCAACACTTTGGAAGCTGAGGCAAGAGATTGCAAGCCTAGGTCCAGCCTGGACAACAAAGGAAGATCCTATTATTTATTGTATAGATGTGTGTATGTCATATATATGTAGTATAATGTAATATATATGCTAAATTTAATTAGAAAACTACATGGTTTAAATCAGTGGCTCTCAAACTTTCTAATTCTGGGACCCTTAAATACAGTTCCTCATGTTGTGGTAAACCCCAACCATCAAATTATTTTCACTGCTGCTTCATTGCTATAATACTCTATTGTTATGAGTTGTCATGTAAGTAGTTTTGGAGATAGAAGTTTGGTGAAAGAGTTGCAACCCACAGTTGAGAACCACTGCTCTAGAAAGAGAGCTGGGCATACGCAGCAATAAGTCATTGGGCTGTAACAGGGTAAATGGAGAACTGAGGTGGGAAGGTAGGTTGGGAGTACATTATACGTGTACACAAAGTATTAGTGAGGAAGTCTGGAACTTGATCTGGTGGTCAACAAGTGGAACTTTAAAAATTAAACTTTCATTAAAATACAAAATCCTGGTTATGTTATGAAGTTGAAGTATTTTATTTGCTACTACGTGTGTGTGTGCGTGTGTGCGTGTGTGTGCACGTGCGTGTGTGAGGGAGAGAGCCAAGATATAAAGGCGAGAGAAGGCATCAGAAACAAACAAATGGAAAAACGCAACTAGGACGCTACAGTTGCTCTGAAACTAGTAAGATGATTTCAAAGGTTTATAAAACACTCCAGAACTTCCAGGCCATTGGGCTTGGTAATAAAGCAGTCACTTTCAAACTATAAAGGAGTGCCCTCACTGGCAACAATTTTATGGGAGCCAGAATAGATTGGAAAGAGAATTAAAGATGTGGAATTTGGAATATAAGGTATTGTGGAATTGGAATATAGGACAGAGGACAGGTTTGTTTAATGTATCAACTTAATGTATTTATTTATCTAACACCACACACACGCACACACGAAAAAAAAAAACCAAGTCAGAAAATAACAACAAGGATGAGCATGGGGGAAACTGCTGTAGACAACATGATCACAGAGGATGAGGAACGTGAGCTTGTTTCATTTTATAGGACAGAAAGGGCTCATTTGTAGGAGAAGACATGACAAAAGAGCCAATGGAACAGAAACTGAAATGCAGAGGCTGGGAGCTAGGGAGTAAAGTACAAGGGACGGGAATGTTAGAGCTGGGCACTGAGGTTAGGGCCAATCTAGAAGAGCATCAGGGATATCTGTTTCTGAGAAGGACTTAAGAAAGGGAGGAGTGTGACTATGGGTGTAATTTAAACACCCCCTGTCCTGCTTAGCTTTTATTGTCAACTGAACCAAGAGTCATTTGGGAAGAGGGAGTTCCAGTTGAGGGACTACCCAGATCAAATCTCCCTGTAACTTTGTCTGTGGCGACTAAAATCGTGACTGTTGATTGACATGGGAGGGCCCAGCCCACTGAGTGGTGCAATCCCTGGGCAGATGGTCCAGGCTTGTATAAGTAAACTGGCTGAGAAGGACAGCCAGCAAACACCATCCCTCCATAGTTTCTCTTTCAGTTCTGCTTTGGTTCCAATCTTGGCTTCTCTCATTGATGAACTGTGACCTGGAAGTGTAAACCAAATAAACCCTTTCCTCCCCTAAACTGCTTTCGGACTTGGTGTTAACATAGCAACAGGATACAAACTAGAACACCTTCTCCCCAAGGTTCCTGTGTTTAAAGGCTTGAGCCCCAGCTTGGCTCTATGTGAAGGTAATGGAACCTTCAGGAAGTCCTTGGATTACTGAAAGAGTATGTGTTGTGTATGTGAAGAGTATGTGAATTTTAATTTAAGATGTGTTACATTTGTTTATGCTGTGGAATATTTAATGATGCAAAGATGGGTTGTGTTCTTTTATGCAGCATTTAATTCTGTGAAGCCGTGTTACTTTGCCTGCCTAAAACACCTGCTTGGTGTAATAAAGAGCTGAAGGGCCAATAGGTAGGCAGGAGAGAGAAATAGGTGGGGCTGGCATGAAGATAAAATAAATAGGAGGAGAAATCTTGGGCAGAGAGCAAGGAGTAAGAAAAGAAGAAGAGGAGAACAACAGGGGCCAGCCACCCAGCCACGCAACCAGTCATGGAGTAAGAAGGAAAGAGAGATATATAGAATAAATAACGGTAAAAATCCCAGAGGCAAAATGTAGTTAAAGAGAAACAGGATACGTTAAGTTAGAAAAGCTGACTAGAATGGCTAGAAACAAGCCAAGCTAAGGCAGAGCATTTACAAGTAAGAATCAGTCTCTGTATATTTATTCTGGAGCTGGGTGGTGGGCCCCCAAAGAGTAAAAAAAAAAAAAAAAGAAAGAAAAATAAGCTACAAGTATTCTTAGAAAGGATTGGGAGGAATGGCCCATTTTCTGTTCCTGGTTAGGGTTGTAATCACTTGCTTGCTCCTGATGTCCAACCGTGATATTATACAGCCAAAGATTTTATCCAGACTTAAACAATGTGACTTCAACTTTCAGCCTTCAAGAGTGGGAACTAAAGAAGCCTCTTTTCCTTATAAAAATACTCGCAAGTGACACAGGAGATAGAAGATTCCTCTGTGGAGGGGAAGGGAAGATTGGAGGGTCTCACCTGAGAGTTAGTGGAACTCATCAAGATAAACAGTAAAATCGTTTGTCAAGTTGGAGATTGTCCTGAGTGCTCATGACAGGCCACTAGCCACACTGAGCACCCTCCACCTAAAGCCAGGTAAGGCTTAGGTTTTGATTTGGAGCGGCTTCTACCCACATTGAAGAACCCTTTGAAGATAGAGTATTACTGGGATGGCACTATCCATTGAGGGGGGTGCACGGCGGAAGGAGTGGTCAGGACCACCTGTGCAGGAGGGAGAGCAACGGTTCAGGAAAGGCTTCCTAGAATTTGTGTGCTGGACTCTGCAGGACATCAAGTGTGTAGGAAGTGATATCAGCTTGTGTGCGAGGAACGACGCCCGGCTGGATTGCACAGCATACAGAGACAGGCTGTTGCACGGTGGCTAGAGGAAAGGGGCAAGTTAGAACAGTCAGCATGCAAGATTCAAGGGCGGAATAGAACAGAAGTTGGTGGCATGCCTGGGCAGAAGGTTTGGAGATGTGAGCCAGGGCCAGACCACAGTGGCTCTGTTTTCTCCATGAGAAGGTTGGACTTTCCTTCTACGGGAAGGAAAGTCATCGACCAATTTCGAACAAAGCAATGGCAAGGTTATAGATCTCCCATCCCAGGAAGTGTGGAGAAAAGCTTGGAAGAATTCCACTTGGCAAGGAAAGTGAGGACTGAAAGCCAGGAAGCAGGTCTTTGACTAGACAGAAGGAAAGTGAAAGAGAGAGGGTAAGCTAGGGCAATTACTAGGGTTTGGCCAGTGTCTACATAGAAAGTGAAAAACAAGTCCAGCAGAGTCCTGGGCTCCCGCCAAGGTAGCCCAGTAGGGGAGCAGGCTCGGGGGGGGGGGGTGATGAAGCCTGAAAGAAAGTAGGCAGAGGGAATGGAGTAAGCAATCAATCAGCCGTGGTTGCCAAGCACCACGAGGGGCCGGAGTACAGTCCTTAAAAAGAGGTGATCTTGAGTTCTGCACTGGTAGGCAAAGGTTGGGAGGAAAGTCCCCTAAACCATGGGTTTGCAAATCGTGAGGGGGACAAAGGTTCTGGGAGGCCAAACCACCATTCCTGGGAGACGGGGCATGTGTGGTTAAGGTCAAAATAGAAAGTTTTAACTTTTAAGATGACAGAGGTGGAGCGCTTCCTGTCAGCCTTGAACTCTGAGACATAGCCTCGCTCAGAGGCAGGTAACACTTGCTTTTATGTGCAATAGGTATGTATGGTCTGCCCTGAGCATCTGGGCTCCCCAGCATGGGTTTGGCTAATAAGACATTCAACCAGCTGCAGAATAAAAAGATTGGGGAAAATAATGCACCTGCCTGAATAGATATAGAGAGCTTTACCTTGCTCATCATTATTATTGATGATGATGATAGTGATGACGAAACAAGGTCTTGTGTATCCCAGACTGATATCAGATTCAGTGTATTGCTGAGGAGAGGCTTGATCCTCCTGCCTCTCTCCCTCTCACACCTGAAATTACGAGCACGTGACACCATGCTCGGCTTTGCCACTATTTCTTACACAATATAATATAACAACCATCTGCAGGAAGCTTCTGTCGTATCAAGTATCATAAGAAACCTAGAAATGATTCAAAGCATATGGCAGGATGTGCTTGCATGCATTTTCTCTAAGATTCGTGAGTTTGATCAAATTTTGCTATTCATAGAGGGTGTTGGGTCCAAACCCATTGCAGATACTGAGAAATTACTGAAACTTGAGGATTTAATATTACAAGACCATAAGTGGGAAAGCTGGCGTGACGGTGACGTATGGACGGGAAGGAGTAAAAAGCTTTACAGAAGATAGAGAAGTAGCGTGAAAGAAAGCCCTGGCTGTGGTCTTTACGACCAGGCACCATCTGCTTGCCAGAGTGTCCCTTCAGATGTTGTGGCTGTGCCCTGCCCCTCCAACCCAGCTGACCCTTCTTTCGGTTCCTGGAATGCTCTGGACTCTGCTTCACCTCAGAGCCCTCGCAAATGCAATTTCCTCTTCTGAGAAGTTTTAACACCCTTCTCTTGCTACTTTCCCTTCCTCCACAGTGGTCAGATCTCGTTTTGAAAATCACTTCCCCAGGGAGACTTTCCCCAAATCTTCAGGCCCCAACTCTGTGTTGGAGCCCGTCCTTAGACTTGCCCACACTACCTAGTATCTCTTAGCGTTCACCACAACTTCAGCTCAGGGATTTTGCAATGATTTGTCAATGCCAAGGCATAAGTTTTCTGAAGACAGATCCTGTCTACCCTGACATCCATTACAATGCAAACCCTAACACAGTAGTACATGTGTGATCTTTTCCTTGCCTTTGGTCCATAGAACCAGAGGAAGCCCTGGGCAATTGTGTTAAGTTCACACACACACACACACACTCACACACACACACACGCGCGCGCGCGCACATACCCTCTCTACACTCACACCCACATACCCACATATATATATATATATATATATATATATATATATATATATATATATATATATATATATATATATATATATATATATAATTTGAGGGTACAGCACACGGAGGCAGTGAAGGTGTGACAACAGAATTCTGAAGAGGTTGGTCACAACATGTCTGTAGTTACAAAGCAGAGAGTGATAACTGCCAATGTTCCCATATTAAATATTCTGCTATAAAGTGCTAAAATAGTATTATGGTACATTAAATTTTAGATTAAGTGTTGAAGTTGACTTTGAGGTAAATAGTTTATTTTCATGCTTCATTATATCACAAAATGGCTAACTTCCCAAATTGAGACTCTATAGAAATCAAGTGTGGTGGCCAACAGCTATAATTCCAGGACTCAGGAGGAATAGGATCGCTACGGTTTCCGCCAGTCTGGTCTCTTGTCTGGTGGTTTCTGGGGAATGTGGAATTCCAGTTCTCTGTTCAGGTCAGGTTACAGTTTTATTCTTTATGCAGTTAGTTGCTGGCTTCATTTTCCTGGTGTGGGAAACCTAGTTTCCCTCATCCGGAAGGCATTTAACTTTCAGGAGAATCTGCCTAACTTCCCAGCCACTCAATACCAAGAGGTTTCTCAATTCCTCTGATCTTCTAGCCTAGACATTTCTTCTGTCACTGTTATTTTATCCTTCAAATTCCTCCTCCTCCCTCTCCTCCCCCTTCTCCTTCTCACTCCTTTCTGCCTCCTCCCATCCCCTCCCTGTCCTTTCCGTTATTGAAACAGGCTTTCACAGTACAGCTCAGACTTGCCTCCTTTGTGCTGGGATTTCAGAATGTGCCATTAAATTCATGTCTCATCCACTGAATTCTTACAGCATCTGATAGCTATGAACTTATGTGTAATAGATGTTATTCTGAATTTCTCAGCACGTGTTCTTAGGAATATCACGTATCCCAAAATGAATAATTAATTCGCTACCCACTAAGAGAAATCAAATATTGAATAACTTGAATTACTGGTATATTCCCCACAATGTGCTGCTTGTATTGTCTAAGTACTGAATACCCCAAATCCACACACATTTAGCATTCACTTTATGCCAAGAAGTCTTTTCAAAATTGTTTTTAAAGAGTCTATACTTTAGAACCCCTTTTCTTATTTGTTATTTCAAGTTTCCTTGAGCACTGCTTTATGAACTACATTTGGGTTGGACTAGAAGCAAGTCCTTCCTAGAGGACAAGCAGCATCTGACTGCTATAAGGATGTGGTCCAAGCCAGTTACTTATGGTCATAAGCTGTCTGTGAGGAGTGCTGGACAGAGGGTAGGAATTCTTATTCTTGGTATGCTGTGTATTCACCTGACAGACTGCCCTGACGCCCTCAGCTCGTTTTTAAAAAGACTGCTACAAAGCACCGTTAAAGAAATTTAAGACCTTTTCTGTGACTCTCACTTAACTAATGTTCCCAATGATTTTCTTGGCTGTATGTTATGAATACATCTAATAGGCTTTGTTTTATGTCATATTTTAAGGCATAGGCCTTCAAAAGTATTTTAAATTATTTTAAAAGTAATTTAAAAATAAATAACACAGCTGTTACTTTTAAAAAACTGCAAGAAATAAGAAAAAGAAAGGAAGGAAGGAAGAAATGAAGAAAAAAGAAGGAAGAAATTAATAAAGAAAGAGGGAGAGAG
>NC_022030.1:8023053-8043070 GCF_000317375.1 Microtus ochrogaster
CTGTGTTTGTACTTTAAATATCCCTTAGGAGCCAAAAATGGCAGTATGCATCTGAATTCCCCTCACTTTGGTAGGGAGTGGAAGCAGGAGGATTAGTGTATAAAGTCAGCTTCAGCTGCATGAGACCCTCTCTCAACAGAACAAAACAAAATGAAACCCAGAACCAGTTAGTTATGTTTGTGTGGTTAAGGGATCACTGCCTTTATATTAAGAACATAGAAATAACATGAGGGCTAGGATCCAAGATGCACATATCCCCTAGGAAGCAGTGGAGGGACACACAGTCTCCAGTAGCTAGAGGGATTCCTTGGAAAATGTACAGAACCTGAGATGGTTCTGGTTAGGGCTGAGAGCTGACAATGGATCCTGATAAAACTTGTATTACAGTTTCTCACGCAGACAGTTCACGTTCTCATTCTTTAAAAGCTGAGAAAAGGTAAGATAATATTGGAAGTTCAGTCTTCTTCCTGTTACTGAAAACACATAGTATGGGCAATTCTGTGTTATCCAGGAAATCTCATCTGATTGGAGGAAGTTACCAAATATGGGCACACAGTGTCAGATTGGTGTTCCTGTGCAAATCACCTGAGGTGAAGAGGTTGGGAATACCCTTATTAAAAATTCCTGTTCCAAATTCAACTTTAGAAGATGTGTTCAATTCTTAAAAGACTACTGATGGGAAAACACAACAGTCATAAGGTGGGGAATCACCCAAAGTTTTGTGTAGACTCATGGGATCCGAGTAAGCACAGGCACTAATTTCAGGAGATCTGCTTCAAGTGGCATTTCCTTTTGATCCACAATAGGCATCTTTCTGTTTCAGATTGCCTGTGCACAATCCCCAGTGAGGCCAGAGTCATCACCCACGCAGAAAACAGACAGAAATATGTTCACCACCCCTATCCACTTCTGGAAAGGAATTTACATGGAGATGCAGAATACAATCTGAACTTGTACAATTCTGTGTGTAGAGAGGTCAAAACCATGCATGGCTGGTTGTGTGACATATGAAGATAAAAAGTACAATTTCTATTTTCATATAAAACATAATTTACATATCATAACCTAGTGACATAGAAAGATTGAGCATGCCTGAAACCCCACTTGCTAACCAGGAATCCTCACCCACCCTCACCATCCCCCTGTCTAACTGCTTCTACTCATAGAACCCAGAGACTGAGATCAACACTTCAGTGTGGTGATTGAGAGCATGGATGCTGGATGCTGAAGCCAGTCTGGACTGCCACTTGAGGAAGACAGCCTTGGGCATGCCAATCAGCCTCTTTGTCTCTGTGCCTCTCATCTGGTCAGTGGGGACTGTAAGAATACCAGCTTGTTAAGTGATGGTGAGAGTCACCTAAGTGGTTGTGAGAGTTAACTAGGTGATAGTGAGAGTTGACTGGGTGATGGTGAGAGTTAACTAAGTGATGGTGAGAATTAACTAGGTGACGGTGAGAGTTAACCAGATGATTGTGAAAGTTAACTAAGTAATGGTGAGAGTTAACTAGGTGATAGTGGGAGTTGACTAGGTGATTGTGAGAGCTGACTAGGTGATTGTGAAAGCTGACTAGGTGATTTTGAGAGTTGACTAGGTGATTGTGAGAGCTGACTAGGTGATTGTGAAAGCTGACTAGGTGATTTTGAGAGTTGACTAGGTGATTGTGAGAGCTGACTAGGTGATTGTGACAGTTGGCTAGGGTACTGCTTGGGAAGCACTCAGTCCATCACCAAGCACCCCGTAAATTCTGTCTTCCTAAATTGTCCTTAAGGTATCCATACTAATCTTGTCCTTGTATCTTTCCAACCTTTC
Source organism: Microtus ochrogaster (assembly GCF_000317375.1). Lineage (NCBI taxonomy): Eukaryota > Metazoa > Chordata > Mammalia > Rodentia > Cricetidae > Microtus > Microtus ochrogaster. Next base: position 8,024,864 of record NC_022030.1, read on the forward strand.
TCCCAGAGGTCTCCTGGTTCACTTTGAAAAAACATCTTCAGAAGGATGCCTCACAGATTTCACTCACACTCACAAGACTACTAAGCCCCCAGTTCCTAAAGAGTTTTCCTCAAAATTGTATAGTGTTTACAACGACGGTCTGTTGATTGACAAATTCTCCAGCAGGTCCCCTTTGGGCTGGTTGGTTCTGAGGTCCACTCATGCGCAGAGGAGCCCTTGTCCTCTGGTATAGCCTGAGACATTGATGTTAACAGTGTAATTCTTGCATTATAATTCATCTCTTCCAGATATCACACAAGTTTCCTGTAGTTTGATTGTAATCTTGGTCAGCAGTGACCCTGTGAGTCGGTACTTTCTAGTTTCACTTTGCACACGAGGAAACTGAGGCATTAATATGAAGTTATACATGTTAGCATACTGGAGCAGTCATCTCTGTCACAGAGGCAAATCGGGCGATATGAGTGTCCCTTGTTTGTCTTGGCCACCTGTCTGCCACCTGCCACAGTGGTGGTGTTACAGAATGAGCTTCCCGTCTTCTCTGAAAAAGTATTCACTCCTTGACATCGAAGTCCCTAATCGTTCCACACCACTGGTAAAGGAACTGTGTGCCGTGAGCTGGCAAGGTTTTCCCATTATTTTCTATTGTTTTGCAGTGGTAAGGATCCACCTCGCTTTACACATGCCCGGTGAGAGTTAACACACACAGCCCCAGGGGTTTTGTTTATTTCTTTGCTTTTTGGGTTTTCTTTTCACAGTTAAATAACTAAAACAAAAAGGGAGATACAACTTTGTGACACGTGAAGATTACATGAAATTAATCGCAGTGTCACAAAGGAAGATATCCTGACCCACTACCACACTCGGTTATACACATATGGTCTATTGGAGCTTAAGGACCACGGAGGTAGAGCTGATAAAACAGAGACCACGAGGCCCACAAACCTGAAAACATTTACTGTCTGGCCAAACTGGCTGTAGATTCTTGCTACTCAATGTGTGTGTCAGGGACCAGCAGCAGCAGCCTCCCCTAGCAGCTTCTAAGTGGGCTAATGCACCAGGTCTTAGCTCAAAATCTGAACTGGAGTGCATGCTTTAACAGACTGTCCAACTGCACTCTGAAGCTTACATCTGTAAAGAGATCCACCTCAAGGAAATCTGGATAAGATGGTGGAGTTTGGCACTCCTGGTAAATCCACGGAGGCTTGGACATCTTGATCCTTAGGTGATACAGATCCAATAACATCTTGTTTTATAGACTACTTGAAGGGGCAGAAGTCCTAGGTGTATTAGATTGACAGTGTCAGCCACATAGATGTATTAAGTAAATTCTAAGCTGAGCAGTGGTGGTACAAGCCTTTAATCTCAGGCAGGCAGATCTCCGAGTCTGGGGTCAGCCTTATTTTCAGAGGTGGTTCCAGGACAGCCAGGGCCACACAGAGAAGCCCTGTCTTGGAAAAGCAACATTCCAGCTAAATAGTAGCTCCCATAACCGTGAATTGTGCACGTGTGAGCTGTGCACAGCATCCTTAGAGTCTCATTTCAGCTCCACAAAATCTTGGGACAATAGCCAAGCATTTTCAGGGTGATTGATCAGAAGTTAAGAGGCAGTAAGAGCGGAAAGCTGTTACAAAATAAATAAGGAGCTATTCCTTTGTTTGTTCCCCACCCCCCTAGCTTCCCCTACTGGAGCCAATAGCAGGTGCAACCCCACCCCGTGCTTAGGGATAACTGTGTCTTTAGTCACTCTTCATGTGACTCAACATCAAGTCATCACCTCTTAAAGAACTACTGTCACCACCTGGAAACTGGGTGACAACCTTATGCCCCATGTATTCACTCAACAAATAGTCAGCTGACAGAGTCCAACAGGAGGGTCTTTCCTTGAGAACACCCCAGCAATAAACCAGAGGGACATATGGTTCTTAGGAACAGACCTTCCATTTGTATTCAAGTGATTCAGATCTACTACCTAAGTATCTACCTTTCTGACACACAAGATGGTCCACTTTGTCAGAGAGAAAATCCTAGACATGTTCTTTGAGAAAGAAGGTCCTCTGACACCCAACTTAGCCCTCATCTCTCTGCCAACTCAGGGACGCTGGATGCCCACATACTGCCAGACTCTGGACCTGTCTCTGTTGGACCATCAGCATGACGCTGACCTTCATATGCCTTACCCATCCTCCCGATGTTAGCTTCCAGCCCCAGGTCCTCTGGGACAAGGCATGTCTTTCTACTTTCTAGTGACAAACCCGAATTCACTCCTCAGTTGTATGTAAGCTTGTGTGGGTGGCGCTAATGGAAGCTAGGAATTCTGGCTTGAGTCGTTTGTCATGTATGACTGTAGGGGTTTCCTTGTTTTGTGAAACATACAGAGATGCCTGGAGAATGTTCTTCCTTTGGCAAATCCATTTTCCTTGATCCGTGAGCTCCACACGCCTCTTCCCTTGGGAAATAAGTCATTTTCTGAACTGTCCTTTTGGACATTGTGTTAACTAGATTGGAGAGGTGTTAAACAGAAGTGTTAGAAGCTCTCCACTACCTAAAGATGTCTACACACAAATGTGAACGGGAGAGAGGGTAGTCCTGAGTATTTCTGTGGTATTTTCAGATGATGTAGAAATACACACCTTAACCCTTGAAAGCAAATATATCAAAAATGATACATTCCCCAGGGCTTTTTCGGGTTGGTGTTCAAATCAGGAACTGTACAGTCTTTGGCCAAGGTGTGGTTTTATTGACAGAAAGAATGCACACACTCATGTCTAACATAATAATGCTTCTGCATCAGATGAAAAATGTGTGTTCTGACATAGCCAAATGCATTACAATTTATTTTACAGTTGATTTTATTCTCTCAGTTTGTATGTGTATATGCATTGTTGAATGAATCACATATGTAGGTACGCATCATGCCATAGCATGGAGGTCAAGGGACAAATTGTGGAGCTGGTTTTCTTTCTCCTCCCACCTTTATATAGGTTCTTGGGATTGAAATGAAGCTGTCAAGCTTTGTGGCAAACACCTTTACTCATGGAACCACCTTGCTGGCCATTGGTTTAATTTCTTCTGAATCTGATAAATACTGGTTAGGAGCGCAAACTTCAGAGACAATGGAATCTCCATTTTTGGATTAGATCTGTAACCCAGAGTGTGAGTTATTTTGACTGTAAAATGGGATGATCACACCAACATATAAATTCCACACATTATATAAGAGACAGTGAAACACTGAGTTCAGTACTGAGCACACTGTGTGCATAAGGTGTATGGAATACACGGATATGGAGCGCAGAGCTGAGAGGGCCACCCAGACTTGCTGTATGATTGACAGTGACTTCCACACAGGCACTTCTTCCTGGGTTCAGATGCTTCCTTTATGCTGGCAGGACAGCCATAACCTGTTTAACTCAACAACAAGGATGCCCACAGATACCCTTCCATGAACCTATATCAAAGATGAGGAGGACATAATTGAGTTTGGCACAAGAAGAAAAGAGTCCAATGATAAAGCCAATTATGAGTCACAGCCATGGAAATTTGACATTGTTGAAAGACTGATTTATCTTACTGGGTTAGTCACCTATTCCAGGATATGGCAAGTGTGCATTTGTCAGACGCTGTATATCTGACTGTATGTTACATGTTACACTAAGGCATAAACTGTATATTATCTGGCTTTAATCTTTGTACGAGCTCCTTAAGGTAGTGTCTTAGTGAGGGTTTCTATTGCTGTGATAAACACCGTGACCAAAAGCAATATGGGGGGGGGGTCTGTTTAGCTTACATGTCTATAGCACAGTACATAATTGAGGGAAGTCAGGGAAGGAACTCGAAGCAGGAACCTGGAACCAGGAACTGAAGCAGAGACCATGGAGGAATGCTGCTTACTGGCTTCCTTTCCGCAGCTTGCTCAGCCTGCTTTCATATATGACCAGGGACCAATAGCCTGGTGGTGGCCCTGCCCATGGTGGGCTGGGCTCTCCCACATTAATCATTCATCAAGAAAATGCCCTACAGATTTGCCTATAGGCCAATCTGATGGAGGCATTTTCTCAGTTGAAGTTCTTCTTCTCCAACAACTCTAGCTTAGGTCAAGTTGACAAAAACAAAGAAATAAATATTCCAAACAGGACAGGTAGGTACTGCTGTGATTCTCTTTGCATTATCACCTGCCTTATAGAGAAAGTTCAAAATGCTACAGAGACACAGAAATAATTAAACGGAAAGACATAGCTTAGTCTTCAATAAATAGAGTCAATATCATAAATATGTATATAGTTTTCCTGATTTAACATATAGGTTTGTAGACTCCCTTTAAAATGAACTAATTGGTTTTGTTGATAGAAGAGGAACTAAATAAATAGATCATAAAGTTCATGTGAAAAAAGTAAAACAGTAACGGTCAGGAGAATTCTAAACTTAAAACAAACGAATAGCTGGAAAGTTGACCCAGAGGCAAAAGTGCTTCCTGCTCAAGCATAAGGTCCAGCATTGGATCTCCAGAGCCCGTGTAAGTGCTGGATGGATATTGTGGCACAATTCCATCCTAAAAGCTAGAGACAAGAGGTCCCAGAAGCAAGCTCGCCAGCCGGACTGTCAGGATCAGCGAGCTGTCAGTTCACCTGAAAGACCCGGTCTCAATGAAGGAGGTAGATAAACTGTAAGACTCTCAACACCAGCCTCAGGCCTCCAAACACGTACACATATGTGCACATGAACCCACATACGTGCAAACATGCATGCACACATACCTCACATGTGAGAAAAAACTAAAAGTAATATTTCATTGGATGTCATCACATGCCATACCATTCTGATTATAAAAACAACTTATTTGCATAGGAACAGATAAAACATCAGTAGCACAGACCAGAAATTCCTGCAGTGAATTAAAATGCACAGACAAAATTAGTATACAGTGAACTCAATTGGAGATTGACTCAATCATCCGTAAATGTTATTGGAATCAACTGGATAAATACAATAAAGTTACGTCTCTACCTCAAGGACTAAAAGACAGTAAAGTTCAGATGAACGAAATATTTTTTGTGAAAAAGACAGTCATAAAATGTTGTGGGGACAATTGTAGGAGAGAACTTTCTGCACATGATACAAACCCAGAAGACACAGACCATTGTTTTTTTTTTTTTTTTTTAAAAAAAAAAAAAAATCTCTGCTTGGAAAGCCACCCCATATGCAAAGGTAAAGGACTAAATTTACATAGTCTATAAATATGCTTATATATTTGCAGTTTATAACTCAGAATGAGAACTAATTTCCCTATACAAAATGGTGCACACACTTTAACAAAAAGAAACCAGTGCTCAACACAAAGGTCTTGTGGTTAGAGACAAAGAAGATAAAAGTGGCCCTGGGGGCTGGGGTGGACATGGAAGGACAGAGAAGGGATTGTGACTGGGGTGCAGGATGTGGAACTCCCAGGGAATCAATAGAAGTGTTATGTGGGAAAAAGAAAAAAAATGGCCCTTTAACCATAAAAGCCTGTTCAACCTATGACAGGGAAGATTTCTTTTTCAGTTGTGGAAATGGCTCTCGGGCACTGCTGGTCAAAAAGAGACAACCACAATGGGCAGAAAGTGAGCAGCTTTTCAGCTTTTCAGCTTCCTCCCTTCCACACAGAAAAAAAAAAATTGGCCCTGCAATTCCATGTATAAAAATGTCTTATAGAGACATTGATATATGTGAAATCATCCACCCACACTGTGGAGTTGACTTCCGGAGCAAAAGATTGGGAATCCACGAGCAGTTAAATGATGCCACAGCTGCGTACATATGTGTATGTGTATATGTACATGTATATGTATAGTGGAATATAGCAGCCATTAGCAAGACAAGACAAATTTCAAGTGTTCATATACACACCTCCAAGCCATGTTAAGTTAAAACAATAACAGAACCATGTAAGCCACAGAAAGAAGCTTCTAGAAGTTGAGTGACTTGCCTTACAGGACTTTCCATCGTATGAGGACGATTAGTACAAGAACCGAACATTGTCTGAGCACAAAGCCCAGTTATAAGAGGCACTGGGCACTGTGATTCTGCGGCCACCGAAGTCATGCGTGTTGTTGGTAAAATGGTACAGGCCAGTGAATGTCATAGTTTTGTGACCGTGCCGGCATTTGTTTCTCAGGACGGTTTGTTCAAGGTAAAGGGTGTGGGATGGAGGAACCGGCTTCAAGATACTGATTCATTACAACTGAACAATTTAACTCTTCTTATTTTATTTATTTATTCATCTGTGTGTGTGTGTGTGTCTCCCCACATATGAACACTCACACCATGGAATGTATGTTGTGGTGAGAGATTCGCAGGTGTCAGCCTGATTGGCAGGTGTCATTACAGCTGGGTTGTCTTGGTGACCCTGATATTTCCCCTTTTACCCTGTCAGAGACATCTGGGACAAGAGGAATAGGTAAGGTTTTTCTCCCCCCCACCCCACCCCCCGACTCAAGTCACTTGAACTGGTTTCCCATTGAGACACGCAGTATTGAATAGCACGAGAAATCCTTCTCTAGGCCTCCCACTCCCTGGAAAGCATTTTGTACCCTGAAGAAAGCCAGGCACTTGCCGCAAAATCTTTTCTGTCCTGAAGGAAACAGCAGTCAGCACACATGAGCTTATCAGTTCTGGAAGGGCTCTGGTAACATGACGGTCCCATTCACGTTCACAGAAGGAAATGGATGCAGAGTTCTTATCTAATTAAAACAGCTTGGGGAAAGAAAGTGGGCAAAGGGTAATTACAGGACCTAACTTGGCATTTGGCCCAGAAAAGCCAGGTTAGTTCAGTATTTCTTTTATGGACAAAAAAAAAAAAAAAAAAAAAAAGAAATTCAAGCCAGGAAACATCAAATTACAGTAGTTGCTTCAGAGTGGTAGGAAAATTTTTGCCCCTAAATCCCATGTAGTTAACACATATAAATTTTGTGACCCTTGGCGTGTGTCCTAGAAAAGCAATCATTCATCCTTTGTAGTCGCTAATATTGAGATGAAGATTCCGAGGAATTTGCACTATCAACACTAAGCTCTTGGCCCAGCCCCTCCTCTAGTGTTTATCAAGTAGAAGAGAAAGAGCCTTGCTTAGCAAAGGCCTACTGACTGGTGTTTCCTAGAGATTCTCTAGGGGTGCATTGGTTTGTTCTTATCTGATTCAGATTTGCTGTGCTGCTCTCAAGGCCAGGAGACCTGGGCTCGCATCTGACCTCTGAATCTGCTAGTTTTCCCCTGCGTACCAATTCACTCCACGGAAGACAGTCCTCTGAGGAGGAAACTCACCCAAGACATTTGCTTAAATCAGATCAGTTCTTCCCAGGAATTACAAGGTATAAGGCAGATGGAAACAAAGCCAGTTTGCTGGAGCAGGGAGACTCCTTACCATCCCGCGCTGACTTGTGATGACCTTGGTTTCATCTCCAAGAAGGAAGGATGCTCAGGAAGGCTGTAGTTTGAAGAGCTCTATCTTGACTCTGTCTAAGATTTCAAATTCAATAGTCACATTTTTGGAAAAAAACAAAACAAATAAATATATAAAGAAATCTTGAACTCCCCTGTACAAGAAAAGCAAGATCTCTTCCTCTTTAATATGGAAAAGAACCATGAAGGGCCTCCATCTTTTTTTTTTTCTTTTCTTTTTTTTTTTATTTTTGAGACAGGGTTTCTCTGTAGTTTTTGGTGCCTGCCCTGGAAACTAGCTCTTGTAGACCAGGTTGGCCTCGAACTCACAAAGATTCTCCTGCCTCTGCCTCCCGAGTGCTGGGATTACCTCCCGAGTGCTGGGATTAAAGGCGTGTGCCACCACCGCCCGGCAGGGCCTCCATCTTTTAATTTGAATAATTATAAATAAACCCTGGGGAGTGGTTGGGAGAAGCCTGGTCCTGTGAATAAGGTCAAGAGATAATAAGCAACATTTATTTAATGGACCTTGCTATGTGCCAGGTACTGCCTGAGCACCTCACATGTAGTCATGGCATTTAATCTTCTCTAGAGCTGTTATTATCCCACTTCTCAAGTCAGAGATAATGTGGAGAAGCCAATAATGTGACGAAGGTTGTAAGTCCCACTTTGAATCCTGCAGTGTGATGCAACCCGGGGACCCAGATGTTCTGTTTCCGGTGTTTACCAGCAGGATATTGATTGACAACAAACCCCCTGATGCAGCTGCAGAATAATTTTGAACTTAGAATGGCTCCAACTAATAAATCCAACCAGGTTTTTTCCTTCCTTCCTTCCTTCCTTCCTTCCTTCCTTCCTTCCTTCCTTTCTTCTATTTACTTACTTATGTTTGGCTACCATATAACTCAGATTGACCTTCAACTTTCTAGCCTAAAGCTCTTGATCCCAGCCTGGAAAGAGCTGGGATTCCCAGAATGCATCACCAGAGGTAAATCTTTCAGTTTATAAATGAGCAAAGATGAAGCCAATTTAGGAAGGGAAAAAGAATCTCTTAGCAAGTCAGAAAATTCCACCTTTTACACTGATTCCTAAAAATGATACCTGAGTAAATTTACAACCTAAATATTTCATTGCTTTTTTTAAAAAAAAATTTAAAACAAGAATCAACTTGGGTAAATTCAAGCTTTCCAGCTATGTTACCTGGTTCAGGAGATTGTTCTATTTCACGCCCATCATCTGGGTTAGTTCTAGGAAGGCACCATAAAAGCTAGAAGACTCAGGTCCTGGACCATTGTTCAGTTATTGTAAAGACAACATCATATCTAGGAAGTAAGACAGAATGGGCTAAATATTTTCAAGTGATTTAAGTTACAGGGCCAAGCATTTTTTCATTCACCCAAGAACTACAATAATTTTCCTGATATTCAAAGTTAGAAATGTATGTATCAAGTACTTCTATTAAAGTTAGTGTTTTCAGTCTCAAATCTCACAGCTGTTCAAGTTTGAATGTTTGATATCAAGGCCACCTATTTAACATCAAGGCCACCTACTTAACATCAAGGCCAGCTCACAATCTGGCATAACCAGAGATGCTGAGAGCTGATCACAAAACCTTTAAGAATTTAGACATCTCTCCTCAGAAATCCATTTCACAGAGGAAATGTAACAAGTTAAAGATTTTTTTAAAAAAAAATTAATTGTTGATGTTGATTTGGGTTGGAGGTTATCCTATAAGATATCAAAAAGTCACTTTTGTAGAGGCATTTCATTTGTATTTTAATAAATAAAACTTGCCTGAAGATTAAAGAGTAAAACAGCCCTACTGGTCAGCCTTACAGACCAGGCTGTGGTGACACACACATTTAATACCAGTAGCCACACTAGTTTGCCATAGAAACCGGGTGGTTCATGCCTTTAATCCCAGTGGTTTAAGCATAGCTAAACCCTAGAAAGAGATATAAGAAAGGAGGAGACAGCTCTTAATCACAGTCTCATTCCGAGATTCCTGGATGCAGGATTGGCATTTCGGACTGAGGTAGAGTACAGAAGCAGGCTGTTTTGCTTTTCTGATTTTCAGGTTGAATTCCAGTTTCTGCCTCTGAGTTTTTATTATTCATGCTACATACTTTTCTCGGCCAAGTAGATATAATTTTATCCTAAAAATAAGTAAAGCATCATGCTTACCTAGCTGTATTCTCTAGAGAGCTGCACCACTAAAAACACATCCCTTAGATTTATTTCCAGCAGGGAAATCTCAGTTTCACCTCATCACCTGAGCTTCCCATGAGGTCTACTAGAGATACGCCAACTATAAAGCCTTCTTCTAAGATTCTAAGAAAAACTAGAAATTAAGAAAAACCCTAATTCTTAAGACTTTAAGAGAGCAGGAAGGGAAATAAACCTCTTAGTACTGTAAACAAAGTATTAATAGTTTCTATGTCATTTATTAATGAATAAAAATTAAAATACAGTTTGAAACTTCCAAACATTTTCATGGGGGAAACAGCCAATCTGTGTTAGTCAGTTGTCCACATGTAACAAAATTGAGTTAAAAGGTTTGGGGTCCTGATGTCACTGTATTGTCACTTGGCTCCCCTGCTCTTGGGCCAATGGCAATGTGGTGTTAGTTATCTAACACAATGAATCTGTTCACATCACAGTAGCTGAAACGTGAGAGAAGATGCCTCTTGAAAGGTACATTCCTGCAGGCAGAGTTTCTCTGTGCTCTGGCAATCAGCTCTGTCCCACTAGCTAGCTCCCAAATAACCACAAAGAGACTTACTCAGCCAATGCTTAGGCTTGTTACTAATTAGCTCTTAGAACTTAAATTAACCCATTTCTATTAATCTACTCATTGCCACATGGTTCTTGGATTTACCTGTCCTCCAGCATGTCTTGCTCCCTCTGTGTCTCCTGGGTAACTTGACTCTGCCCTTTTTCTTCCCAGTGTTCTCTCTGCTCCGAAATCCTGCCTAGCTATTGGCCAGTAAGTTCTTTATTAACAATGAGAGCAACATGTTCCTTGTGACATTGGTTCCTCTCACTAACCCTTACCTCTGACAGGCTCTTCCTCAGCTACAGGCTGGGGACCATGCCTTCAACTCTTCAGTCTTAGCTGTTATCTATTCAAACCATCCATAATGCCCAAACAAATACGGTCAACACATTCTGCGTAGACTTGATACAACTCTGTCTTACTGGTATTTATTATTTCAGTCAAGAAAGGAAGAAATGACTGATCAGGGTCATTGCAGGAACATGCCATCCTATTTCCAGCTGGACTTTTTTCTTTTTAGATGATTTAATGTTCACTCAGAAACACTTAATAGCAGGTTTGGGAACATAACATTTAAAAGCAGTACATCTTGTTTTCTGGTCTTGTCTTTGCTCTCTACCTTGTGTACAACGATAAATCATTTTAGCAGATTAGCCCAGCACTTAGGTTCTGTAAACTCCATTGACTGTTTATGCTCACGAAATACCATATATGCTGAGTTTTATAACACTATTTTTTTTTTAAGTACTGGGCATGGAGCTTAGGGTGGGGCTAGCAAAGGGCTCCATTACCAAGCTTCATCCTCAGCCAACAACTTGCTCATTTTAACCTTTAACGATTCCTAAGATAATTACCGATTTACAAATCCTTGTAAGAAGATCCAAGTGTCAAGGACTGGAAAAGGAAACAGTTATTGCCTGTATAAATACAGATTTGGAAATATATACAGAAGAACTATTCCCTCAGGCGGGCAAGATGACTCAGTTGGTAAAGGCACTTGCTATCAAGCCTTGATTCTAGAGAGAGAACTGGATTCTAGAGGTTGTTCTCTTACCTCTGTTGTAATACGAGCAGCGGGCCGCTTCCCACCACCCAGCTAGGTTTACTTGAAATAATTACACGGAAACTGTATTCTTTTAAACACTGCTTGGCCCATTAGCTCTAGCCTCTTATTGGCTAGCTCTTACATATTGATCTAACCCATTTCTAATATTCTGTGTAGCACCACGAGCTGGCTTACCAGGAAAGATCTTAACCTGCATCTGTAGTGGGAGAATCATGGCGACTCCTGACTCGGCTTCTTTCTCCCAGCATTCTGTTCTGTTTACTCTGCCTATCTAAATTCTACCCTATCAGAGGGCCAAGCAGTTTCTTTATTAATTAACCAATGAAAGCAACAGATAAGACACAAGACCCACCTCCATCAGACCTCCACACAGGGGCTAGTGACAGAGGTGGACCACTCCCACCTATACAACCACTGTAATAAATTAATGTAATCTTAAAGATTAAAAGTAAAACTGCCCCTTCAGTCACTCAGTGATTTTATTCATCTAACAAAATCTTACTTATTCGAGAACCTAATAACTATCAGACATACTGCTGTGCTCAGCAGATACATACTGAACAATGATAGGTAGGAGTCCTCCACTCATTTCTGATGGGGAAAGGCAGATAATCATTAGTTTTCCAGAAAAAAAAGAAATAATTAATAAATGACCTTGGAGTATAATAAATAGTGCAAAGAAAATAACGAGAAGGAAGGGAGTGCATTATTTAGGAAGCTTCCCTAAAAAGACTTGAAAGCCAAGCCACTGGGTAGGCAATCTCTGCAGAGAAAAGACCTCTCTTCCATCATTTTTCCATCATTTATGGTTAAACAAGAACCATGAGCCTTTTAAGTACTTATGCAGAAGCAAAGCTGCTTAATGAATGGTCAATCAACTTCGCATATATCACCATGAAAGTGTAAAATGCTGTGCCTGCTCTACATGCTACTATACAGTCCACGAGCCTCAGGCACTAGGCTGGAGATTTAAAAACATCCACACACAGACAGATACACAGGGACAAGGGTCAGCCTTAAAACAGGAATACCAACTTTATTGTGCTCCAGGAAAGCTTATATAAGGATCCTTAACTGATAGCCACACCCCAGCTCTTGGGATTTCCAATTGTAAAACCCACCAGAATTCACTCCCCTGCCATCAGGAACTCATGAGAGAGTCTTATGCTCAGAGCAGCTGCAGGCACAGGAAAACAAGTTGTTTTGCCCAGATCACTCCAGCAGGCAAAGGGTCTGAGGCAGGCGAAGAAAGTCAAGGGGCCAGGGTCTGCAGCCCCCAACAGCTCCTGCTTTTCTATATAATTAGATCAGGTCTATCTTGGGTTGAAGAAGCACATATTCACATCTTACCCAAAAGAACACTTGCCTCAGCATGCAAGGCCTCTGTCTTAGGTTGACTGTGAGAACCTCCTGTCTTACCTGTCTCTGGCTCACTGGTCTTTCCATAGCCTGATAACCCCTACTGTGCTCAGAGGAAGCCCACTCTCTTGGGTAAATAGCTGCTGCTGATGACACCTGTTGTAGAGGCAGAGCAACAGAAACCTTCCAGCTACAGGAGCTTCTAAGGGCAGCTGTTCAGCAAGCCTAGGCTGTATGGAAGTGGCTGGATTGGCATGGGCGTGGCACAAATATAATGAAAGGAAAGGGAGCAGCCAACCATATACTCCAACTGCTCTTATAAAAGGTCAAACCAAAAAAAAAAAAACACCTTGGAGAAAATTATATAGGGAATTCTGAATCTCTAAGGTAGTGGCAACCTGTCTGGCTAGGGTATCAACAGTGCTAGCCAAACAGTCGTCTGACTGGTGACAATTCCAGTTGTCTCAGAGGCCACAGTGGTGACAATAGCAACCACCACAATTGTGGTGATCCCGAAGTCTTAGTCAGAACGGCTCCACCAACCCAGGCACCAGCTGGACCAGGGTAATGTGCTGCTGGTACCACACTGCAGAGTCAGGGACTGCTGCCTCCTCTCCCAGACTCTGCCTTCTCGGCCTCTCTGTGAGCACTCACAGCAAGGACTCCAGGAAGCAGGGTAGCACCCAGGAATCACAGAAGGAGCCAAAGCTCACTGCCTACATGTAGTAAGAAGGCCTGCTTGTTTTCCAGCTGCCTAGCAGTTTAGGCCCAAAAATAACCACACAGAAACTATAATATTTAAAACACTGCTTGGCCCATTAGCTCTAGCTTCTCATTTTCTAACTCTTAACATCTTAATTTAACTGATCTCCATTAAACTGTGCATCACCAGGAGGTTGTGGCCTACCAGACTTTTAGCACATCTGTCTCTGGTGGTGACCCATGGCTTCTCTTTGACTCCACCTCCTTTCTCCCAGCATTCAGTTTAGTTTTCCCCACCTAGCTATGTTCCTCTATAGCTCTGCTATAAGCCCAAAGCAATTCCTTTATTAACCAATGATATTCACAGCATACAGAGGGGAATCCCACATCACCTCCCCTTTTCTGTTTAAATAACAAAGAAAGCTTTATCTTTAACATAGTAAAATTACATATCTTTTATCATAACTAAGGAAAACAATAACTATAATTATAAATTTTTCAACTCCATCAGACTCCAGAAGGATATAATAGTACCTAAGTAAACAGGAAGTATATTGTAAGCAACTTCCAAAAGTTCTAGACATGACAGAGATATCTCACTGCCTGGATAGTCACCCAAAGTTCTTCTGTGCCATTGGGGTATCCATCTTCATCCTACAGGCCCATAGTCTCTGGAAGACTTTCAATGAAACAGGAAATTTCAAAGACAGTTCCACCAGTATTGGTAGTTTGTCAGTCACTTTCTTCTGTGTCCTACAGAATGTTTAGCAGACTCTTTCATGAAATAGGAACCAGAAAAATTGTCTCACCTTTAGGCAAGTTCAGCAATCATTGCTCTGTGGGTCCTGCATGTCCAGTTTATGCAACAATTCGGGTAAGAGCAGTTTCTTGCCTGAATGGCTAGCAAATTCCATGAAGAGCCGCTTTGATGTCCATCTTCCTCTTGAAGTAATTGGTGCTGCCAGGAGCAGATATGTTTCTGTCATGAAAAGTCTTAACTTCTTAAAACATTTTAAATGCAATATTCTGTAGTCTTTTAATGATTTAAAGAATACTTATCTATCTGAAATCTGTACATCTAGAAAATCTAACATGACTATAAGCTTAATTATTATAGATGAGTCTCTATTTACCTATATTTCTTAATTATACATTATGTTTTTAAATGAGTTAAACAAATACAATACCTTAATCAAGAGCAGATATATATATCATAAAATTGATATTAAATTAGTATCAATATACCAAGATCCATACCAATGCAAATTATCCATCTCTATAGCATATCCACCTTTAAATAAAAACAAACATTTATAAACAATATTTGGGAATATGGGAATAGTTATTCTCCAAACTGCATCCTGCTGTTTATTGGGCAAAGTAATTTTTTGAGGGGTGTTCAAGGCAACCTTCCAGGGGGGTCTTAGTCCATTAAACCATATTAGTCTGGAAGCAATCCACAGGTTCTCATCCTTTGTGAAAACAAAAGAAGAACTTCTTTTCCAAAACAGCATATCCTTAGACCCAAATTCTGAAGTCTAGATACCTTTATAATATACATGTTGCTTTAGCTTAGCAGTCCATACAATGAAATGTCCCTCTGTACTTAGCTCCTTCACAGTCAAAAAATTCAATGAAGGCACAAAAACATACATAATCCAGACACTCTGTGTATATTCCATCTTTATGTGGCTTATTTTTCTTTACTCTTTTTAATCTATGACTATCTGTACTATGTCTCTTTAAGGACTTTGCCCTTTTTTAAACCATTTACCTTTTTTATAACTGTCTATACTCTTTTTCTTCTCTCTTCCAAGCCTACATACATTTATCCAACACTGTGACCCATTCATAGGAACTCATGAGGGTCTTGTGCTCAGAGCAGCTGCAGGCACAGGAAAACATTTTGCCCAGTTCATTTCAACAGGCAAAGGGTCTGAGGCAAGCAAAGAAAGTCAAGGGGCCAGAGGTCTGCAGCCCCCAACATGAAAGCACATGTCTAGCTATGTCTTTGGGAGTCTTTCCACAAAGTATTAACTGAGCAAGGGCAAGCAACCTGAGTGCAGGTGGCATCATCCATAGGCTATGCTACCAAAATGAATGAAGGGGAGAAGCCAAACTGAGCACCAGCACCCATATGTCTCGGCTTCCTTTGCAGATGCAACGATACCAAATGCCTCATGCTTCTCCTCTATGCCTTCCTCATCCCAGTCCTCATTCTGTGAGCTAAAGCCAACCTTTCCTTTTTCAGGCTGCTTTATTAGGGTACTTGTTAGGTACACTGAGGAAAACAGCAGCAAATACATAGATATAGGGCAGCCCTCTTGTCTCAGGCTTAGACAGCACCAAGTTCTCTTCTAAAGCTAGATGTACCAAGTTCTAAAAGAAGTCCAAAGAGCCAAACCATACAACGACCTATTCCAAAAAGCCATGGGACCAAACATAGATGTTGACAGCAATGAAGAAAAAGAATGTAGCAACACCAATGCATATACTCTGTTGTTAGTGAGTAAAAAAAGAACATGCTTGTATTTAATACAATTAGATTGCCCTTCCCACTGTTATTAAATCTTGAGTGAGACTTCTGCCCAAAGTCTCTCAGGGTGGAAGTACAGCCATTTCTTCCTCCAGTCTGCTAAGGAGCATGGAGTTTCCACCTCCAAATTGAAGGATGTCCTGATGTCCATAGCGAGAATTGCTCAAAATTTCTAAGAAATATAACACAGTGCCATGTAGTGCTCTGTTTCAATAGAAGTGAGCAGGGATCAATTGCATTGTCAGTCAGTCCTAGAAAAGAAGTCCCCAAGTGAACTAAAGCCAAAGTTCCATTTTATGAAGATGAAGTATAAAGAAGACAGGAGTAGCAAGAAAGCATTGTGGTAGAGATCCCACACTGGCCCAAGAGGACTGAGAAATAGATGAAGTGTGTGTGTGTGTGTGTGTGTGTGTGTGTGTGTGTGTGTAGTGTGTGGGGTGGGGATTAAAGGTTCATTTACATATTTGCTAACAACTAATTTCTCTCAGTTAATAACCAGCTTACTGTTTAAACCAGCACAGCACAGCAGTGAGTTCCTAAGAAGCCATTGCCCAGTCTTTCCTAATGGTTCATATTTACTCATTAATAGTTCCCTCTACAAAAACAGAAATGAAACCAAGAATTGAGCATTTTTATTTGTGATACAAAATAAAATTACTCGGCCAAGTATCTGAGGCAAGTGGTAACAGTAAATTAAGCTGGAATTCATAGGAGTGAATTTCCTGAATAGTCTGGGATTGCAGCCACCCATTGCTTTCAGCCCCCGTAGCACTTGGCTTGAAACCTTCTGCCTCCTCTAAGCGAAGGGTCTTGTTCCTGAGACTAGTGACTAACAAAGTTACCTCAATTGTCCCTCTACCAGAACAGGTCTTGGATTTCTTCCTTCCCCCAGATAGCTCCTGTAAAGGATTGGGGTCCCTATTGTGCATACCCATATTTCTATATGGTATGGCAGCCAGGCTATCAAGCCATAGTCAGTATCTGAAGTAGACACAAACCCTTCCAGACAGGCTGTCACTACCCTAACAAAAAGTTCAGGATATGCTGCTCCTTGCTTTGTAATTACATAGATCACCTGAGGAGAGGTGTCAATTCCAAGCTAATGATGGAGCTGTGGATAAGACGAAAAGCCATTCACCTGGTTACCTAGGAGACAGAATGCTAATGAATTTCCCCCTTAGTTTATGTTTTGATATATAACGCTGTTTGGAGAATAAACAAGAGGAATTCTTCAGGATGTGAACTCAGGACTTCATTAGGGACCACTGAGAATCTCCCTCCTGATAAAGCCATGTGAGTTGTGTCTTTATTCCCATGCCTCCATGCTGGTCAAGAGAGAGATAGTTTATGTTGAGATCTGGTCCAGAGAAAACAATTTTGGGTCCAGGCTAACACCGGACCCCGACACTATAGAAGAGGGTGGCATTTTGGAAGGAAGCAGCTTTGAAGTGATGATGGAACCCATAATGTCATAACCCCATTCCCACAGAGAGGTGCTTTTGTCTTCTCAGAACTAGTCCTGTAGTGGCTCTGACTTGCAAACAGTATCCTTTCTTCCCTTTATTTTCTTTATTTATTTTTAAGACAGAGCCTTCTCTGTAGCCCTGACTGGCCTAGTACTTACTATGGGGCCTGGAACAGCTTCAAACGCTTGTCTCAGAGCTGGGTGGCTGGGACTAGAGGTGTGCAGGATTCAAAGCTGCCTTGTAATAACTAAACCACCAGACTTGTATCAGGCCTTTGGAATGTGTTTATTAAGGGATCTCTTTTCACTAGAGAACAATGCTGCGAAAGATGGAAGGGGCAGTTGAAGGCACAGATGTCCAATTTTACTTGGATCCATGGGTCCTATGTTATGAAATTCCAAAGCCTCTCAGATGCTATCCCTGATTACTAACTGATTAAAGTCCTTAACATGGGAGTAGGAAAGATGGCTCTGTCCCTGTCTGAGGTAGGTGGCCCTGGTGTCCAGGACTGACCGGCTCAACTACCACCCAGACCCATAGTCGGGCCTAGGGTTGACCCACTCTCAACATCTATGCTATCTAGGACCTGCTGGGGCTCATGATGGGTGGAGTCCTGTGGAATGATAGCTGCAGGATCTCCGTGACTCTCAGAGGCCACGGGATATCCTAGAGGAGTTTCGTTGAGGGCCCAGTGAGGATGGTGTTTGTACCAGAAGCCAGAGGCCTTGAACCAGACCAGTGGCTCATGGCAATGAACATTTGCAAGTAAAGCTGACAGTGGGACACACTGAGGCTTCTAATGCCCAATGCCATCAGGAAGAATGAAGAGGTGATGGAAAGGTGGCCAAGATGGAAGAGCAAAGAGGCTTTTTGTTGTTATTTTGTTTTT
>NC_022030.1:8043295-8048920 GCF_000317375.1 Microtus ochrogaster
CGAAGGAACGAAGGAACGAAGGAAGGAAGGAAGGAACGAAGGAAGGAACGAAGGAAGGAACGAAGGAACGAAGGAACGAAGGAAGGAAGGAAGGACCTTAAGTGCGCTTGGGCTGAGCCCACACCCGCTGCTCGTCACATTCTCATTTGTCTTCCTTTAATGAAATTTCAACTGTTCCTCCTGTTTTGTTCAGTGTTTGTTGTTTCTGTTTGCTTGTTTGTTTGTTTGTAGAGGCCCCAAAATGTGAGCCTATTTCCATGTTGACCAAAGGTCAGAGAGTTGGAATCTACCTCTATTCCTTCAAGGTTATTGTGTTTCTACCTCAAACAAAGGTCCCACCTAGATTTACTTCAGAGAGTTCTTACTCTCAAGGTTATTGTCCTCAGGTGTGGCTAATATTCAGCCCTTGTATTTCAAGAATAGAGAAGTAGATCTGTTTCTACCTCAAACAAAAGTCTAAGGATTCTTTGTGGAGACAACATTGGATTCCACCCTGGGAGTGGTTTGCTACAGATTGTTTTGTTCTAGGGGGTGTGAGCAGACTTGTTTTGTTCTAGCAACAGAATGTTTAACTATGAAAGAAGCCAGAGACTTTCAATTGGTATGCTCATTTCCTTGAGTCATGTTAATGCAGTTTTTTGTCTTACTCCTACCTTTTGGGGTCAGAGGTATTTAAACCAAATGGAAATTAAACACGGGTGAATTTCAGTACTCACTGGAATTCCCTCCCAAAACTATCCTATGTTTCTCCGTTTCATTATTTTTATTCGCGTCTTCATATTCTTTACTATATTTCTAAATCTACCCTGGCAAGAGATATTTTTGTCGAGGCTGGTCCCCAACACTTATGAAGCCCACACAGGTCTTTAACTATGTTGCTAATGATGACCTTGATCTCCTGATCCTCCAACATCCATCCACCTTCCCCCAGTTCAGGAGTTACAGCAGGACCCTGAGATCCCCACTATCTTAGGATCTTTATCTCTTTCATGGTGTGGTTCAAAGACACAAGGCTGCAGGCATACTCACACAGTTTACATCCTGGAGACCAGCCGTCAGCCATAGCACAAATGCTGGCACACAGTAGAAGTGGCACAGAACTCGGGGTTCTAAGAGCCTTCTTTCTGCACACCTAGAATTCCTCTCTCCAATAGAGACTTTTCTTCTACCACGGGTCCACTACTTGTTCATAAATATTCCTAGCTTTTGGCAGAGCCCGAGCATCTTGACAGCATCGACAGCAGAAATCTTTATGGCTCCCCTTTGTTTCAATGCATTCTTCACTGGGTTTTAGATCTCCCATTTCCCCCCAAACGTGGCACTCTGGACACTCATCCTTCTATCCTTTCCTTCTGATTCCCCAGGAAGACACTTCTTACCATTATTGTCCATATATTCAGAGAGGGAAAGCTAATTGTGCACACAAAAGTGCCCTGAAAGATAGTCAAAGCTAGGAAGTATGCTCTCCCCCATCCCCAACTTGCTTTTCTGGAACAGGAAGTCTGGGGGAAGTTGGAGGAGGCTGGGAGGGCTGGTGGGGAGGTGGGGGATTGAGACGCATTCCTAAGCTGCACAGCAGAGCTGTAGAAAAATGGAAAAGGCAGCAAACCCCCCCTCCTGCATCCATCCCACCAATCACAAACCTTGGCAGGCAAGATGGTGAAGCGGTTCTATGGGGACAGTGGTAGTGACAGGCATGAACTTGGCCTTCCAGGTTTGTTAATCTTCCTTATTGAATCCCCAGCTCAGCGAAGGAGCCAGGATGGGCACAGGACACTGCTGGACTAGAGAAGGAGCTGCCTGAGATAACAGCCTGCTGCTTCTGTTTGCAGAGCAGGGCCTGGGAGGGTGGTCTGAGGATTAATGTTCTATGCCTGGTGCTTTTTTTTTTTTTTCCTGTCTGGTGTCTTTTATCACCTCAGTATGCCTGGGAGGTTTCCTGAGGGTGGAGCTCACATCTACTGTAGCTAGGTTGCTGTATTTATCAAAGGGATTCCTAGGCTTCAGATGATCACGTGGTTAATCCTCTCTTGTGGGCTTTGGAACAAGACAGACCTGGTTCCAAAGGCTGCCAGGCCACTGTGAACATGAGGCTTAAGCTCTCTAAACTTCATTAAAAATAATAATAATAATAATAAAAACATACCTGAGCCTATAATAAATACTTCAGGAATGCCATTTTAGATTACTACCACTGTTTAGGTGTGGACAGCTGCAAACATCTGTGAATATGAGGACAAATACCAGGTTTTAAAGAAACTGGAGTGGGGTCGTTCATTAGCCAAGAAAGAATTGGACCAGTCCTGAGACAGTGGCCAGTACCCTCGCTCCAAGTCTTTCTTTACCCAACAAAAAGTGCCACTGTGCCCTGTCACTTAGCCCAGTCACCGCTGGGGAGAAGAACACACCTTTCTGGTTCCAACGTGCAACACCTGGCCTGGCAGTCTGACAAACATACCGAAAGTCACAACTGCACGGAGGAGCATTTCTGTCTGGTTTGCGCTTTCTTTTCTAGGAATCCTGCCAAGGGGACCCAAAAGGGAAAACTCCAAAACAGAAAAACCATCTCGGCCTCTCGCGGCAGAACGCAAGCCCCTCTGTCCACGTGAGGCAATGCTCTTTCCCTCCCAGAGAAAAAGGCAGACACGAGGATCCTGTGTTGGTTTCTTTGGGCGAACTAATCTCAAGCCAGCTAAACAACACCTAAGAAAGCCTGGAGACTCATGGGGAAAGACGGCAAATAAACTCGGAGCAATTTCTAAACTAAAATGCTCCTTGGAGCTCCGAAATAAAGGAGAAATGGAGTGGAGGGGTGTGTGTGTGTGTGTGTGTGTGTGTGTAGTGTGGATTTAATTCTCTCTGAAATTGACCTTAGAACAAGTGGATGTGTGTGTGTGTGTGTGTGTGTGTGTGTGTGTGTGTATGTGTGTATAGGGTGGATTTAATTCTCTCTGAAATTGACCATCTAGCGAGTGGATGGGTGTGTGTCTGTGTGTGTGTCTGTGTGTGTGTGTAGTGTGAATTTAATTCTCTTTGAAATTGACCTTGTTCCTATAACTCAGAAGCTTCAGGACCGCAGGATGTGAAGTTTCTGTGCAACGCACTCAGCCTGAAGCTTGGGCATGGGGAACCCTGCTGCTTTTCCTCGCAATCCCCTCCGGGATCCTGCCGAGGGCTCTCAGAAGTTCTCATCACGTGAGCAGCCCTGACTTCAAAGCCGGCCTCAGGCCTGTGGTTCTGGGTGTCCGGGTGGTTTTTAGGGTTTTCTTTCTCTCTAATTTCCCTTCTTTTTTCACAGCTATTTTCTTCAGAAAAGAGGCTATAAAAAAAAAAAAAAAAGAACCTATTGCATTTCCAGTTCCCATCACCGCGATTTCCACATGGATGTGACGTGGAGGCCAGCTTCCGAAATGCCCAGGTGACTCACGCGGGGACACCCCGGGGCGGGACCCAGGAGTTTCTTCGGGCGGGGCGGGGACAGCCTCGAGCGCCCTCTGCCGGCCATCCGAGCGCCACGCGGGCGTCACGTGACTGGAAAGTCCCTCGGAAATCCCCTGTGGCTGGAGCCACACATACAACTGAAAGGCAAAAAAAGGGAACTGCCCAGTCTGCTGCCTTCGCGCCGGAGGAGTGCCACGGGCTTTGAGGCCGCGGGGGCGGAGCGGCGAGTCAGGCCGCCGACAGACGTGCACACCCCCGGCCAGACAGCGAGCCCGATCGGGCGTCCATGGGGCTCAGCCTCGGCCCGACCCCCACCCGGACCCGGATCGCGACCCTCAGCTGCGGCGAGCGCAGTGATTGACCGCGGGCCACTTGGGCTCCAGGGCACCGTGCGACTCCAAGAGGTGAGCGGCGTTCGGGCTGAGGGGTGCACGGCCAGCAGGATGCGGGGTGCACGGCCAGCGGGGTGCATGGCCAGCCAGATTCGGGGTGCATCGCCAGCCCGGTGTGGGTCTGCCTGGCTCCGGCTTTGCACGGCTCCTGGGACGAGGGTATGGTTGACCAGAGCTGAGGTCCCGGTGCCAGGTGTTAGTTAGGTGACAGCCCTGGGTTTCTCCAACCGACTTGTAAGCTGTTCCTTTCCGGTCCTGCAGGGTGACATAAGGTGCAGTTGGCTGATGAATAGTCATCCCTTGGGTCCCTAGGTCGTGCGGTCGTGGGTGATTTGCTTCTTCTCTTTTTTTCTCTTGGGAATCAAGTGCAGCATGCATATAGGCACGTAGACCTCGCAAAATCGCGCTGGGAGTTTTATCCCATATTGTACATAACCAGCCCAACGGGGGATGGGTTTCTCAGAGGCCACCTAATCCGACTTGGAGGCTTCAGTCATGGAACCTTCCGGGGACAGCTTCCTCAGACTTAGAGATCTGGCGGGGAGGGGGTGGATGTTGGGGGAATGCTGTGAGATTGTCGTCCCTAGTTGCAGCAATGTAAGAAGAGTATGCATGCAGAAATGGGTCTCTGGCTTGCTTGTTGGGGGCTCCACTTTAGAGGGCACGTTATACTCCCTTCTGCAGGCCGACCCCACACTCAGACTGTGGTTGTCAGTCCAGCTCGTCCCACATCCTGCCACCTGGCCTCTCAGGAAAGCTGAGGTATTAAGGGCTCTTTTTGGAGCGCGCTTTGTTTTGAGTTCTCCTGGTCTCTGATCTTTCTTTGGAAAGCTAGTCTGGTCAAGTGTCTGGGGGCACCCTTTGGAGCTGAGTATTGTTAATTAGTCTTCTGTCCCAGATTATTCAGCAGCCAATCAGGTCTCCATTCTCATTGTCTGAGATACTTTTTGGACCTTTGAAATTTTTTGCATGTTTTTTTTTTGTTTTTTTTTTTTTTTTTGGAGGGGTACTTCCCAACAATTGCCTGAGGTATATCTGTTGATAAATAATACATAAGTTTCCACATCGCAAACAAAACAAAACAAAAATCTGCTCAGAGTGGAAAAATAAAACCCGGGGAAAGACTTTGATGAGTAAGTTCTGTAGAATCTTATTGATCCTGTGACAAAAATTGGGAAATTTGTCTGTCAAGCAGTGAGGTAACAAATATATTTTTAAAAGTTAAGGGTGGTGCTGTAATTTTTTTTTTTACCCATAAGACACTACAATAATGTCAGGAAAATTTATTCTCTAAATGTGGGGGAAGTCCAAGAACTGGAAACTTGAGCCGTGGTTTAGGTTTGTTTTAAAGAACTTTTCCACGCCTTGCCAGGCAGTTTATGAATGGGATCGCAGGGGGGCTAGCAAATGGTGCCATTTGCATGTCTTGCGTATGGTTTAAGGCCCCCACCGTTTTTAGACATGTGATAAAAGATCTCTAGTGTAGGACAATCAGAAAAACAGAACGAGATGCAACTCACAGATGGAAAGTCTTCCTACCTCCTTGTTTGGTACTGAGCGCCGCTGTTGGATACTACAAGGAGATGGGCACAGGAAACAGAAAGATTTGGCTTCTAGGCAGAGCTAAGACTGTGGCTCCTGGGCCCGAGATAGGCCTTGCCTTCATTGCCTAAGCTGCAAACCTAGTGCTGTGTGATATCAAGGTTGGAAGTAAAGTCATAGTTTAGCTATAGCATGAAGCACAGGGATTGGCCTTAAGTAAGTGGCCTGGTATTGGCTGCATGGATGGGTG
>NC_022030.1:8049049-8067148 GCF_000317375.1 Microtus ochrogaster
TGGATGGATGGATGGATGGATGGGGTAATGACATTGTGAAAGAGATCATTGCTACGTTGCCAACGAGATATATGTGTGGTATGTATAGTTTTGTCTCATTCCTGCAATGTTTTTTGCTTAATTCCATTTCCAAAGGATAACTGGCATCAGAGAGAGGAAATGGCTTCTATCTAGGCCTTAGATAGCATTTAGATTAAGAATTCCAATGCAAATCCCCAGTAGCAACCTCTTCCTTTCAAGCAGGGCGCAAGAATTTAGAGCACTTTATTGGGCTGGAGAGACCCTGGATCCACCCGGGAGTGGCTTCTCTAATCCCTAAATTTCTTCTTCTTCTTCTTCCTCCTCAGTCTTGACACCTTTTTAACTGGTGAGCTTGCCGTGGTAGAAAGCATGATGCCAGAGTGGAATTAAGCATCACCGCGAGACTTCTTAGGTGTTCTACATTGTTGTCTTCTAGGAAATCAGATTGTGTGGCAAATGCCCTATAAAGCGTCCGTGGGGACAGTGAGGCAGAACTGGCTCAGCATCGCTCCACCCTGGAGGATGTCCCTGTGCATCAGTGCTCATCCGTGCACTACTGGCTTGGGTGGCCCGTGTGGCTACTCCTTTTTGTCCTGAGCAGTACCCTGGCCCAGATATTTTCCCGATTTGCTTCCAGACTTCATTTCCTCCGCCTTTGACTGTGCTTGATCTTCTAGGTGAAGGAAGCGGAGGCAGTGTCTCTAAGCATTAGTACCTGGACCTCAGCAATAAGAGTTGGCCATCAGTTTAGTTGAAATCACAGAGCTCCCTGGTGTCTGTTGTTGTTTTCCTGGGAGGTGTGGTGTACCTCATAGTTATTCTGCTTTTTTTGTTGTGAAGTTCTGTGGCAGGATTCTGAGGTAGAGTTGACATTTATTTACTCTTAAGATTGCAAAGCATCTTGCCAGAAATAGGCTGATTTTGTGGTTGGTTATAAAACAGTCTGGTGTTGACTCTTTATAAATATCATAAACTCTCTAAAACAAGTGTTTAATACTTTTCTTTGTGGGCAGTACCATAGAGGAAATACCAGGCAGCAGCTAGATGCCACCTGGGATTTCCATCAAATATTTGCTGCCTTCGCAGCATCAAGAAGGGGATGTTTGAGTGACCTGGATGTAGACTCCTCAAGAGCAAGCACTGAGTGGTGGTGGTCTTCAATGACAATCGAGACTGAGGACTCCTATAAGCCCTGAACTGACCTTCAGAGGTCCTGGGTGACATCAGAGGGATCTGAGGTTGGCTTTGGGGAGCAGGACCTGTCACTGACAGACAGACTTGGCTACCTGACAAACGTTACTGAAAGCATGGGTTATTCCCCTCCTCCTCAGTACCCACGCTCCGCCTTCCTTCTCTTGTTTAGACTAATCTTTAAAAGTGATGTAGCTTACAACAGTCCAGTGTGAGTTAATCTGCAGGGCCAGCTAGTATCCTGGGAGCTGAGGTGACTAAGAGAGTAATGACAAGATCAAACACTGGGGTTTCTTGCCGACAGGTATATGGGAACAGTGTTAAAGGCAGGCTAACGGAATGGGCTTTTTCCCCTTCTTCTTCAGGCCTTGACGAGGAGGACCATGGCTGAACAAATTCTTCCTCAGGCGCTGTATTTGAGCAATATGCGGAAAGCGGTGAAGATAAGAGAGAGAACCCCAGAGGACATCTTCAAACCTACCAATGGGATCATTCATCATTTTAAAACCATGCACCGATACACGCTGGAGATGTTCAGAATGTGCCAGTTTTGCCCACAGTTCCGGGAGATCATCCACAAAGCTCTTATTGACAGAAGTGTCCAGGCTTCCTTGGAAAGCCAGAAGAGGCTTAACTGGTGTCGTGAAGTCAGGAAGCTGGTGGCTCTGAAAACCAACGGTAAGGCTTACCTTTTTCCTCCAACACCCTTCTACTAGCCTGGGGGTGGGGACACTGTTTCTGGTGATGCTTCCCCATTCATGAAGTTGTAATGTAATAGCAATAAACAGACAGCTATAGAAACTCGGTAAGGGACAGGTGACAGCCACGAATGTGTTTAATGAGTCTGCTGTTGTACTGAGGCAGGATTTCATTGTCTGATCCGGGCTGGCTTCAAACTTCAAATTGTGATCTTTCTGCTTCCGTCTTCCAAGTGATGGGATGATGGGATGGCAGGTGTGCAACATTCCATCCAGTTGCTGAAAAATTTATTTAAGGTGGTCGTGTGTGTGTGTGTGTGTGTGTGTGTGTGTGTGTGTGTGTGTGTGAAGGTACAGAGGACACAAAGGCTTTTGACAGGAATGCATTTCTAAACCCCGGGCCCCAGCTGGGGGATCCCAATGCTTACACTGGCCAAACCATCTATCACCTTCTCTGGCCCGAATGGGACGGCTTTAAATGGTTTTAGGTTTAATAGGAAAGCAAAATGCTGAGACCAGAGTCACGGTTGTCCGCCACTGTCACTGGAAACATGCTTGTGATGGTGGTCTTGATCCTCCTGGGTTGGTGGCATTTTTCAGGCTCACTCACAAGTGGATGTTAAGGAGTGGGGATGCCTTCGTTTCTGTTTCCCTCACCTAGGTTCTCTTGCCTAAGCTGATGAGATCAGGGCTTTTCTGCAGTGGAGTTCTTTACCTCTGATAGCTGTTTTATATTACCAACTTCACTGTCATATTTCTTTTTAAAATCACATCCTTTGAGTAAGAATGTGTGCGTGGGCTGTAACATCCAATGATATTGTTTCCTACAGTTACAGAAATTCTGCCTTTAGGGTGTAGATATTTATTATAAGAACAGAGATTGTGTGAGACCAATTAAATACTTACAGTGTTGGTAAGAGTACAATCTCATTTTCTTGTATCAATGACTACATTCTCTGGGTCAGAATAATACATCCAAGAGTAGAAAATCCTTGTTGGCAGTAATGTTGCTGGGAACGGTAACTTAATAACTTAATTGGTACATTAACTTAGGCTGTTCTTGACTTGAGTAACTTGGTGATGGGTTGATGTGGGCTTTTGTTTGTTTTGATTCTGGGACTCTTGTATATCACCTCTACATCTTCCCTATATTTATGAAGCTTAGACTCTTAAGAAACAGAGTCAAAAGAAAACTGGAGACAGTGATTATCTACATTGTTCTTGGCATTAAGTCAAGTGATGCCTCGTAGATAGTTATGCTAACTTGTCATCAAGGGGCTTATAGACCTGACAGTTTGTGGTTTTTACCATGTCCCATTTTGTTACAAAAAGAGAGATGGAGTTGAGAGAATTAGAGATGGGGTAGAGAAAGAAAAGCCTTATCTTGCTTGCCACTCATGGAATTAGCAGACATTATATAGTATTTCCTTAACAGAGGAAATATCTGCTTTCCTGTGGGGGGGGGGAGCACAGTAAATGTTAAACACTTCCTTTGCCATTTAAATTCTCAAGGATTCACGCTATAGCTAAAACTACAAAAGCAAAGGTGTTTTGGTAACATGTTGGGGGAAAAAACGTGGATTTGGGTCCCCAGAATCCTAATTTTTCTGCTTTGAAAAAAAGCTCTTAAAATTATAAGAAAGGAAGAAAAGACCTTCTGGGGGGGTGGGGTGGGAAGTGGCTTTCTGCCCTTTGATTATTATTAGCATCTTTTCTTTCCTTTTAAAAATCCTTCCCCTTCTGGAGGGTTCCTCCAAAGGCTGGTCTGTTTGGGGAGGGGGTGGTTCGGGAGTCTGCATTTGAGGATATGAGACTGCGGTGAACGAGGAAGGGAGTAAGTAGGTGGCATAAAATTGAAACTTCGTGAAAATCCCAGCGTCTATTGGCTGCAGCGATTTCACTTGTATAGTGAGTAGCTGGGTTCCAGCTCAGCCTGACCACACCCACTTGGAAAGTCCAGGGTGCAGTTCGCAGTTTAAATGTCTACACACCAGAACAAAACGTACAACAACTGTTGCTCAATTGCTAGTCAAATATCTCCGCACTGGGGAATTCCACATGTTACTTAGGGAATTTTATGCTGCTGCATCTCAATAAAGAACTGAAAGTAAGCGCAAGAAGAAGAAAAAAAGCCTTATCTTTGCTCTAGATTTTGCAAAGGGGAAATTTCAACAGAATGCAGTCCTTGCCACACTACGGCCTGACACTGGGCTCCAATAGTCTTTCTGCTCATTAGTTCAGGGAGTTGTTGGAAGTGGACACGCTGAAGGAATACTGACTGACCCTGGATGTGTATTTGACAGGTTGTGATTTACTGTTTGGCTGGAATTAGAATTTTATGGAATTTCAAATAGCCTTATTGCTTTACTGACAGAATGATGTGGGGGGAAAAAAAGCCTATACTCTTAACTTTTTAAAGATTAAAAGTATTTAATACTTTTCAAAAGAAAATGAGGAATTGACTAGTTTTATATCACCCCCCCCCAAATGTTTGGGACATGAAAAAGAATGCATTCTGAGACTTTGCCTAGCATTTGTGAGGCACCTGAATTTACTGTCCAGAAGTGACAAAAAAATAAATGAACAACCTGAAAGAATGCAGTCTGGTGAATTGTGACTTTTATCCTGGAAAGGCCACAAATGAGTGTAAGAAAATTAAACTTGTGTCTTTCTCAAAATGATAACCTCGCAAACACTGAATTATTTTATATGCCAACATCTTTTTAACTTTTATTTTTTAATTCTTTATTTTATTAATTGACTAACTGATGACTGACTGATTGAGACAGGGTCTCCTGTGATTTAAGGCGACCCTTAATTCTCCGCAATTCACCCTGGAGCTAAAGATGACCTTGAACCTCCGACCCTCCCAACTCTGCTTCTCTAAAGCTAGAATTAACAATCCTGTACGCCCAAGCCCCGCTGCCTTTCAGTTCTATTAAAGGGTCTTTGCAATTGTTTACAGGCAGGTTCTCCGATTTGGGGCAGGGTCTGCAGCAGGCTACAGGTCATTTGGTGCTGTCAATCGTACTCAGTAAGCTAGGAGAGGAAACTCCCAGGTCCCCAAAGCTAAAGTGGAATGACCAAGTCATTTACCACTTAGTCATAGCCAGACCGGCCCTATCTAATAGGCTGAGCCACAGTGGCTTCCTGGTTTGTGTATTACCCTGGGTGTGAAACCTTCCTTAGAACTAGGGAGCAGGAGTGCCAGGACCTTAGCCAGCAAACCAAAGACTAGGAAGAAGAAAACGGACTAGAGTTCATAAACCGGTGTCCTCTTCCCACAAAGTGGAGGAGAGCTCAGGAATGTTCCCCAAAGGCATCCAAACCAGTTAGGGGCAGAGCCATGCTACAATGGAGGTCGCCTGGCTCCTCCCCCTAAAAGGAAGGGAAAAAAAGTTTGTTCCTACCCTCTGCCTTGGTAGCAGCTGGCCCTTGATTAAGATCAACCATACAGTCTTCCAGCAGTGGGCTTAATTTATCCTGAAAAACCTTTGCAGGGCATTCACTTTGGGTTGCTTATCTTTGCCACTCACGGCTCCCTTCTGTCCTCAGGTGATGGAAACTGCCTCATGCATGCAACTTGTCAGTACATGTGGGGTGTTCAGGATACGGATTTGGTCCTGAGGAAGGCCCTCTTCAGCACCCTTAAGGAGACAGACACACGGAACTTTAAATTCCGCTGGCAGCTGGAGTCTCTGAAATCTCAAGAGTTTGTGGAAACAGGACTGTGCTACGACACTCGGGTATGTTTTGCACTTGTGCCACAGCCCCATGGTGGACAAAGGGTACTCTGGGCCAGTCCCTGCTCCCTGAGGAACATATGACTTACAAGTCATATGAGTTGAGCTAAGCACTGCATACTCAATGGAAAACACCAAGAACCTCTGTGGGATTAACCCCAGGCGTTAGCCATTCACTGCTCATGCTTGTGAGCAGCAGATCCCTCAGTGTGCCTGGCTTCTAACCTTGGCTTTGCCTTATGTACTCCCCTGACATCCCAGCCAAACCAGGGAGAATGTACCTCATAATCCTTGTGGGTTTTTTTTTTTGTTGTTGTTGTTGTTGTTGTTGTTTTCTGAGCTAGGGTATCACGTTCCTCAGAGTAGCCTTGAACCTGCTATTCAGCAGAAAATGACCTTGCTGTGTAGCTGAAGATGATTTTCCTGCCTCCACCTCCACAGTGCTAGGATTGCAGGCATGCATGACCATGTGATTTTATGTGGTGCGAGATGTCAAACCCAAGACTCTGTGTGTGTTAGGCAAGCACTCTCCCAACTGAGCTATCCCCCTGCCCCAGGTAGCAAATTTTTCTGAAAGCAAATGCTGTCTGTATCCCCCATCAGCTTTGAGTTTGCTATGTAGCGGAAAAAAGTAAAGAAACCAAAACTGGGGAGGGGATGAACATTTGCATGGCAGGGACAAGTGCAGAGGGACATCTGAGTGACCCCCCATCTATTCTTCCTCCTCCCATCTTCTCTCAGAACTGGAATGAGGAATGGGGCAGCTTGGTCAAAATGGCATCGGCAGACACAGCTGCAGCCCGGAGTGGACTTCAGTACAATTCCCTGGAAGAAATCCACATATTTGTCCTCAGCAACATCCTCAGGAGACCCATCATTGTCATTGCAGGTGAGGTGCCTCAGAGTTCCGTGCTTCCCTGGATGCTTTTCAGCCATGATGCTCTAACCCCGAGGAGAAACCCAGGTTCCCCCACGGCTTCATGAAAGTCACCCAGGGTCTTACTTTGTTTTCTCTTCCTCTTAACAGACAAAATGCTAAGAAGTTTGGAATCCGGTTCCAATTTTGCTCCTTTGAAAGTGGGTGGCATTTACCTGCCTCTCCACTGGCCTGCCCAGGAATGCTACAGATACCCCATTGTCCTAGGCTATGACAGCCAGCACTTTGTACCCCTGGTGACCCTGAAGGACAGTGGACCTGGTAAGAAAACATTAGTTCACATTTGTAATCCTGTTGGATCCTGGAGTCCCGTGCCTTGCTCTATCGTTCCCAGCTGAAAGTGTTTCAGTTAAGGCTGGTCTTTTGTCATTTGCTTAGTCAAGGATGAACTATCCCCTATGTGAAGTGCATGGAACCAATATTTCAGATTTCAGTGTCTTTCATATTCCTGAACGTTTACGTAGATTTTACCTTCTCAGCATCTAACCCCAGTCCAATCAGATTTGTAGATCTGGGATTTTCAGGTTGGAGTTGTACATGTTGGCACAACAGTGCAATTGCAGTAAACATACTATTCTGCAATCTTTTTGAGTATGACTTAGGAAGCACTTTCAGCATGGTAAATATATGTTGGGCAGTCGTATATGCATCCTTCCACCCCTGTTAATGGTACTACATGACAAATTAAGGTGCACAGAGCCTCAGTATTGTGTCTGGCACAGAGCAAGTTGTGCTAGCTATTATTATAATACCTTAATGTACGTAAGTGCTGTGCTAAGTGCTCCAGGCGGCTGTTGTTCATTTCATCCTCATAGCATCCCTGTGAGATGCTGGCATGAGTAGTCTTATCAATGAGGCCATGGAAACTCAGAGAGGTTAAATGACATGCTTGGCTTGACATCAACAAAGTCAATATTCTAACTCTGGTCAGTCTGCCTGGTAGGCCTTGAATGTAACCAGTTCAGATTTCCTGTCTCTTGTCTGTGGTTACAAAATCAGCTTAGGTGACCATCACCAGATCGGTGGACAGAGAAACTGTGATATATATACATGGAATTGTATTCAACCGTAAAAAAAAAAAATAATTTTTGTCATTTGCATAAAAAAATGGAGCAAGAGATAATGATATTAACAAACAATACGGACTCAGGAAAACAGCATTTTTTCTCTTACATGGAGTCTAGAATTATTTTTAAGGGTATAGGGCAAAAGACATGGAAGTAGAAGGCAGAGGGTAAAGGAAGTGGAGACAGCAGGAGGGGGAGGGCTGAGAGGACATGAAGTTCAGATATAGGGTACACTTCTACACATGCACAAAAGCACAACAGAAGATACAGAAACTAAAACAGCTCGCAGCCTTCTGGCTACAATAAATACACAGAAATCACAAATGAAAGCCCTGCTTAATAAGTCCACTAACGCTAGGCTCCTTGGCATTCTGTGAGCTCCCTGGAAACAAAGCATTTTATGTTCGCATTGACCACGTTTTGTTTTCCTGTTTGGCTGTTGAGTGTGACTGCATGATGCTTTCTGTATTTTTAAAATCGAATCACTCTGTAGATGACCTTACAGGCAGGATCATTTAGTAGAAGAGTATCTTTTTCACATGCTATTTTTTTTTTCTTTTTTTTCCTTCAGAAATCCGAGCTGTTCCCCTCGTTAACAGAGAGCGGGGAAGATTTGAAGACCTAAAAGTTCACTTTCTGACAGTCCCTGAAAGTGAGATGAAGGAGAAGCTGTTAAAGGAATACTTGATGGTGATGGAAATCCCCGTGCAAGGCTGGGACCCCGGCACCACTCACCTCATCAACGCCGCAAAGTAAGCCATCTTCTTTGCTTGGTCTGGTCGGCTTGAGAACGGGAAAGGAAACGTTCCGGGACACACCGGGTCGTAAGCCTGCATTTCGGTACTGGTTTTGTGCCACAGACTACGTTCTGGAAATGTGTTCTGGGAGCTAATGATGTCAAAGCCTTGGGTTAATTGGAGTCACTTATTTTCCTGTTTGCTCTTTAGGTTGGATGAAGCTAACTTACCCAAAGAAATAAATCTGGTAGACGATTACTTTGAACTTGTTCAGCATGAATACAAGAAGTGGCAGGAAAACAATGAGCGGGGCAGGAGAGGGGCGCATGCACAGAACCCTTTGGAGCCTTCCACGCCCCAGCTGTCACTCATGGATGTAAAATGTGAGACACCCAACTGTCCTTTCTTTATGTCCGTGAACACTCAACCGTTATGCCATGAATGCTCAGAGAGGCGCCAAAAGAACCAGAGCAAGCTCCCAAAGCTGAAC
Source organism: Microtus ochrogaster (assembly GCF_000317375.1). NCBI lineage: Eukaryota > Metazoa > Chordata > Mammalia > Rodentia > Cricetidae > Microtus > Microtus ochrogaster. Next base: position 8,057,934 of record NC_022030.1, read on the forward strand.
TCGAAGCTGGGCCCTGAAGGACTCCCAGGAGTGGGACTTGGCACCTCAGCCTGGAGCCCAGAGGAAACAGCTGGAGGACCTCATTCGGCCCCGCCCACCGCACCCAGCCTTTTTCTGTTCAGCGAGACCACAGCAATGAAGTGCAGGAGCCCCGGTTGCCCTTTTACATTGAATGTGCAACATAATGGACTCTGTGAGCGTTGCCACAATGCCCGGCAGCTCAATGCCAGCCACACTGCAGATCCTGGTAAGTGCCAAGCCTGCCTTCAGGATGTCACTCGGACGTTTAATGGCATCTGCAGTACCTGTTTCAAAAGGACTACAGCAGAGCCCTCTTCCAGTCTCACTTCCAGTGTCCCTCCCTCCTGTCACCAGCGCTCCAAGTCTGACCCCTCACAGCTCATCCAAAGTCTCTCCCCACACTCTTGCCATCGAACTGGAAATGACGTCCCTTCTGGCTGCCTTTCCCAGGCAGCGCGAACTCCGGGTGACAGGACGGGGACAAGCAAGTGCAGAAAAGCTGGCTGCATGTATTTTGGGACTCCAGAAAACAAGGGCTTCTGCACGCTGTGTTTCATCGAATACAGAGAAAATAAACGTGAGTGAAATCCTAGATTGCCTACTGCAATAGTTACTGCCTGGAGAGGGGTCTTTGAAGGCAAGAAAGTAGCCTATCCCAGCAGTCAGAGCGATTACGTCACTGCGGCGGCTTTCCATTGGCTTGCGCAGGGGACTGCCTCTTGCTCTGCTGGTGTATCTGGAAGCACTGGGCGCTATCTCATTATGTCAGCTCCAGTTACCACGTACCCTGTATCAAAAGCACCCTATCGATATAATTCAAACTAGCCCAGGATGAACCCACTACGTAGCCCAGGCTGGCCTCAGAATCCTGGCAATCTTTTTGCTTCTGTCCCCCGAGTGCTAGGATAAAGTCATTGAGTGTCTGCTAGCCATGGATAGTTCAGACTTGAGCATTGTCGATGGGATAGTCTGAAGAGGGCTGACAAGAGACAGGAAGTATTTACAGACACCAGGAAAACATCTGTGGGTTAGGGATCGCTAATTCAAAGGGCAGTGGGCAGTTAATGCCTGCAGTTCTCTTCTCCGACTGATCAGTGACCCATGTTCAGAGCGAGAGACCAGTTAAGCCAAAGATGTCCACTAACATTATTTTTGCTGAGTTTCTAAAAGTTTGGCCTCAAGTACGTGTTGAAGGCTGACCTCGTCTATGCTGGGAGCCTGTTTCTTGTCTAATGTCAGTGTCTGTGCATGCACAGTAACCCAGATGTGAGACTGACTAACATCCACTCTTTTGTAGAGTTTGTCACCGCTTCTGGGAAAGCCAGTTCCACAGCCCCCAGGTTCCAGAACAACGTCCCGTGCCTGGGCAGGGAGTGCGGCACCCTCGGGAGCACCATGTTCGAAGGGTATTGTCAGAAGTGCTTCATTGAAGCTCAGAACCAGAGGTTTCACGAAGCCAAAAGGACGGAAGAGCAACTGGTGAGACATTTGGTGGAACTCTGGTGTCGGGTCCCCCATCTGCGACAGATAGGCTGTCTGTCCCCTTATGACAAAGGGTCCCTTTAAAAGTTCTACTGGAGGCTGGAGAGATGGCTCAGTGGTTAAGAGCATTGCCTGCTCTTCCAAAGGTCCTGAGTTCAATTCCCAGCAACCACGTGGTGGCTCACAACCATCTGTAATGAGGTCTGGTGCCCTCTTCTGGCCTGCAGGCATACATACAGACAGAATACTGTATACATACATACATAAGTAAATAAATATTTAAAAAAAAAAAGTTCTACTGGAAGGGAGCCTGGAAAAACCAGCCATATTTTGTTGGCGCGTTAGCTGGGTGTATTACCAAACTGGCCAAGCACACTTAGAATTGATTCTGAAAAGCTAGTACATTCAGCCCGAGAGGGAAACCTCTGAGAGCATATGGGAAGCCAGGAGGTGATTGATCAGAGACCTCTTAGATTTGAAGAAGAAGCAGACTTCTCAAATAATCCTTTGTCCTGAACACCCGGAATGTTCCATTTATTGCCATATGGGGGGGGGGGACCTTCCCCAGACTGGATTAGCTTCTGCTGGAATTAGTGCAGAGCTAGGGATTCTCAATTACACATTCACGCTTCTCTGGCTGAGGCAGGTCAAGCCCTCTGTCGAATCCATCCTGTTAGTTGAAATTCCCCTCTGGTCTCCTGAGAAATGTTACATGAGTCTCTGTTCTGTCCTCTCAGAGATCCAGCCAGCGCAGAGACATGCCTCGAACCACGCAGGGAGCCTCGAGACCTAAGTGTGCCCGGGCCTCCTGCAAGAACATCCTGGCCTGTCGCAGCGAGGAACTATGCATGGAGTGCCAGCACCTGAGCCAGCGAGTCAGCACTGTTGCCCACCGGGGTGACCCCACTCCTGAAGAGCCCCCTAAACAGCGCTGCCGGGCCCCTGCCTGTGATCACTTCGGCAATGCCAAGTGCAACGGTTACTGCAATGAGTGCTTCCAGTTCAAGCAGATGTATGGCTAAGTGCAAGCAGGTGGACCGGCCCAGCAAGAAGAGGCCTCAAACTGCCAGCGAGAGTGGTGCTGTCCTCCAGACCCCTGAGTGCCATAGAAGGGTGAGTCCTGGGACAGTGGCTTCAAGTGTCTGAGCAGAGGAGGCAAGATAAGCTCTTCATCATGGCCGTGACATTCAGGTTTGGTAACCAAGACTATGTCCAGGTGGGCTGTCTGAGAGTAGACCTCGTGACCTGTGACCGGCAGTGCATGATGTCAGGTTCTACTCAAAACTGTTGCTGCTCGTCTACCAGGAGTCTGGGAGATCTTTAGATGTGGAATACACGCTAGGATTGGCAGCAGTTCCTGGGCCCACCTGCCACAGGAAACAGGAAGAAAGGCACAGGAACCGTCTTCCTGCCCCCGCCCCCTCGGAAGCTTTTCTCAGAGAGCCGAAGCTGAATCCTCAGAGCTCCAAAGCCTTCTGCAAGAAGCTCGAGGAAGCTCAGGGAAAATGGATGTCAGTAGAACACTTCTGTAGTCGGTGGGCTTCCGTACCTGCCTTCTTGGTTCCCAAGGTTTTGCAGGAGAGCAGAGCCGCACATGGACTGTGACCCTGAGGCTGCTGAAATGGAACACGTTCACGCGGAGACCAAACAAGCTGCTCTTGACTGTACGCATGCACCTTCCAGAGAGTAGAACATCTTACGGGAAGACATGCCGCCACGGTCATCGTTGTCTTCGGTTCCAGAGAGGTTAGTTTGGACTGAGGTGTGTATCTGAGTGTGTACATATGTAATATACCCTTATATTATGTATGAGGGAGGGTTTATTTTAAACAGTGAAATGGTGCCCTAGAGGAAACAGGAAGACTGAAGAATAATAACCTATTTTCTGGTTGTTGTCAGCTTGCTCCTGTGTGTACAGCTTGTTACGTGAATTCAACAAGCTGCCCCCGTAAAGGGAGCCCTTGTTCTACTTTATTTATTATGAACTTCAAAGTTATTTAAATGAAGATTTGCTTCTGCAGTATTCTCTTGGAATAACATACTTGCTTTCCGCCATGTTCTGGGAACCTGGCAAATTCCTGACCTTGGGGTGTCGTGGGGTGGTCTGCTCTCTCTACTTGTTGCCTTCCTAGGAAAGAAGGGATTGCTTTATGAACAAGGGCTGTAGAACCTGATGCTTCTTAGGACTCCCCAGCTGCACAGGAAGAAATTGCCATCTGTCTTCTATAGTTGCTTCTAAGTATCCTACCTCTTTGAAGAGAAGATGGGGATGGGCTGGTGGTGAGAGTGGGGAGGGACACAGAAATCTCGTGGCTTTGAACCCGAGCCTTGGGACTGCAAAGCCAATAGCCCCGAGGATGAGGAGGTTTCTGCCCTTGGCTTGCAGCTTTTCTGTGTGCTTTGCACTTGCCTTAGGAGGGAGATGCCTTTCTCCAGAGGGAAGGGCTGACATTCTGGGGTCTAACCCAGAACCTGAAGATGCTTGTGATGTCTAACTCTACGTAGCCTTTGCTCCCCATATCTGACTAGTGTCTTTCCCTGACTTACGTCAAATACAATGCAACGTTTTCATTTAGTTCTTTCAAAGTTAATAGTCTGTTATTTCGTGTCTATTGATATTTTCATTCTTAATGTGAAGCCATGTAATTATTTATACTTATTATAGAAAGTATGTGAAATTTGCACATTTAGTTGTCTTTCATAGAGTGGAAGCTACGTTTTTTGGATTTCTTCAGATTGTCTTAAAGAACTGTAACTTCCCAAAAGTCAATATTAAAAAATAAATTATTTAAGAACAAATTCTGATGTTTTCTATTGATGAGTGTTGGAAGAAGATGGGCTCAGATGTGAATACTTTGAAGTCTAATGGGTTATAGGTGTACCTTTTACCCATGGAAAGAGAGATAACTTCTGAAAAATAACCAGGGGCTCGGAGAGAGGGCTCATTCCGTAAGTGCCTGCTGCACAAACATGAGAAGCTGAGTTTGATCCCCATCACCTTTGTATAAGCCGGATGTGGTAGCATATGCAATTGCACATGTTTGCACACGCATGAAACAACCAGTGGGTGAGGAATAAGGGACTCAAGCATGGGCCTTGGGCTTAGTGATGCCACAGAAGCCAGATAGATGTGTGAAAGCTTCTTTTCTCACACCAGTGTTTCCCAGCCTTCCTAATGCTGCGACCCTTTAATACAGTTCCTCATGTTGTGGTGACCACCAACCATAAGACTACCTGTTCCTACTTAATAACTATAATTTTGCTCTCTGTAGCTTTGGAGCCTGTTCTATAACTAGCTTTTATATTCCAGGCTGGCCTCAGACTCACAGAGATCCACCTGCCTCTGCCTCCCGAGTGCTGGGATTAAAGGCGTGTGCCACCACCGCCCAGCTACTATTATGAATCGTAATATAAATACCTGATATGCAGCCCCCAAAGATATCTCAACCCACAGGTTGAGAACCGCTGTGGTCCAGGTCTCTGGAGACTCCTGCAGAAGCACTCATGAAGTAGAGACATGAAACAATAAAGAGAGAGTGACTGGGAAAGGAAGAGGAAATCAGCGAGAGGAACACTGGCATGAGAGTAACTGTGCCAGGCAGGGCAGAAGAGGTAGCCTGGCTATGTTAACCACCAGAGCTGGAAACGCTATCAGCTCACCCAGAGGGAAAAGGAACCAATGTCACACCCCAGGTGGATTTTACCTGGTTCTTATGACTGACCAGCAGAAATAAGACTCCCCTCCTTAGATCTGATTCATTTTCTTCGGCAATTGTAGATTCCAGGGAGGCATATTTGTTCTTTTATTATAAAGGATATTGCAATAGGATGCAAAAGGATATTATAAAGGATGAATACAGATGGTAGCAACATATCACTCAGTATTCTGGAGGCTGAGAAGCCTCCAGGCCTTCTCTGAGCTGACCACCTTCCAGGCACTGCCATGTGTCTAACCATATGGAAGCACTTTGAACCCTGACCTTCAGGGTTTTACGGATGCTTCACTGCATATGCACGATGCGAGCAAAGACAACTGTGCAGAACCATGGTGGGACAGAAGGAATATAATATTAACAGACTAATATTAACCTAATATTAACAGACTGTATGGAAAGGCCCGGAAGGGCCTGTCTATTGCTAATAGTCTTTGCTTCTGGACAGCATAGAGCTGTTTCCTTGCAGGCATGGAGCAAGACACCTTCTAAGTTACAAATGTGATGCTTAACACTGATTGTCAACTTGACAGGATCTAGAGTCACCGAGGAGACATACCTCTCATCGTGTTTGGGAGGGAGTTCTAGATTGGGTTAACCGAAATGGCAAAATGCCCTCTAAAGGTGGCTTCCAGGGGCTGAGGTCCTGAACGCAATAAAAAGGAGAAAGGGAGAAGCTAAGTACCAGCATCTCTTTCTGTTTCCTGACTGCAGATGGAGTGTGACCAGCTGCCTCTTGCTCCTGCCATGATAGACTGTATCCCCCAGGCTGCAAACCAAAATAACTCCTTTAGTCCTTAAGTCCCTTCTTGTGGGTCATTTGGTCGCAGTACTAAGAAAAGGAACTGATAGCAAACAAAAGAGGTCAGATAATCTCTTTGTGACCAGCTCTGAGATGGAAGGTTGGGGTAAGAGGCTAGGAGATTTTAAACTGCCTTGAAGACAAGGTTTTATATCTTTCGCCTAGTTTGGTGAATTATAAGGCAAGAACCATGAAGTGTGGCCCCTACTCCTACCCCCACTGCAAATGCATCATCTCTGGGAAACTGAGTCAGGACCCTACACAGCTCCTGAAGTCTTTATTGAGTCCCCTGGGTAATTCAGCCAGATTTTAGATCCATTTTTAAAAAAAAAAATTATCCTAAAAACACTTTTAGCTTGAGAAAAATCATTTAAAAATGCAATGAACTCCCTTTAGCAACATTTTATTCAATTTGTTTCTTCTGCTTCAAAATTATTGGATGGGCTACTTGAAAGAAAATCTCAATTATTATGCTCTCACACCCACAAATATTTCAGTGTGTATTCTAAAGTCATAAGAATGTGCTTCTAGCTGGGCGATGGTGACACATCTTTTAATTCCAGCACTTGGGAGGCAGAGGCAGGTGGATCTCTGTGAGTTCGATGCCAGCCTGGTCTACAAGAGCTAGTTCCAGGACAGGCACCAAAGCTACATGGAGAAACCCTGATATGGGATTTCCCTCTGTATGCTGTGATTACCATTGATAAATAAAGGAACTGCTTTGAGCCTATAGCAGAGCTATAGGGGAACAGAGCTAGGCAGGGAAAAGTAAGCTGAATGCTGGGAGAAAGGAGGTGGAGTCAGAGAGAAGCCATGTAGTTTTGCTGAAGAAAGACGCTGGCACTTTAGGTGGTAAGCCACAGCCATGTGGCAATACACAGATTAATAGAAATGGGTTAAATTAATATGTAAAAGTTAGCCAGCAAGAAACTAGAGCTAATGGGCCAAGCAGTGATTTCGGGGTTAAGCAGCTGGGTGTGAACAAGCAGCCTCCTGCTATAAAAACACTGTCTCAAAAAAACAAAAATAAAACAAAATGAAAACCAAGAATGTTCTCCTATATAACCACCTTTGCATCCCTAGCTTAATCACTTTGCATTTCCTTGTGGTCCAGTCCGTAGTAGCTCAGGACATGGTGGTTTAATGAGAGATGTATTCTGAGAACTGTACCCTTCGTTGGTGTCATCACTGTGTACATTGCTAAGCGACACCATTTTATGGGATCACCTTCCTGTGTCTTTGATCAAGATATGTCATTAAGCTCGGGTGGTGGTGGCACACGCCTTTAATCCCCAGCACTTGGGAGGCAGAGGCAGGCGGATCTCTGTGAGTTCGAGGCCAGCCCGATCTATAAGAGCTAGTTCCAGGACATGCTCCAAAAAGCTACACAGAGAAACCATGTCTTGAAAAGCTAAATAAAAAAAAATAAAAAATAAAATAAAGAAAAAAAAAGAAAAGATGTCACTAAGAGATTAAGAGTTATATTGCTGGAATCTAATTATCAAATTATCTTCTACATAAAAGTCTTACTGCTTCTGATTGTTATTTATTCTCTACTATTTCATTTTACATACTATGTTAGAATGATAAGGTGCTTGTGGTTTGTTTTTTTTTTTTGCCTTGCATTTTGCTTTTGAGACAGGGTCTTTCTATGTAGCACTAGCTAGCTTGGTACTAATAATGTGGTAAGCTGTCCTTGAACTCATGGCCTCATGACTGAGTCTTCCAAGTGCTATGATTAGAGACCTGCGCCAACAGTCCCTGCCTGAGACAGTTCTTCTACAGAATATCCCTCGTTGTGAACTTGGATCCTTGGTTCCTTGCGGCATAGTTAACTTGAGCCTTGTCTTCTATACTTGATGTTTGCGGCTCGGCGATGGTAGTGTGTGTCCTATTGCCACTCATCGTGTGTGCGCTGTGTGAACACCTGTCCAAAAGATCATAAACTCTTGACAGAACCCTCTCCTTTCCCTCCATTCTCTGTTTGCTCTCTGACTGAGCATGGTAGTTAGAGTTCTTCAGTCAGCACGATGAACATCAGCATTTGACCATAACTCAGCAGCATGTCTAAAATAGTAAGTGACATAATTAACTCTGACTCAGAGGATGGCTTCCAGACAGGGAACAGAGAGAGCTGAGAGGCACCAAGGACTAGGTGAGAGCAGGGCTCCTATTTGAAGTGGGTGAACCTTTGGGCTGGTATGGTTCACCATTTTATGTAATGGTACATCCATTTTTTATGTTAAAGTGGAGAGCCTGCCCTTCTTCGGAGCAGTAAAGAAATTATTCCCCCCAAAGGCAAACAATTCAAAACCTTGGGTAGAAAGAAGTTACATTTGCTTCAGTTCCCAGAAGTTCACCCTACTGATACAGAACAGCACAGGATAGCATACACACTGCTGTCCAGATGCTCAACATCTGAGTCCTCCTATGCTTGAGGGGACACTATCCTCTTCTTAGCCAACTCTCTATTTCCCCCGCTCCCACATCCCACACCCGTGGTGTGGATCTCAAATCCATCCCTGCCCTCCGTCCTGGACTCCAGTCTGAGCCTGAGCCTTTTTTGTCTTCTAACCTCCTGCTTCTTCTTTGTAAGTCATCTCTTACTGTCCTTTTACCTGGTCATACTTTTCCTTAAAGTAAAACTGCATGTTCCCTCAAATGCCCAAAGCACGAAAGTGTATATCCTGGGTGTAAGAAGCAATTAGGACATTGCTGGGTTTATCTTTTGATCTTAAACAGCCTGATGTAACCTGCATGCTGCTAACAACTGCTATTTAAATTGGCACGGTGACTCTCCATTTGTCAGCGTTGACGGTGGGTCACTGGCACATGAGCAGTCGCTGTCATCTGAGTAACTGAGTGACTTTGCCCAGGAGTGCCTGTGAATGAACCTCTGTGTTCATTCACTCTCGGGTGGAGTTTCACCTAAAAACCCCTTTGCTGTATGCATGCTTAACCTTGGAAACCAGATTTGTTTTTCCTGGTCCTGAGGATTAGGCCTCTCTCGTGCTAGCCCAATGTTTTACTACCTGGAAACCAGATTTTTTTTTTTCCGTTTCTTTAAATGTTACCCAACCAGAGGCTGAAGAGATAGCTTAACAGTTAAGAGTCCTTGCGAAAAACCCCAAGTTCAGTTCCCAACACCTGTATTGGTGACTCTCAGTTGCCTATAACTCCAGCTCCAGAGGATCCAA
>NC_022030.1:8067315-8072131 GCF_000317375.1 Microtus ochrogaster
ACAAAATAAAGGCACCTTGGTAAAAATCTTCAACTGGAGAATTGTCCTGATTGCCTTAATTGATGCTGGTACCACCCAAATCGTGGGCAACACCTGAGCACAGTCCAGGTAAAAACAGCAGAAGAAACATGGCTCTACTTTTACCCCCTGAGCGTTCCCTCTTAATTTACTCTGCTGCTGCTGCTGCTGCTGCTGCTATTGATTCTTTTACTGATATCTGAACCAGGGATTCCATATTTCCATCATAGACCAAGGACCAGGGGCCCTCTCAGAACCTTCCAGATTTTTCAGCAAATTGTTAGCCTTTGAGATATCATTTGGCTATTGTTATTTTGATGTAAGCTAATTTAATAAATGTACACACACAACACACACACACAATTAAAATTTAAATATAATGGGAAATATCTTTCCCTTCCCCAACCAGAGAGGTGCTTTCCTTTCTTTTTTTTTTTTTTAAACAAGGTCTCACTATGTAGTACAGACCTGGAAATTGTAACTCTCCTGCCTCAGTCTCTTGAGTAGTGCAATTACAGTTGTGTATGCCACCTTGTCAAGCTTAGACAGATGTGTATGCCACCATGCCGATTCCGGGGGAGGGAGGCACAGACATTCTCATCCTTGGCCTGGAGGAGCATTTGTAGACTTTAGGTGTTTCTCTTTCATAATCCAATGAAGCTAATGTGCTGCACGGGTTTAGAACCATCAGATTCCATGAGGTGAGGGAAACTTAGGGCACAAAACTACAGTGCACGTCTAGGGTATTAAAGGACAGTGGGTATGTCCTTCTGCAGGTGGCCACACGTCCACTATGACATCAAAAGCAATGTCCCAGTACCAAGGACAGGTAAACCTAGGTCCCAGGTAAGCCACTGTACTGATGGTTCATGGACGGACTGTTCTACCAAAGAGGTACCAAACTTGCTCTCTCCTCAGAGAAACATCCCAGGGAAACACTGCTATCACAGTTAACCTGAAATCAGACACTAGGGAGTAGTGACACTCCCGCTAAAGGGCCATGCCCTTCTCAGATGATCAGCATTGAAGCTCTTCTCTTTATTCAACAAGAACCCTTCAGAATCCTGTCTCTGCACAGGGTGCTTGGAAGGACACTGCCAATATGGCCTCTGAGATTTTGCCTGATCATTTCCTCACTTCCGGCGCCTTGTGGGTGGCTTCTTCCCTTCAACCCTGATCACGTGCTCTTAAGTCACCCTCTTCCCGTAACTTGATGGTTCTAAGAACATTTGTTACTTAATTAACTCACAGAAAAAAACAATCTTATTCCAAGCTATTTTTTTCTCATTATTAACTTAACTCCTGAGTTAAAGTCAATAATTTGGAAAATCGTTAGAGTTTATTAGAATGGAATGTGACATAAAGTTTTGAATAGTTTTGCAGTGTGTGTGTGTGTGTGTGTGTGTGTGTAACAGATGAGTCTATAAGTGGAAGGGGATGCACACAGTGCATAGATGGAGATTGGTAGACAATGTCTGGGAGTTGTCTTTTTCCACCAGGTGAGCGCTGGTGATTAGAGTCATCCATCAAGCTTGGTGGCAGTCAGCTTTACCCGATAAGCCGTTTCACCTACTCTGTCATATTTTTTTCCCTTTATACTAAGAAGGACAGTTGGCTAACGTCAGTTCAGGTAGGAATCAAAGCAAGAAGGAGCATGTGTACAGCTTGAGAAAGTGCAGCAGATGCCAGCAGGAGTTACGTTATACTGAGAAGGCTAGGTTAGGAGTGGAGGTTAGGTTATGGAATTCTTGCCAAGTATATACAAAGTCCCGGGCCCAGTCCCCCCCCCCCACATACAGTAGGGGTGGCTGGGCACACCTGTAATCCCACAATTTGGAAGATGGAGGCAAGAAGGTAAGAAGTTCAAGATCATCCTGAGCTCAAGGTCAGCCTGGACTACATAAAATCTTGTCTCAAAAATAATACGTTAACTGTCAAAACAAAGTAAGGAATTTGTAGTTCTGAGATAAGAAAGGGAAAAAAATTAATAAAACTCTCTTTTCATTGTACGTGCATGCACACGTGCGCACACGCACACACGCATGCACACACACACACACACACACCCTGCCACTTCAAAACAGTACTCATCTATTTATGTGGCCGTTTTAAATATTTTCCAGTATCTGAATCATTGAAATTCTCCTCAGGTTTGAGGGAGCTGGATCTCACTAGAGGGCTAGCCCCTCAAAATCCTCTAGGTCTTGGACGTTCCACACCCCCTCATTCCATCCAGTTTCTGAAGGTGAAACCCATTAGCATGTAGTTAAATATTAGTTTCACAAATGTATACAAAAGTGCTCTGTAAACTCCAGGTTTATAGATTTTCCAGTAGAGTGAGTCAGAAAATAGGAAGTGCCAGCACTTTTCACATCTCATGATCGTCTTTAGAAAACAAACCTCAAATCAGCTTGAACTTTAGAATTTCTTACCCAGAAGCACAGAGAACTAAAATATAGCATGGCTAGCTGGAGGCTCAAGGTGCGTGGATCACTCCTCAAAGAGCTGAAGACATCAGTAAGTTTAATATTTTCAAAGCCAATACTTTGACATAGCAAGGAGGAGCAGCTGCCTGGTAACTGGTTGTTAATGTTGTTTTCTGTCTCTTGCCTGTAGTTACTAGTTTATATAGTCAACATGGAGAAGGGTTTCAAACAGGAGACTGCTATTAGTTGAGTCTAAGATACCCAACATTAGCTGGGTGGTGGCGTACTCCTTTAATCCCAGCACTAGGGAGGCAGAGGCAGTGAGTTCTGTGAGTTCAAGGCCAGCCTGGTCTACAAGAGCTAGTTCTAGGACAGATAAACTGTTAGTTTATCTGTATCTAAAACAAATTCTATGCCCCTTTTGTTCTCTAGGTAGGATTTGGTGTTTGATTTGGTTTGTTTGTTTGTTTTTCTTTCTTTGAAATAGGGGTCTCACTATGTAGCCCTGGGTGGCCTGGAACTCACTTTGTAGGCCAGGTTTGCCTTGAATTTAGCAATCCTCTCTCCTCAGTCTCTGGAGTGCTGGGATTCTAAGCATTCACCATCACATCTGTTAGGAGTTTGTATTTTTAAGAAAAAGCCAATTTAAGGTCATATATCTGAATAAATATGCTAAGTACATTAAAGAGAGTGTTTGCCATCAAATGTGCCAATGGTTATGAGAATAATCACCAAGCATACCTTCTAGGTCTTCAAAAACTTACACCATAAAATATTATTTAAAAAATAAAATATCTAGGCTTTTAATTCATGAAAAATTTAACAAAGATCATCTAAACTGTCATCTCCTCTGACATGCCTGTCCATCAATCAAATGACCTTTCACCTGGGCCATCTCACTGCATACAGCCAAACCCTCTAAATGATCCTCTACAGTGCAGCCAGTGGTATGGTATCTGTAATGGTCTGCTCTGTCCCTTTAAGAGATAAGCCATGCCCGCTCCCTCCCCAGTCCACCAAGGCAAGCTATTCTTCAGCTTCTAACCTGAGTCCCTCCCCCCTCTCAGAGGCAGCTTCTGTCTCTCCCTTCTCCCCACATCTCCCATTTCACCCTTTTCTGTCTCTCCCTTCTCCCCACATCTCCCCTTTCACCCTTCTCTGTCTCTGTCTCTCTCTCTGCCTCTGCTCTCCCCCTTCTCTCCTTCCCTTCCATAACCCACTAAATGACTATCCAACCTCACTCTGCATGGAGTGCCTATCCATGTCTCTGTCTCTCATCCACCACATGGCTCCCTGCTCAGGACCAGCTGCCTTCCTGAGACCTGAAGTGTAGTCTTGTGGCTTGTCTATCCATCTCAGTCTCTCATCCACCACAGAGCTTCCTGCCTGAAACCAGGCTGTCTTCGTGGCCTCCTGTGGTCTCGGGACCCACTGCTCACTGCAGCCACTTGGGGATCCGTAGCATTTTACATTTACCATTACAGTATCTTTTAAAATGTTTAATCATACTCTTCTCCCAGGGCCATGGAATACTCTCAACTTGGTGGTTTTTAGGGACAAGGACACAAGTGAAATCTATGTTCCCTGAACTTTGAGTAGAATGTCACTTCCCACAGGACTTGTTTTGTGCTGAGGTCTTGCTTCCACAGGGGGTCAGGTTCCAAAGAGGATGTGTGGAGTGTGTAGGGGTAGGGAGCACACAATGTGAGGGTGAGTCAGGTTGACTGCCAGCAACGATCAATTGAGAAAAGATTATGTCACTTATACTGCACACAGGATTCAATGGGAGACAAGGGGCATGTGAGCTGGGGTGTGGTTTGAAATCAGGGAGACAGGGAGCATGAACAGGGGTGTGGCTTGAGATCAGGAGTTGAGGAATCTAGCATTGACCTTGACAATAGGCACCAGTCACACATTAATGAAAGGGCTGTAAGTTTCTCTTGGTGGAGATAAGAAGAATGACTGCTTTACCAAGCTGAAACTTTCCTCAAGCCCCAAGGAATGGAGACTCTTATCCAAATGTCTGGCCTTGGGAAAAGGACTCTTGGGGAGCAGACACCACACTATGGTTTCTTAGTCTTACTATATGGGTCTGTTCCCTTTGTAATGTTCCCAAAAGGGAAGGTCTTGATACTTTACTCTGTTCCCATTATACTGTACCATTCTGACTTCTCTGTATTAATTGAACTCTTGCCTTTAATGGCCTCGGGCTCTGGATCTGAATTGTAGACATTTCATTCTTGGGATCAGGTGTGTCTAGTAAATCTCTAATGTTCCTGTTCTTGGTGTAATTAGGAAGGCACAATAGAATTCCTGGTTCTGTGGATTTTTTTTTTCCGAGGAATTATTTTGTTTAGAGAGGCTACTGTTAA
>NC_022030.1:8072231-8078930 GCF_000317375.1 Microtus ochrogaster
CTGCTCTTCCAAAGGTCCTGAGTTCAATTCCCGGCAACCACATGGTGGCTCACAACCATCTGGAATGAGGTCTGGTGCCCTCTTCTGGCCTGCAGGTATACACACAGACAGAATATTGTATACATAGTAAGTAAATAAATAAATATTTTTAAAAAAATTCAGGTGAATGGGAATCTACCACCACAGATGTAATAAGCCAATAAAACCAAATTAATAAATCCAGGTTTATTCTGAGCACAGCATTCCTAGGTAGCTCCAGGAGAAGTTGAGGAGAGCACATGTTTTTCCTCTGGGCGGGGGTGGGGGGGGAGTAGTTTAAATACCCTGTGGAACTGGTCTTGAGCATTCCTGGGGAGTGGTCATTCTTTGCTGGGATTTCTCAGGGGTGGAGTCTGGACTGAGGCAACTCCATGGGGAGAGAGCTTAGGGTGGAGCCTCCATCCTTCCATTCCAGACTCTAAAAATTGGATATATGGATGCTAGGGACTGGAGTGAAACCTTCACCCAAACAGCTACCATAATATACATTTTTATCCTTTTACCAAAGCCCACACAAAATTTCCCAAAGGGCAAGTGTAATGGTAAAATGCTGTGCAGTTCCCCGAGGGGCGGCAGTGGGCCACTGTGGGTGGTTTAGGGCAGAGGCGGGTGGGAGACCACGGCAGGCCATGACGGGCAGCCAGTCCCATGATCCGAGGCCTCTGTGGGTCCCAGGAGGGTGGAAAGTAATGGGTGAGAGACCTCAGCAAGTTGTCAGCAGGACAACCCATCCCACAAGGAGCTGCGATGGGTGAGAGACAGAGACGTATAGGCACGCCATGCAGGGAACATGGGTATTTATTTAGTGAGTTATGGAGGGGAAAGGGGGAAAGGGGAGCAGAGAGAGGCAGAGAAAGAGAAAGAGAAACGGAGGGGGAGAGAGGAGAGGAGAAGATGCCTCTTCAGGGAAGAGATGGAAAAGAGAGAGCTGAGGCTGGAAGCAGAAGGAAGATCTAGTTGTCTCAGCGGAGTTGCGGGGGGAACTTCGGGGTTCCTGGGCTACACATTTGCAGAAAAGTGCTCAGGAAAAATATTTAGCCATCCCCGGGACCTTAAAAGACCCTGCAGTGACCTATATGTGACATGGTTGCATCACCTACGTAAGCCCTTGTGCACATGCATGAGCTCCACCATCCACGTATGAAGCAGCTACGTCAACCCCCTGTGCGCATGTGCTTGGCAGCCTTTAAAAGCTGGACTCACCTTTGTAAGTTCTCTTTTCTGCGCACCAACTTTCCCAGGCCTGTTCACATGTCTCTAATAAACTACTAAGTGGGTTTGTTGTGTGCTTCGTGCTTTTGCTTCATTCTCACTTGCACCAGGTAATTTCACAGGACAGACCAGTACAGCAAGACATTAATATTGAGAGTCATTGCAAATGAAAGTAAAATGGTGCTGGAGAAGTGTGGTCTGCAATGTTGAAATGCTGGAACTCTGTCAAGCTGCAGTGGAGTGGTCACCATGTGGTCCACGCTAGTTTGGCTATTTTTGTTGTTGTTGTTGTCGTTGTTGTTGTTTTTTCGAGACAGAGTTTCTCTGTGTAGCTCTGGCTATCCTGGAACTCCCTCTATAGACCAGGCTAGCCTCCAGCTACTAGAGATCCACTTGCCTCTGCCTCCCAAATGCTGGGACTAAAGGTGTGTGCCACCACCACAGGACTGGTTTTTAACAGATCTCCAACTAAACCCAAACCCACAAGACCCTTGGTGGCATGCAACCTGAACTCTCCTCTTCTGGATATTCTCAACATCCATTTGGCTATCATGCATAGTCCAAGACTGCCATGGCTGCCTTCCCACAACCTGCGGTATCTGAATCAGCTAGCCAGCACCTGAGCATTCTTCAGGACTTGAGCCTAAAGGCTCCTAATCAGGGAAACACACTATCAGGTTTGATTTAGCTGCTCTCTTCTAGGTACTTTTAATTCAGTGGAGGATATGACTTTGTCATTTTGAGAAGTCAAAACACTTGAAGAAGAGTTCGTCATAAATGTGAATTTTTTTTTCAAGTAAGAAAATTACATTTTGTTGGCACCTGATTGCCTAACTCAATGTCTAAGACCATTTAGAGTTTCTCTAGAAGTAAATATTGAGATAGCATTTGAGAGAAATGGTGGTTATCAGTGAATATGAGGCCAGCCTGGTCTACGTAGTGAGTCCCAGGATAGACAGGGCTACATAGAGAGACCCTATTGTGAAGAAGAACAACAAAAAAGATATCATGTTTCATCTGAATAGTGTGTGTGTCTTTGTGTGTGTGTGTCTGAGTTTGTGTCTATGTTAGTGTGTCTGTGGTGTGTGTGTGTGTGGTGATCACTACTCCTGGATTTCAATTCAAAATCATGGTATCAAAGCTCAGTATGTAAACGTGTTTGCTGTGCAAACAGAATGACCTAATCCAGAATCAACGTCAGAGAAGATATGGTTGTGCTTGCTTGTTATCCCAGTTTTGGGACAGCCACAGCTCTGGGCTCTCTGCCTGCCTGCCTGCCCCTACTTGGTAAGTTCCAGGCTGATGAAAACACCTGTCCCCCGCCTCCATCCCATACAAAAATAAATGAAAGGAAAAGAAAGAAAAAGACATTCAGGGTAATTTGCTGTTGACTTTCAGGAGGTGCACAAATTCGGGAATCACATCTCCCTGTCTATGTCCACTGTCTGATCTGTCACCAGGCAGAATGCTTTCCTTTTTCCTTCAGCTTTTCAACTCTCTGCTGAGGGCTTGCCGAAGACCTTTGAAGATGGTGCCAACACCGATGGGTGGTTTCAGCTAACACCACCAGGTGTCCTGTGGACTGAGGCTGCCCATAGCTCGGAGTCCCGAGGGATCTGGTCTTGAGACATGAAAGGGTGCGGTTCAGAGGTCCTTTACATCCATGGGCTCTTACCCTGCTGACAACACTTTATCTTATATTAATGCCCTCTGAATGGTTATTTGAGGGTTAAAGTGTTTCCTCGGCTTCTGGGTCTATTATTAACTCTTCACACTGGGAAAGAGATGCCTGCTTTCTGAAATGAAATGTGAAGTCTGCTCAAAGAGGAAGTTTTCTCCCCTAAGCTTCACTGCATTGAGAAAACACTGGAAAACTTGGCCAGAGTTCAAGTCCTAAAGGCACCATTCATTAGTTAAGTCACTACCACTAAGTCATCAGACTTTGTATCACCTCATTGGAGAAACAGAAATTTACGGAGCCTCTCTTACCATCTCACAGAGTTGTTTGAAGATTCAAAACCAGCTCGGGGAAATTGTGTAAAGATACTTTAGTGAACAATAAAGTTATAAAGGTCAGGATCCAACAGAACTCCCAAAACCTCAGCCAGGATCTGGGCAAGGTGCAACAGAATCAGATAGGAAGTTGGAGTTAGTGGACGATGGTCCTGAATGTGCTGGTTTGCTGTCAGAAGTTACAGTGTCAAAGGGACATGGTGAGCTCCAAATGTCATCAGTGCCTGTGAGGTCCGATTTGAGGCTAAACCAGACCATCTGGGCAGCAGTGAGTCTCAAACTGGACACACAGCGGGACTGACTGGGGTCTGTTTGCGGTAGCATTTCATCATAAAATCCAAGTACAGACAGAGTGTCATCTCCCCATCCCCGGCAGCTTGGCACAGGATGGGCTATCCGCATGTTTGTATTGACTTGATCTAGGACCTAGAAGAATTAGAAAATAAACATCAGGGAGTGAGAGGCCCCAGAGAAGGGAGGCATGAGACCTAGTTGGGAGCGCACGTGAGAACTTCCAGCATTCATCCAGACAAGAAGCCCAAGACTCTCAGTAGAGGCCCGAAGAGAAAGGACACGGAGCACAAAGACATGGGAGGCTTCCCCGGACACCAAGGCCTTGGTCTCGGCATTATCTCAAGGCACGCTTCAGTGCTTGGTCACATCAGCTCTGTGGGCACTAAGATGAAGGGAGAACAGAGGTGACAGGTATCTAAAATGCAACAGGAAGTGAAAACATATTAACATGTTGCCCTGTTGAGTTTTTAAACATTAACCTTATTCACCAGAAATATAGTGCAAATTTTACCTAAAGGGATTTTGTTGCTGTTGTTGTTTTGCATCTTAGTTTAGTTTAGTTTAATTTTTATAAGACAAAGTTTCGTGACGTAGCTCAGGGTGGCCTTGAATTTATGATCTTTCTGCTTCAGCCTCCAGGGTAGGAGGATTATAACCATCACTCCTGACTTCAAAATGGAATTTGATGTGGATTGACTTTAACAAATCAGTTGCACACACTCCTGTTAGGAGGCATATCTGGTTCAGGGAATACTAAGAAAGCAGTGGAGGAGTGGTAAACAGCATGTATGTGCATGTGCTTCTATCTAGGTTCATGTGTGTGTTTCTGAAGACAGAAATGGATAGGGACTGTTTTGACAAGGTTTACATGATAGCACTGCTCATAAAAGCAATGGCTGCCAAGCTTGATGAACTGACTTCAGTTCCAGGACCCACAGGGTAAAAGGAGAAAACAAACTCCCTGATACCGTTATAGTAATCTTCTGATTTCTGTCTGCACATATTACATGCATGCTGTGGAACACTACACACACACACGGGCACACACACACACAGAAACATATACAATAAAATAGATAAACCAAAACAATTTTTAAAAGTGTCTGAAACATGTATTAGAGACATTGACCAGAAGTTCCAGAAGGAAATATGCCAAAATATATATGACAATATCTTCCAGTTTGGTAATGCTGTAATTTCTTTTTTTCCTTTATGAGTATTATAACAATGGTTATAATATGCTTGCAATCACCTAAAATCTTTTTATGCTCTGTCCCTGCTACTATCCCTATCATTCATAAAGATGGAAGAAGCACTCCCACTGTCCATTCTAGAAATTCAGTTTTTTCTTGCTATGGAAATCAAACTCAAGCACAGAGTTGGGCAAATAGTTCAGTGGTACAGCCTTTGGGCAGCATCATGGGAAACCTGGGTTTGCTCAGCAGCACAAAAAAACAGCAAAGAGATTTACTTCGGACTATTTAGTTAAACAAATAAACAGAGCCTTAAAGTGTTGAAGTTGGACAGGAATAGAACGGGACAGGGAAAATCAAAGACCAAACTTACCATTACAATGGTAGATGGATAATAAACTATTAGAAAAGCAAATCTAGGCCTCTATGGAAAGCTACTACACCAAGACCAAAGTAGCTCCATCCTAGGACAACGAAAGTAAATGGTAAAATTGGCTGTAGTATAGGGTTAGAGAGATTCCCAAAAGAACAGAGAGGTCAACTAAGTGGCTCTCAAATGCTATCTCCCTAGTCCTGGGTTGCATTTTTTTTTATTTATTTAAAAAATAATTTTAAATAAATTATTCCCTCCTCCCCCTCCTATTCCCCCCCTCCCCCAATCAAGTCCCCCTCCCTCGTCAGCCTAAAGAGCAATCAGGGTTCCCTGCCCTGTGGGAAGTCCAAGGAACCCCCACCTCCATCCAGGTCTAGTAAGGTGAGCATCCAAACTGCCGAGGCTCCCACAAAGCCAGTACATGCAGTAGGATCAAAAACCCATTGCCATTGTTCTTGAGTTCTCAGTAGTCCTCATTGTCCGCTATGTTCAGCGAGTCCGGTTTTATCTCAGGCTTTTTCAGATCCAGGCCAGCTGGGTTGCATTTCTTGAGACTGTTATTTCATATGTTTCTTGTAGACATTGAAATTTTCTTATGATCGGGTGACAGAGCTGAGCAGCAGAGAAAGAAAGAGATATTTAAGTAGAGTAGCATGGAATAAATTATAATTATAAATAAAACTGAGTTGGCCATCTGGCTCACAATGCACTAAAAAAAAAACAATTCTAGACAAAGCACGGAAATCATATGTCAAAAATAAGATTTTAAACCTTAGAAGAAAATATAGACAAATATTATTCTGACTTGAAGATGGAAAGGGCTTCATAATTTCATAATTAATTAATTAAATTTTTACATAACAATCCCAGGTTCTCTTGCCCCCAACCACTTCCCCCACCCCAACCCCTAGCCGCTCCTCAGAGAGGGTGAGACCTCCCCTGGGCAGTTAACTAAGTCTGTCCCGTTGCCTCTCAGCCCAGATTTCATGTTTTCAGTGAGTGTACCCTTGGTGACCAGCTCACGCATCCAGAAAATTCATTGCTTATAAATAGCAATGAAGTTAAGCCTCCATCTATTTTTAAATGCAGTATTAAATCTGAAGGGCTCCTTGCCTATTTGCCCCAGTTCCCAGGCGTGCTGTGTGGAAAATAAGTGTGCCGAAGTTAAGTCTTCCGTATTCTCCTTTTCTTGAAGTAAATATCAGCATTAAGAAATAAAGACAATTTTCTTTGTCAAAAGTGAGCATATGAGTTAAGCTTCAAGGACTTTACAGTGATCTTGTGTGGAATATGTTTAATGAGTAAGAACTTACAGATTTATGACTTTGAAGCCGAATGCCTGAGCCATCAAAATGCCTCAGTGGGTAAAGGATCATGCCACAGCACTGTCCCTGAGTTTGATCCTTGGATGCTATATGATGGAAGACTCTAGCGAGCTGTTAGGAGGGACAAATTACTTCTTCCTGCTCTGTTCAGAGCACAAAGAATGGCAGCCCTCCATCCAAACTTTCAAATCGGATTCCTTATTACCCGAGGGTGAGCTATCTGTGAGCACTTTCTAGAATCATCATCATC
>NC_022030.1:8079095-8083458 GCF_000317375.1 Microtus ochrogaster
CTCTGTGTAACAGCTCTAGCTGTCCTAGAACTAGCTCTGTAGACCAGGCTGGCCTCGAACTCACAGAGATCTGCCTGCCTCTGCCTCCCGAAAGCTGGGATTAAAGGCATATGCCACCACTGCCCAGCTAGAATGTTCTATCTGGTGCTTATTAGAGAATAATAGTGAAATTCACATAGATTGGATTTTTGGGGCTCTCCCCTTTTCTGCTAGACAATGTTCCTAGGTAGCTGTTTCACAGTTATATTGCTGATAAAACAACTCTTTGGGTGAGAGAGTCTGCTGAAGTTTTAACAAAAGTGATGGTTTTATGCTGGTGGTCTGGAAGAGTTCACGACACTTATACGTGTGAACTTCACACATCAAGTGTCCCCAACAGACAGACATCATCCTGCCAGTGTTGGTGGGAAACCTAGAACAAAAGTGGGTTGGGCCTTTCAAAGGTGTCAGCCCCTACTCCTGGCACACAGATGTCTGGACATTTGGGACATAGCAGGTAAGGGGCCTGGAAACTGAGGGTTTTATTAGAGTCTTAGGTCAGAAATGCCAAGCATATGTAGTGGGTAAAACAGTCGAGCATCCTAGAGCTCTTATTTTGTCTGTTACTGGAAGGCTTAGGCACCTCAGACACCCTGGAGGGGGCTGTGGGAAGACACCCTGCTCTTCTAATGTCCCAAGGACCCCACAGCCTTGCCTTATTTCAGCCTCAATGGCAGGTTGTGTCGTTTCACCCCATACGGCGGCTACACTGATATGATTGCATCACCCTGGCTGCAGTCATGCGTGATTAAGTAGATATGCTGGAAGGAGAGTGGAGGGAGGCTATTCACGATGTCACTTAACACATTTTCCCTTTAGTTTGTAGTAAAATCAGTCATGGGTGGTGGCAACCGCTACAACATGCCTTTGTGTGGATTTGATGTCTAAATTTCTAGACAGTATTTCCCAATAGCTTTACTCTTCCTCTTCTTCTTCTTCTTTTTTTTTTTTCTCAAGTAGGCTAAAATAAACTTCTGGCTGAGGGTGGGTGAAGGAGACATGAAGTATGATAGTGACTTTTATTCCAGTGTTAATTTTCAAAAACTCCAGATGTCTAATATTGAAAGCCAGGCCGGAGTACACAGAGTTAAAGAGCTGACTGACAGCCCCTCCTCCCGGGGAGGCTGAATCACCCTGGGAAGGAAAGTCTGGCTCACCCGGTCTTCTGGGGTGCTTCTCTTCTGTGATTTCTTTCTCTGCTGCTAAAGGGGATCTGGGGGAGGGGGTGGTAAGGTGAGTGGGTAGCCAGGAAGTGTGATAGTTTTTTCTTCGTTCCTTGTGATTGGAGGAAATTCTGTCTTCTCCTTTTGATTCAAAAGATTTTTTAGCCAAGTAACCTTTTCTTTGTTCTAGAGCGCTATGACTTTTGCTAATGGAAGCTACCCTTTTGGGGGTGCCAAACCAATTCACTTTGCTATGACTCGATCAAATGAAGTCACGCCAATGGAAGCCTGCATGTTGCTTCTGGAGGCCTCTGGAGGAGTGGGGCTCCACTTCAGTAATCAAGGCTTCACTTTTAGCTGTGTCTGTTCCAATGTGTGCACTTGACGCACCTCCTTGAACTTGACTTCACTTTCTTCTTTCCCTGCTTTTCTTTTTCTTTTTTTCATTAATAGGAATACTCCACGGTGCCGGCTGTCAGGAGACCCTTGACATTTTTCATATCCAATCTAAAGGTGATGGCTAAAACATGTTACTAGTAGTGCCCTGTGCCAATGCATGGCAAGAAAGTTTAGACCACAAACTTTTGAGTCCTTTCAATAAAACATGCTCAAATTTTCAGGAGTGATGTAATAAATAGTTCAAGGAATGATTTAAGATCATTTAGCATATTTCAGTTTGAAGACCTGCTTCCTATTTCTGCTTAGTAAGGAGCATTTTATTATCAGTGTATTTCAGCAATTAACCACATATGTTAGCTATATAAGTTAGGGTTGGGTTTTTCTTTCTCATTTTAATTGAATGTCACCCTAAAAACACACTCTGAGTTAAGTGTTATCTCCATTTGACAAACAACTAAGTCTCAGAATCGTCACCCAGCCATGTCTGAAAATGTCAGCCTTGTTTCTTAAAAGCCCAAACTACCCTGGCATCCAAAAGGAACAGATATATTGATAAATTCATTCTAATACCTTCGGATCTTAATAGGAAACTAAATAATAAGTTAATACATGAAGGCATAGTTTCTAAAGAACATAACAAGACATATAATTATCCTGAGCTTAAGAAGTCAGACATGCTAACCCTCTTGAGGGCGCATGCGCCCCTTTTCATCCCTATGATGCTCCATTCCAGAGAGTAGCCACCCAGGACAGGGAATGAGCCATCTCCTTGGCTACAAAGGAGGCTCTGAACTATGATAAAGTAATGCGTTTTGTTTTCAGTTCTACTCTGTCTGTATTTACTCTAAATAATCTACCGGTCAGTTTTGTTTAGTATAAACTTTTCAGACTTAATCTTTTGTGCCGTTCTCTTCTGATTAAATATAATCTATGTTTAAGTGTGTAGGATAAAATTCATTTCTTGCTGCTTCTCAACTATCCAGCTTTATGAATTTCATTGATTTGTCCACCCCTTTATTTGTGTACATTTGTGGTTGCCTTGTTTTTCAGTACAAGCCAGTGAGCGTTCTTAGCCACGTTTCTACGTTTTGTTGTTGTTGTTGTTGCTGCTGTTGTTTTTTTGGTTTTTTTCTAGAGAAGATTTCTTTCTGTGTAGCCCTGGTTGTCCTGGAACTCACTCTGTAGATCAGGCTGGCTTTGAATTAACAGAGATCCTCCTGCCTCTGCCTATCAAGTGCTGGGATTAAAGGCATGTGCCACCTCTTCCTGGTGAAGTGGTGTCTTAAACTGAGAGTGGTGGCTTGTGGTGAAGTTGAGGCAGGGGTATCAAGAATTTTTGTCTGAGAAAAAAAACAGAGACTACTGTCTTCTTAAAAAAATTCTTTTCTAACTTACTGGCAGTTACATAGGAACTGTTGACTTCATGCACCAATTTTGAGTTTTAATAAATTACAGATTTGAGAAGACTCTCCACAAGCATTCTATCATTTGACATAGAATTTTCTCTTTTATTTGCTTATGTATTATTATTATTTGTGGGCATGTGGAGGTCAGAGGACAATTGTCAAGAGTCCAGTGATCTCCTTCTACCATGCATTCCAAAGAATGAGCGAAGGGCATAAGGCTTGTAGAGTTAGTACCTTTGCCCACTGAACCTATAATTCTCAGTGTGTGCGCACGTGTGTATGCAAGCATGTGTATAGAAAGGCTAAAAACATATCTATTTCTTTATTTTATCACCTCAACAAAAATTAATTTTACCTTGATACATTTATTTGCTTGATATATATATGAATTATAACATATTATATATTTATAATTCATTTGCATATACATTTATATATATATGCATTATATGTATTATATACATAATAAAAATTTTCCTTTTTTATTCATTTTGCTGTTTATTGATTAATTACTATTTGGTTTTCCGAGATGATCTTGCCCTATCCCAGATCCGTCCACCTCCAGCCTCAGCCATCACAGTGCTGAGAATGTATATACATATATGTCAAGCCAAGGTTTCTCATAGAATAAAATGACCAAAAACATTTAGAAAAATTGTTATAACAACAAGAACAAAAGAATTAAAATGTCAACAAATCCATCACACAAGTTAGTGAATTCAGACACATAGCTTTGAATCACTATTGCATGTCCAAATGTGTTAGTTCCAATTTCAAGGATTTTGCTTTCAGATGAATAGCCACCATAAGCTCTTTGATGTTACAGCCATTTAGCTTTTATTCAATAATAAGTCCATTTTTATTCAAATGCACTCATACTTTGCAGACATTGATGTAACCTAAGGGTGAGGGTGAGATATCTGCCTGCCTGTCTGTCTGTCTGTCTGTCTATCTATCTATCTTTGTATTTATATGTCTATCTATTTATCTATCAATCTTTCTATCCTTCCCTCTTTTTCAGTTATTATAAACCTTATGTGTCTTTTGATGAATCCATTGTGTATTACATGATTATGTAATATATTTTATCATATAAAATTCAATAATTTTATGTGATAAAGTTACAATTTCTCATCATTCTATAAAAATTTTCTTAAAGTACGTTTTCAGAAACCGTGTGAAACTCTGAGAGTCCTGGCAGATTGTTTCTAGAGATTTTGTTCTGTCCCTGTGCCTGATGCGTTCTGTAACCATCCTGTCCCCTACCTCCCTACCTCTGTCCTTCTCTGCTGCACATGCCCAGACATACACACCAACCTGCAAGCAAGCAAGTTCATTCACTTGCGTGCGCGCGCA
>NC_022030.1:8083628-8096456 GCF_000317375.1 Microtus ochrogaster
GAGAGAGAGAGAGAGAGAGAGAGAGAGAGAGAGAGAGAGAGAGAGAGAGAGAGAGAGAGAGAAAATGTGTGTGTATATTACATTTTTGGTGCACTTTTCAAACACTTTTCTAAACTGTGTGACGAGGTGCACGCAGTTTTAGTTTTCTTCCCAGAATGGACAGAAGCGGCTTGCTTTAATCTCTTTCTATCTGATGGAATTCCTTCATGTATTTATTGCACTGCTTCTAAATATAAGTGTGGCAGGCTCTGCGCCGTCTGTGGTCACGTAGGGGTTTTTGGAAACAGTTTTAACTTGGGGCATACCCTGAACGTGGGCAGCGCCCACACATGTCATCTCAACCCCCTGTCACCCTTTTGGGAAGTCCTTGTACCCGCGTGAGGAGATTTTTTCTGCTTCATTTTAGCCTCCTCAGTTCAATGGGGGGGTTTCCTTACATCCCCAGCCCCAGTTTAATCCCTGCTCTTTAATAGAGTCAATCTTATGTTGAAAACGCACGATCTGGAACATCTGTCTTGGCACTTTTTTCTCACTGAAATGTTGTTTCTAATATCTATGTCTGGGCCCTGTCTCAGAGGGCCAGCAGTAATTTATCTCGGATTTCACCCCACACATGAATACACTCTTCTGTACAGTATCGCAACGTCAAAATGGCTCCTCCAGAGGAAAATGAGACAGAAAGGGAAGGGAGTCAGGCGGGTGAGAGAGGGCCGTGAAGCACGAACGAGTCGCCCCTCTTTCGTGGCGACAAGGTTTTCAAATAGGACACATCCTGCCGCTGTATGAAAATGAGATGGTGTGTGGTATGACCATCTCCGCGGAGCGATCTGCTTGGTAAATCCTAGGTGTCTCTCCAGGGTGAAGCTCACGGGGCATTCCCTCTCATTTTCCTTCACGGAACAGACAGGGAAGGGAAGGAACATGGGGAAGAAGGGGGAGGCAGAGGCGAAAATGGGAAGGGAAGACTGTAGGAACTCGAGGTGAGAGACAGTGGCTTGCTGACAGAGGAGACACCCCAAGAATGGCCGGCAAGGGTGCCTTCCATACAGAAGGGAACACTCAAGAGCAAAGAAGGAGGTTCAGGAAAAGAAAAAAAGAAAGAAGGACAGGAAAAAGAGAGCCACAGGGAACAACACCCGGATTTTTCCCAGACAGAAAGGTGAGACAAGAATGCCAAGCTGAACCTGAGCTTTCACACGATTTCATTTTTTTTTTGTTTTTGTTTGTTGTTGCTGTTGTTTCGTTTTTGTTATTTCGAGACCGGGTTTCTCTGTGTAGCTTTGGAGCCTGTCCTGGCATACACACTGTAGACCAGCATGGCCTCGAACTCACAGAGATCCGCCTGCTTCTGCTTCCCAAGTGCTGGAATTAAAGGTGTGCACCACCACCGCCTGTCTAAATGTCCCTACTCTTCATGCAAAAGGGTCTCAGAGACAGAGTTACACAATCAACAACTCTCCAGGGAGACTGAGAGCTAATATGGAGGGCGACTTTCCCCACGGACCTCCTTGTCTCTCTACCCGATTTCTCCCTCGACTGGGCTGGTTTGTCTACACACTCTCAAATTAAAAATGAGCACCACTGCTTCTTGCCTTTCGTGTCTAATTAGCATATTTTATGTATCTTTCACAGAATCTCGCCTGCCATAACTCCACTCTTAATAGGGAAGGCGTATGTTTAGGAGCAAGATCAAGGGCAGAACTCTGGCTGCTCTCAGCTGGCAGCTTTCTCTTCCTTTTCTCTTGTGTGTGTGGTGTTTTATTTGTTTGTTTTGTCTGTTTGTGTGCCTGTGGATCAGGTGCAAGCCTGGTGCCCAATGAGTCCAGAAGAAGACTCCCATGCCCCTGGGGCTGGAGTTACAGCCGGTTATGGGATGCAGTTTAAGCACCGAGACTCAAACCTAGGTCCTCTATAAAAGAGCCGCCAGTGCTTTTAACTACTGAACCATCTCCCTGGCCACAAACTGACAGTTTTCTTAACTTAAATCTTCAGTCTGAATTAAGACACTTTATTGGGGTAAACAGGAAAAAAACTTGCTAAGGTATTGTTCCCAGGGTAGTCGGGAGCCAGGCCCTTCCAAGCCCATTGTGTGGCTCTAACCCCCAGCCCATGTCTGCTGTGCTGACCTCAAAGTGGTTTCGTTCTTGTACTTTTGTTTCATGATTGGGAGACTTTGTCCTTAATTCAGCATCTCAGCCAGGAATCGAGGGCAAGGGAAAGTTCCCACCCTTTCAGACCAACTTTCCCAAAAGTTCCCACTGTGAATCTGCCTAATGCTGCGCCAACAGAAATGAGTCAGGTCTCCTGTCTCGGGGAGAGGGAAGGTTAGGAAAGGGCCTCCCTGTTCACCTAGCCTGATGGAAACAAGACAGAGGGAGGGGCTGAGGGTGACAATGGAAGCCTATGGCCCAGGCTCATCCATTTGGCTAAGCCCTCTTCTTTGCTTTGCTGTCTCTTGATGTCTTCAGGCATAATTTCCTAAGCGCATCGCTTTGATAGGAACAAAACCTGAGGAATTTCCACCAACTAAAATAAGGTCAGCACATTCATATCTACAAAAATAATTTTCTTATAATTATCTTGTAACTATCCTGACAGGAATGGAGATAGTCTCAAGAGACCATTGTGTTGTGCCCCTCCCTTTGGCTATTGGCCTATTGAGACAATGGACCTTTATTCCCAAATTTTCATCTCCCTAGGAATCCCATGTTGACAGAAGGAAAAAAGCTGAAGCCATGAGCCAGCCAGAAGGGTAGCATCTCTAAGCTGTGGCTCACAACTGTCTGTAACTGTTGTCTCCCAGAGATTTTACACAGTTCTGACAACGTGCCAGACCACCTTGCAGGAGGAATGGAGTTGGGACAATGATGATGGTTGCTAACACACCTTAATAAAAACTGCACATACCTCATGGCTTCTTTTTAAAGGCCTTTAGTCCCAGCACTCAGGAGGCAGAGGAAGGCGGAGCTCTAAAGTCAAGGCCAGCCTGGTTTATAGAGGGCAGCCAGGGCTACACAGAGCAACGCTGTCTCAGACAAAAAAAGACATGATTTCAAATATCCACTAGTTTCACTTCTCCTGCTGGATATGTGAGCAGATTACTTGAATACTGTTTATTCCATCCACCGGATCAATTTCTGCAACTTCTTTAATGGCTGCCTTCATCATCTTATTCCTTTTAACTGCAGGGAATTTTCCATTGTCATTTGATTTTCCTGAAGTAACACAAATTTGTTTGTTGATTGGTTTTTCGATGTCTTGTTCAGTCGTCTTCTTCTTCTTCTTCTTCTTCTTCTTCTTCTTCTCCGACTTTTCAAGACAGGGTTTCTCTGTGTAACAGCCCTGGCTCCTGGAACTCACTCTGTAGGCCAGGCTGGCCTCAAAATCGCAGAGATCTGCTTGCCTCTGCTTCCCAAGTGCTGGGATTAAAGGTGTGCGTCACCACGCCCCGCTTGTTTGTTTGTTATTAAGGAGTGACCCTTATACTTGCTCATGCTTATTGCCCACTAGAAAGTATTGATGAACCTCTGACTGGCTTGTGACCCCCCCACTGTGCCCTGGGGGGATCACAAGCCTTTCCATTATCTAGTTATTTATAACTTGGACTCCACCCGTGTGAATTCTATAGTGAAAGTACATTGTGTTTACATCAAATTCTCCTTGTGCCTGATCCAGCATCCAGAGTAAGTGGAGACTTCCTCTGAATGTTAGGAACATGGTGACTGTGGAAACTCCGGGAAAGGACCTGAACTGTGTAGTCTAGCTGGGTCACTCTTACTTAGTGTGATGCAGGTGAAACACCCTCCACCTTTGTAGAGCGAGCCACTCTGAGCTTGCTTCAGCCCACCTCCCTACCTCCCCTGGCTTTCTTCAGAAAGCAGCAGCCCTCCCACTGGGTCGAGCACAGGAATAAGTAGCTTCGGAATGTGAAGAAAAGGGAGGATTGATGGCTGAAGCTGCTTTTGGCACCTTCACCGCACATGTGTTCTGGGGAAACACCTTCCTGCTACTGAACGGTCCCCCACCCCCACCTCCACTCCCCAACCCCCCAATCCTACCCCCCCCCACTTCCACCACCACCCCCCACGGGCTGGAGGACAGGCATGGAAGATGGGAGGGGAACAAGGACGCAGAGCCAAACTGTCTCCATCCTGCCCTTCTTCCCTGGTGGCATTCAGTTCTCGTTTGAATTCATTTCCTCTTTAGAGAATCTTTCTGAGCAGGCCCTGAGGGCACAGGATCAAATTTATCAAGCTTCTTTTCTTGTCACTCTGCCACAATCTACCAACATCCAGACTCTTCAAAATCCACCTGAAATATATCCAAAAACTCTTGTGTTTCTTAGGATAACTAGAAGTTTTACCTCACCAAGGAAGACATGCTAACTTCAGCAACATCATGATTGACTCCCAGAGCATCACCTGAGTCCTGATGGTTGCCCCGACTTCCACTCCTTTCTTAGCAGGAGTTGGAAGGTAAGCAGCTTCCTGAGAGCCACACTGTGTATGCTGAGATTTTAAGAAAACTTCCACTTGGCAATATCACCCCCCCACCACGGTTCATTTCTTCCCCACCCCCCATTTGCTATATGCAAGTGTTGGTTTCACACTGAATTTAAAATGGTCCAGTCAAGACTTCTCTGGTTCAGTAAAAGGTCACTTGTATTCTAATAACTCAGTAACACTGGGAATTGCTGATGTTGTGAACACTGAGTGCAATGAACTGCTTGGGAGAACGTGAAAAGGTATGAGCGCTTCAGTGGAAATGATTGTGAACACAGCTTTCGGAGTGTCTCCTAAGGAGTACTGAGGACTCCCATACACAAACGGAAAACCATCTGTGGTGTGTAACGTAGTAGCCCAGCACCTATTCTCTCATCCCCGCTCCTCTCTTTCCCTCTCTCTTTTTCTTTTCTCACACAGCATCTCATGTAGCCCAGGCTAGCCTCAAACTCACTATGTAGCTGAGGATGGCCTTGGATTTCTAATTCTTTGCTTTCACCTCCTGAGCGTGAGGATTACAAACCTGCATCACCACGGCTGTGCTGTGTGATGTTAGGAATGAAGCCCAGAGTTTCTATCTGGGTAGATAGTCTTCAACCTGTTGAGATGTAGCTCCAACTCCTTTCCCTTGTTCTTGATTTGTTCCCTGGCACCATGTAATAGAGCTTAGAGATTCACTAGAGTAAGTGACTACTACATGAAAACATGCTAGGGTCTGAGAAGGCTGATGGAAGTTCCTCTTTTTGTAAAGTAGCACTGCCCATCTTATTAACAGAGCCTCTTCACTTGAGTCTCTGTGACAATTCTAGTGGTCTCTGAATTTATATAATACCGAGAAAATATGCTGATAACCATCAAGGGACAGAATTGGGGACCTCTGCAAGGGACAGGACTAAGCAAGCATTTGCTGGTAGTTTTAAACACAGGAGGAAGTTGGGCAAGTGATAACACAAAGGCAGAAGGGCTCTTATAGATTACAAGTCCATAAGAGAGGCATTTGTTAAAATATATTTTATTATTTAATTTTAAATTATAAAACAGCATGCGTGCAATGCATTTGAATCATGTCCACCCTCATCCTTCCTTCAATTCATTGCAGATATGTGCCTTACTTCAACTCTTTCTGAACTTTGTAACCTCTACTTTAAAAATATAATCCACTGATTCCTATTTGCTCATATATTTATGGGTGTGGGACTCTTTGCTAAAGCACGGTCAACCTATCTGGGCCACACCCTTCAAGAAAACTGATTCTCCCTCCCCAAGAAACCACCAACTGTCGATAACCTTTTGGCCAGGGGTTGGGGTTCGTGAGCCCCTCCCAACTCCATGTTAAAATGTTGACTGGCTTGATCTTGTGTTAGGTAACCACTGCTGCTGAGTTCATGAATATAGGAATTTTGTCAAGTCTGGAAGATTCTGCTTGGCTCCGGTCCTTTCTGACCTCTGGTTCTTTTGATCTTTCCTCTCCATGACACCTGGAAGTTATTACACAGACCAAATTGACCTTGAACTCGGAGATACACCTGCTTCTGTCTTCCTAACTCTGGGACTTAAAGGGATGTACCACCACACACCGGTGACATTCAATACTTTCCCCAGCCACCATTCTCTTGAAAGCCTCTACAATGAAAATACGAAATATTTAAAGGTAGCCGGTTATACGACCTTAGCCATCTATGTATAAAGGGAAGTCTGAGGCAGAGGGCTTTGATCTCTTTCTCAATAGAAGAAATAGACTTGACAGGGGCCATCTCTTCATGTTCTTTTCACCCAGTGAGTAGATTGTGAGGACTGGCTTAGCTGTCCTTCCATCGCTAGTCTGTCAAGATGGAAAGAAAGGCAGTCTTCTAAGAATTAAGGACCTCAAAGCAAGGAAGGACAGAAGTGTGTTTTACTTTGCCGCTGGGTAGAATTCCTTACCTCCACACTCTTGCAAGTATTCTTGAGGTGTGAAGGTAGAGACAGCCTACACTTGTCAAAAGATAGATCGTAGATCTAAACATGAAACATAGAACTGCTAAAATCTTGCAGGAAAACATAAGAGGAAAACGTCTCAAAGGCCTTCAGTTTGGCAATGGTATGGTGTAACAGAAATAGTGCGATCCTTAAGAAAAATTTTTTTTTTTTTTTTGTTTTTCGAGACAGGGTTTCTCTGTGGCTTTGGAGCCTGTCCTGGAACTAGCTCTTGTAGACCAGGCTGGTCTCGAACTCACAGAGATCCGCCTGCCCTCCCGAGTGCTGGGATTAAAGGCGTGCGCCACCATCGCCCGGCTCTTAAGAGAAAATGTTAACAAGTTGGGCATCGTTAAATAAAAACTGTTACTCTCTAAAAAAAAAAAAATACTGTGACCAAAATAAAAAGAAAATCTACAGGCAGGGACAAGGAGACACTTCTCCAATAAAAGATTGCTGTCACAGACGCTCAAAGAACACAAGACTATACAATAAGAAAAGTCAAACCAGGCATGGTGGTTTACACCTGCATTCTCAGGGGCTTAGGGGCTTGAGGTTGGAGGACCCAGCGACATAACAGCAACAGTCTGTCTTTGACAAAACTGAACAATTATTTAACAAGCTACTTAAAACTAAAAGGAACAGAAGATCTAGACACTTCACCCGAGACTAGGAAGCTGACAGATGGGAATGAGAACCGCCTTCAGATTGAGTCTGGAGAGGGGACTCTGGTTAAAAGCGCTTTTGAGGACCTGAGCTCAGTCCCCAGTCCCCAGTCAGGTGGCTCAGAACCACCTGCAACTCCAGTTCCAGGGGATTTGACACCTCTGCAGGTACCTACACTCCATGATCTCTCTCTCTCTCCCTCTTCCTCTCTCTCTTATACACACACACACACACACACACACACACACTTTTAAAATTACGAATAGATATTAAAAATTATCAAATTTTATGCCATCACAAAATGGCAAATTAAAAAAAAAAACATTGACATCTATTTGACACCCACTAAAGCAACACAGCCTTGGAGAGAATGTGAAGCTACAGGCGTGTTCATTCACTGCTGATAAGATAAGAAAGCAAACAGTGCAAAAGTTCTCTGGCAGGCCATGTGGCAGCCACTAGCGGAACTTAACAGACTCTTCCCATCGAGTCAACCATCACGCTCTTGCTCTTTTTCCAAATGACCTGTGCACTGTTATCGGCCCCCAAGTCTGCACACAATCTTTAGCATCGTTTCGTTCGCAGTTGCCAAAACTTAGAGGCAAGCAAGGTGCCCTTCCACAGACGAACAGCTAAACAGACTGCAGCCTATGCCTATTCTAGAATAAGAGTTGGCGCTAAAAGCAAAGAAATCTCAAGACAAGAAATTGTGATGGAAGGAGTTTAAAATCATACCGTCTTGTCAAAGAAGCCAACTTGAAAAGCTTTTGTGTATGAAGAAGAGATAAAACTATGGAGAGGCCCACAAGATGCCAAGGATGGAGGGAGAAGGAAAAATGAGGATGGATGTGGCTAGCATACAGGATTTAGAGGATAATGAAGCTGTTGTTTGAGGTTCTGTAATGATGGACACGCATAGAATTAAAGAACACAAACACTGAACTCTACTGTAAACTGTGGACTTGAAAATAATGCATTACTGCGTTCTTCTCTGATGTAGCAGTGTGTCCCACTGGTGTCAGGAGCTCGTAATCGCAGACCTGGGGGTGGGAGAGGAACTTGAGAACTTTCTATTTTTCACTCAGATCGTCTTGTAATTGTAAAAGGCTTCAAAGCTTAAAGTCTGCTGATTGAAAACAGAATGTGCTGCGTCAAGTACCTGGAACAGGAAGAACAGTAAATAATCACTATTACTTGCTGTCTTCCTGGGGAGTGTGTTCATCCACAGTAACTTCTGTAGCTAGCTAAGGGTACTCAGCATATCTGTGTTTCTCATTCTCCACATTATTGACATTTGAGGACAGTTGCGTCTCTGATCACTCCCTGGAAGAGGTCAGAAGCATCCCTGACCCCAGCTGACCGCCAATTACCCCCAGCTCCATTCTCAACAACGAAACCTGTTTCCAGACTTTGGCAAATGCCCTTGGGAAGATTGAGAGTGTTCTCAGTGGAGGACCACTAAACGGTGATGCATGCTGCGAATATGTTTTATTACCACTGGTTAATAAAGAAGCTGCTTTGGTCTATGGCAGGGCAGAATAGAGCTAAGCAGGAAAACTAAACTGAATGCAGGGAGAAAGAAGGCAGAGTCAGGCAGACACCATAGAGCTGCCAAAGGAGAAAAATGTCAGAACCTTATTGGTAAGCCACAGCCTTGTGACAGTACACAGATGTATAGAAATATGTTAATTTAAGATGTAAGAGCTAGCTAGAAATATGCCTGAGCTATTGGCCAAACGGTGTTGTAATTAATATAGTTTCTGTGCAATTATTCAGGTCTGGGCAACCAGGAAACCAAAGTAGAGACTCTATTTACAGAACTGTGTTCTTTGGAAGAAAACTAGATGAACCCCAAGACTTAAGTGAGCACCTGTGTTGGATTAGAGCCTGAACTGAAAATGTAGAAGGCATGTGCCTAGCTATAATCTCCTGGACATTTTTCATTTCATGGTTTGGGCCTTGGAGCCAAAATGAGCTAGGGACATATAGTAATTTGGTTCAGCGAAAACTGAGGGCCCGGTGGATAATGGTACTTGCCGCCAAGCCTGATTATCTGAGTTTGGTCCCCAGGACCTTCATGATGAAAGGAAAGATTCAAGTGTCACATGCTACTGTCTGACCTCTACCCCCCACATCCATATACGACCCCCAAACACAAATAGGCGTATTTAATAAAAACATTTTTAAATAAAACCAAGAAAGGAATTATTCCTGCATTCAATGTTGTCAGCCCAGACTTATTCAAATAAACCCAAAATCATAGGACCACACAGTTTTTTTTGAAAGAAGCACAGAAGTCAAGAATGGCAAATCCCTGTGCCAAAAAGATCGTTTGTCACCTAAGTTTTTTTTTGTTTTTTTGTTTTGTTTGTTTTTGTTTTGTTTGGCCTGAATATCTGTTTAGAGCCTTTCACTCCTTCATTGCACTGTCTTTCCAAGTGGAATAAAACAAACAAAAACCTTTCAGATTAGTCAGGTTTCCCTCACTAATCCCAGCATTAGCCGCAGAGCCATCAAAGGGCCTAGAGAAAGCAAAGCCCCCGCCATTTGTTATTGGTTAAGATGGGGGATTTTATGTATGTGCTTCAACTGAGTGGGGACTCAATGACTATCTTATTGACATTGGGAAGCTGGGAGTTTCCAGGGTACGCACTAAGCCTGATTTGCCTGTATGTGTTTTGATTAGGTACTAGCCAAAAGCTTGTATTTATGTGTTTATTTATTTAAGGAGTGAGGGATTTTAGCATAGGCCTCAGTCCAGGGGAATTCATGGTTCAATAAAGACTAACAGCCCAAACAGTAGGCTAGTCTTTCCCGCAGCTGGTTTCTTTATCAAAAGTAAACAGGCCTTCTATGAAAAGACTTCAAATGGATCGCCGGCGCTTTTTTATCTGAACTTCTTCGTGGAGCTAACAGAAGCTGCTGTGCATTTCGGAACGGCAGGTAAACAGGAGTGTTTGAGACAGACAGGGGCTCCATTGGTTCTACCTTCAAAGATGACCTGGGCTGCCCACACCTCCTTCCCTAATACTGCCATGCGGTTTGAATAGTCCCACTTTTTTCTGTGCGTGGTTAGATGTATGGGTAACGCAATAAGTCAGAGCTAGGCAGTGGGTCCCAGCAGAGACACCCACGTGTTCTTCAATAGGTGTGTGTGTGTCCTGCGGTTCTTCCAGTAAACAAACCATAATCTAGATCATAAAATGCCTCTTGCTTAGATATTTCTATAAAGCTGTAATTGGCTGGTTCTAAGGAGTGTGTGTGTGTGTGTGTGTGTGTGTGTGTGTGTGTGTGTGTGTGCATGTGTCTGTGTATGTGGGTGTGCGACACTGTGGAGACTCTTTTCCCTTCTTCTTCATTAGATCTATAGGAAAAGGGTCAAGTTCACCCTTAGTTTGTGGTGGAAGCCAGTGTTCCGTAGGCTACATGGAAACAGGAGAGCTACAGAAGGTCATCTATGTGCTCTGTTGCACGCTCCTGTGTGACAGAAGTGTGCCCTGCACTGCCTCTGATGGATACCAAGTTCACCTTGGGTGGCCATTACCCCAGTTTTGCCAAGCCATTTATCTCCTTGCTTTAAGTAAAACTGTGAAGAAGCAGTCATGGCTGCTCTGAGCTTTGGAAATGAACCAAGGGATGTGTTTCTCCATTCTCTGGGTGATTAGTCCTGTCTTCTCACCCCTAACCTAAGTAAACACTAGCAGAGTCAGCAAAAGTATGGAGTTTCTGGGGATCTGAATTTCTCCTCAGGGAAGGAATAATTCTCTTAATGCATGTGTGATGCAAACTGGGAACCCTGCCAGAAGACAGCAATTTTCGGGGAAAGTTGAACACTCCCGAAATTTCAAAAGCCCTTCCTTCTCTGCTAATAAGCATTTTATGTAATAAAAACTTTTAAAGGGACATTTAAGAAGATCCACTTAATACTCAACCAAAGAACTGTCATATTAAGCCAGGTGACCTTTGGCCTCAACAGTAGAAGAACTGGAGTTGCCATCTCTTGGCTGATAGTAGACCCTGGCAGGATCCTTGCTTCAATGTGTGGTCCTCTGTCCTGTTCAATGATGCACCATGGCCTCTGGGGTCCATAACTGATAGCCATGTGCAATGTAACTGAGCTCTAGGGTCCTCTGCAGAACAAATTCTGCCTCTGATGGCTTGCTCAACTGCAAACCTTACTAGTGGTGGAAAACTGTGTCAGGCCAAACTATTATCAAATTATGGTTCTGTTACTCAGTAACCTTAAGGTACACTGGACGTATTAACAAAATTCCTTTTTAGGTATCTCTCTGTGAGTTCGAGGCCAGCCTGGTCTATATAAAAAGACCCCGTCTTGACTGAAAGAGTTAGAGAAATTAACTTACATGTTTGCAAAGGATCCATTATGTGCCAGGAGGTGCTTCAAAAGCTAGGGATACAACAGTAATCAAAATGTCTACTCTTGAACAGTGGAGTAAGATGTTGAACAAAGCACTTTCCAGAAATATATACAGAAAGACAACTTAGGAAACAGATTGAGAAGTAATGGGGGGATTACCCTCTTTAAGTCTGAGAGGTTGGGTAGACCCTGCAAAGTAATTCAACTGGGGCCTGCAGGATGCTTAGGAGTTACCCAGACAACAGGATGTGGAAATAGAGTACCAGCTACTGATGAAGATGATGATATAGCTCAGTGGTAGAACACTTACCTGGATTACATAGGCCATGGATTTGATCTTTGGAATGACTGGGAAAAAAAATGAAGGAAAAACATCAGAAGCTGTTATGAGGACTGATGTTTAAAGAATAGTGTATTCGCAAGGTGGCCAGGAGACTTACAAATTTCCTGTCCTTGAAATGATGAAAATGATAGTCTCCAGGACAGGAAGGAAGATGGCAGAGCGCAGCATTAAGTGGGGGCATACAGATGGGAATTGGAGAAGCCTCATAGCCATGACCACAAGCATATGGCCTGAACGAGGATTTCCCTTCGAGATGTTTCAGGATAAACCAGGAAGAGCTGCGGTGTCCATGGGGCAGAGTGGATGGCCGGCATGGTGTGTAGGAGAAAGATATTGGCAATGAAATGCCAAAGAGAGAGCTGCTGGGTCGGGCACGGTAGCACACACCCTTGGTATCAGCATTCCAGAGGCAGAGACAGGCAGATCTCTGAGTTGGAGAGCAGCCGAGTCTTCATGGTGAAACCCTGTCTCCAAAGCAAAACAGCAAGCAAGCAAAGAAGCAAGAGCTAACCAATGAGCTCCTTATTGAATAGGCCTCTAATTATTCGCTTTACTTTATAAAGATAAAAGTTGACCCAGGTGCTAAAGTCTTCAAGGAGTGACAAGAAGTGACAAAAGGTGTGCAAACAATTTTCTCACTCCCCAGAGGAGCCCCTAAGACTTTTCCATAAGCAGTGAAAGCATTCAGTTTTCTTACCTTTTTTGAAACAGGGTGAAAACCACACTAGGCTTTAGAACCAGAGGAACCAGTTTCAAGTTCTTGCCTGGTGACTGTCTTTCTGTATATGCCACTTACCTGAATGTGTCACTTTCAGTCTCCAGGTCTTCTGAGGTTTTCCATCTGTGAATTGTGCAAATGGCTTCAGAAGGGTGACAGGAGGGAGGGAGGAGGCCCCATGCCTTCCTAGTACATCAGAAATTCTGGGCAGTGGTTTTCAGTCCTTGTTAAATCCCTCAGAATTACCTGGGGAACTCAAAAAAAA
>NC_022030.1:8096660-8124072 GCF_000317375.1 Microtus ochrogaster
GCAGTGAATCTAAAGAGAAGTTAGGGAACCACTGTCTGAGAAAAGCACATCATTTGAGAAACACAGTCAGCATATGCCACTCCATTAGAAGCCAACTCTTTCTATTTCGTTCATTAAACTTATCTTAGTGCCCAGAATACCTAGCACATAGAGAGGGTACCTAAAAAGCTGTGTCACTGTCATTATAAGGCAGTTCACAGCGCTGCCCAGAAACATAAATAAAGTAAGATAGAATTGCTTAATCTATGGACAAACTGGCTGCAAAACCACGAATGACTACGAAGGCCCAAACAATTCTAAAATATTAAAATAGGAATTTTTCACATATAAGTTTACTTCAGACCTCTCTCTCTCTCTCTCACACACACACACACAAATATGTGCACACGCACATGTGCACGCGCACACACACACACACAAATATGTGCACACGCACACGTGCGCACACACGCACACTCAGAGTCTCTGTCTTTGAGCTGTGGTGTAGTACTCAGGGAATTTATTTTCACTGTGCTCTCAAGAGCATTGAAGCATCCCTTTTTTCTCTCTTCCTACTGTACTGCAGAACTGCACAACTGTTTCTTCTCTAGCCAGTGTAAACAAGCCGAGAGCTCCAGGTAAGAGTCTGTCTCCCTCTTTGTAGAGAGCGCCCAGACGGCAGAGTCTTGTATTTTCCATGAACTTCCAGCACCTAGTGGCATGACATAAAGAAGATGATGTCATTGGCTTTGAATCATTTCTCAGTTAGTGACTATATTTATGGATGGCGTTGTATACATTGGAGATTTCCCTCTGCTGTATCCCTCCAGTGGAGAAGGAATCAGGATAAGACCACAGAGCTCAATGAGCTATTTACTTGGTGGTTAAGGGTGGGGTAGTCTAGGTGTTTCTACTTCTCCGAACTAAAGATGGAAATAAAGGTATATAAGAAAGCTTAGTGGTCTCTGCTCACTGACGTATGGCTGGTGGACCTTTCCCCAGGCTGCCTGAGGGAGGTCCCAGAACATCAAGAGTACGGTGGTAAAAGCATGAATGAAGGAGCACTCTCCGGGGGCAGCAAGTGCCTATGCCGACATACTTTTCCATTATGTCACCTCCTAGACGCGACTCCAGAATGAGCACTAAGAAAACCTGCCTCTGGTATATTCTCCTTAAGGAGCTGAGTGATGTTCGGCAAACCACTTAACCACTGTATGGGCTTGTCTTTTCATCCATAAAAGAAATGACTACGTGCTTTTCTCCACCCACGGTCTTGTAGGGAAAATGAAAAGCAAGGGATGCATGTGAAACCACCCCACAATGAAGCCCCTTGTGCTCCGTGCAGAGCCGCAAAGCGCTGCTCACATTGGGGCGTAGTGGCGCAGGAGCCCAGGAGTTTGCCGGAAAGCAAGGGCAGGGCCCTTGCTAGAAGCCCGCAGCTGGGGATTAGAACTGGAACGTGAACACTGGCGAACAGTTTTGACAACACTGGTTGTCATTTTACACGTGAATAGTGAGGTCTGTCTTGAAAATAGACAGGATCCCATTGAAGCCAAGACTTCTTAAGACCTGGCCAATCGGAGCCTATTTGCTTTATAGCAGTCAATTGCTAGAGTGTCTTTGAAAGTGGTTTCTGGGCTCCCAAACGTGTATACGCTGCCTTTCTGTGGAGGCCCAGACGGGTCTACCAGAGCCCGGAAGACCAAGCACGGCCTTGTCTTTCACACACAGTTATTCCTGCTCCTCTTAGTCCAGCATTGCAACCCCCTCAGTCTTCTTCTCCCTTCCTCCTGACGAAACATGAACTGCTGAATGTCTGCTGCTCTGCGCAAATAAACCTTTCCTTATTGGAAACCTCTATCCTGCCGGGCAGTGGTGGTGCGTGCCCTTAATCCCAGCGCTCGGGAGGATCTCCGTGAGTTCAAGGCCAGCCTGGTCTACGGATGGAGTTCTAGGATAGGCTCCAAAGTTACAGAGAAACCCTGTATCAAAAAACCAATAAATAAATAAATAAGCCTGTATTTGACCAAGTCGGCTTGAAGCTGGCAGAGCTCCTGGCCACCACCCTGCGACAGTTAAACTTCAGTCTCTCATTGTCAGTTTGTATTCCCTAAGAGATCTAGGCGCACTCGTGTGTGACGGTGAGGGAATTACCAGAAAGAGGGAGGACTCCCATCCAGTGTGAGCTAGCCGAGTATGAAATGGAGAGAAAGGGGAAAAGGAGGGGGTCGGGAGAGTTCTAGCTTCCGGTTTCTCCTCCTTGGCGGCCATAATGCGAGCTGTTCTCTGTGACGCCCCTTCCCACCATGGCACACTGAAGCCCCTGAAACCATAAACAACCAAAGCAAATCTTGCTTCCCTTAATTTGTTTTTGTAAGGTATTTGATCTTAGGAATGAAAAGACTGATATATCCCTCCTGCGCATGCCCACAGACAGCACATGTTCCCTCTCCAAGTCCTCTCCTGTCTCCTAGAATATGGCTTATGTTCAGTGTATACATTGTTTTCCCTCCATGGTCTAACAGACCTACATTCTGTATTTATGACATATGTGTGCCAAGAAAGGGGACACCAGGAGTTCTCAAACGCTAACTTTTTTTCCACAGTCACTAGAAAAAGAGACACATTTCCCTTCTCTTATTACCGTTATTATTATTTTTTTTTAAGACAGAGCTGAGCTTTCTGTAATGAACTACTGTAATTCATGCTGTGGGAGTATTGGCTTCAAGGCCTAAATAAGTCTGCTTGTTTTGAGTAGGCCCAAGACAAGCATGAGGCTGATGAAATGCTTGTCATGGGCTCAGAATTGAAAAAGGTCACTCAAAGTTCAGTAATCTACAAGAATGTTCTTTATGTGCTTATTTTAAAATAGAAATTAATACCATAATCTGTGAAGAGGGGCTAGAGAGACGGCTCAGAGGATAAGAATGCTTGATGCTCTTCAGACAACTTGAGTTTGACTTCCAGCAGCCACATGAGGCGGTTCACAAGTGCCTGTAACTCCAGCCCTAGGCAACCAAATGTAGTAATAGGAGCGGCGGGGCTGCGTCCCCAGCACCCCGGCCGCCTGCTAGCTTATGCCCAAAATAACAACACACAAACTGTATTCATTTAAACACTGCTTGGCCCATTTCTATCTAGCCTCTTCTAGGCTAATTCTCACATATTAATTTAGCCCATTTCTAATCATCTGTGTAGCACAGCTAGGTGCGCTTACCGGGAAGATTCTAGCCTACCTCCATCCTGGGTCGGAGCTTCATCGCGTGTGCCTCAGAGAGCAGAGCTATCGCATCTACCCGGGAGAGGGGAGCATGGCGTCTCTGTCTGAGGTGTCTTACCTCACTTTCTCTTCCTCCCAGCATTCTGTTCTGTTTACTCCACTCACCTATGTTTTAACCTATGAGGCCAAGGAGTTTCTTTATTACTTAACCAATGACCTTCCTCCATCAACCAAATACCCCTTTCTTTCTGGTTATGTCAGTTTAGCATAAATATTTCAACAGTGCCAATGCAGCAAGTCCTGCATCATCCTCATTTATATTGATGATAGAGACAGGTCCAGAGTTCAGGGGACCTGTACATAGCTAAGCTACCCTCAACCACTCCACACTGCTGCCTCTCACAGGCTAGGCCCCTGACTTCTCCTTTCCTGTTCCCATTCCCATTATGAATCCCCTCTTCCTTTCTAGAGTATTCTGGGGTTGATGAAAGACTTGATAAGAACCATCTTATTGGAGGATATAATGTTGCAAGGGGCCTAAGAGGTAGTGAGTTGCTATGCAGGAGTTCATTTCCAATGTTTGAAGAAACAAACCTGATACAGGAAAAGTGAAGTGACTCACCAAGAAGACACATGAGTGCTTGTCCTCGGACCTACGGTTCCTCTTTTTTTCTCAGGTTTCCAGTCCCCAGGGGACCAAGACCTCCTGGACAGTCCTGTGCCCGAGGTGCCCACTCCACTTCTAGGCTGCATGCATAGTTAGTTCTCCACACTGCTCCAATTTCCTGCCCTTATCTCCATCATGGATTGCTGCATGCTTGTGACAGGAGGCACTCAAGGCAAAAGCAAAACCCAAGTTCATTTTGACTCACAATAAAGCTGATGAGATAAAAAAAAAAAGGTGTGTGGGTGTAGGCATGGAGTCAAGCTTCAGCAAGAGCCTCACCCACCTCCTGTCAGTCACCACCTGCAGACACTCTGAATGAAGAGAAGTGAGACACCCTGAACAGATTTCTGTATGGACCTGTGGGGGAAAAGCTCGCCCTCAATAGCCACTACCTTGGACAAATGGCAAGGATTTGTGGGGCTTCATTAGAACACACCTAGGTTCCCTTTCATCCCTTCTGTCCCCAAGGCACCTTAATGGACATGCTGGTCACCATCTTGGAAAGGAATGGGAAGATCCATGGAAGAGAAGACTGGGTGAGAGGAGAGGTCTTCCCACTTGAGAACAGTCCAAGTTCTTGTCTGAGACATGCAGGCTCAATGATTGCTCAGACCCTGGTTTTAGCTCGGTTCTAACCCCTGCGGAAGGAAAGGGATCTGAGATTTACCCAGGAAGGTTTCCCACTTGATCTGTTCCTGCTTATGTGACCACAGGATTGGTAAACTGGCATCGGGGAGAGGGGGCCAATAAAATTGCAACATGCTGCCAGGTGATGGTGGCGCATGCCTTTAATCCCAGCACTCGGGAGGTAGAGGCAGGCAGATCTCTGTGAGTTCGAGGCCAGCCTGTTCTATAAAAGCTAGTTTGAGGACAGCTAGTACTGTAACATAGAGAAACCCTGTCTTGACAAACAAAAACAAAGAAAACAGAACAAATAAAATTGCAGCATGCTGTAGACACACGAGGAAGAAGTTGTATCCAAACAGAAATCGGGTCATTTCAAGCCCAGAAGTTAAGGAGATATTTGAAAATCTTTCTGCAAAACTTCAACCAGCAGCTAAGGAAGTAAGGCTTCGCTTTCTTTCTTCTGTTTTGGAATGGTAGCACAGATTCTTCTTTTACAAACCCAACGAGGAAGGAAGTTTCCTTCTTGGCCCTGGCCCTGTTCCATATGTTGCAAAGAGCGCAGCCTAGATCATAGTAAGGGTGTCCTGAAAGTCATTTTCAGAAGACAGACATAAAGGGCTTATGCCTTTAGCCCCAGAAGTTATATCCTTAGCAACATAGAGATTACCAGGCCAGTCAGAGCTACATGGCAAGACTTGGTATCAAAAGCATAAAAATATAAATAAATAACAAAATAAAATAAAACAACCAATAATTTTTCAGGGAGGCAAGGGTAAAATGGCCACTGCCTTAGACAGACTATGTGTCTCTCTAAATCTGAAACTAATCCAGCATGATGCATGATCTCACTCTCCCTCCAGGGACTGCACTAAGCAAAGACAACAAGGAATGCTGGCCTGGGAGGCAGCCATCATCACAATTGCAGGCAAAGTCCAATCTTTGGAAATTGTCCTCTCCTTGTGGGACTCTTGTAATTTAAAGAGACTCACCCCCATCCAAACTTGGTGCAGAACTTGACGTTTCAAGAAAAAAAAATGCTGGTTATAGGATTTAGTTCTATTTTTTGCAATCTTTGTAGCCAATATTCATTAAGCGGAAAGCTCTGCAGCTAACTGGCTCTAGGCTGAGCCTTTTCAGCGTCTACAACTAAGCCAGCAGAGCGGTCCAGACCCACGGATCGCAGCTGCGATCTCTCCTTTACACAAACCGCCATACATGCAATTTGAAAAGTAGAGAGAAGCCTGAAGAAGAGCAAAATCCTCAGCCATTTTTCCCCTTTGACCACACTGGTAAAAATATATTTTTGTCAATGCCACGGCTTGCTTTATACATAACGTTTAGGAAAACATCTCGCTTACAAATTGAACCTTGGGATAAATAAGGTCATTAAAACTTTGGGACTTGTGCAAAGCTGCACATGGGCTTTAGAAGCCATGATAGGGCTGGGGGCAGTGAACCTAAATATAACAAACTTCCCAAAAAGGCGATCTCAAACCTAACTGAAGTTGTGCTATTTTTGAAACTGGAAATCCCCGTTTTCGCCACACAGCCCTGTGGTTGAGCCGTCTAAGAATTCAACCCCTGTGCTGGCCATAGTTCAAAGCCCACCCTTTGCAGAATGCCAAGGACACTTCTCTTCCTTCCTGCCACCCACAGGGTCAGTCCTAAATTCTATGGGTTAAACGTGACACCTGCTGTCCCCAGACTGCCTCTGGTGAGGGATAAATCCTGTGTTCAACGTGATTTACCCTCTGGTGGAAGTTTCTCTTTAAAGCATCTTTCCTCCGCTCCGCTCCTGTCCTGTCCCCTCTCCTCTCTCCTCCTCTTTCGTACCTTCTCTCCCCACTCCCCCAGCTAAGGATGGAACCCAGGTCCTCAAGCAGGCTGAGATCAGTTCCTAAAGCATTTCTTTGCAATCTTTATTGCAATTTTTTAGGTTTTGCACCTTTGCCAACATTTCTCCAGAGGAAATGGTTTATATTTGCTTTTAAAAGAAAAAAAAACGAGGCTTGTATTTCAGAAAAATACAGTCCATGAACATTCTTAGCTTTTGCCATGTCTGAAGAAGCAATGTGGCTATTTCTTTTCCTACATTTTAAATAGAGGAACAATAATGATGTTTGTTCGTGTCTTACTCTCCCTCAAATTTCTTTTCCGTGTTCTTTTTGAATTGAGTTATATTTGTACTTCAGATGCCAATCAACCTAACTGGGGTCACTCTGGCATTCGTGGGTTTCAACAATAGTTCCTAAAATAGCATTGTGGGTACAGATTCCTCCACTCTTTAAGCGACCCTCCCTTGCATATCCTCAGGTAACACCGGACACTAGACATGCACAGTAAGGCAACTGTCAAATACCCATTTCT
Source organism: Microtus ochrogaster (assembly GCF_000317375.1). NCBI lineage: Eukaryota > Metazoa > Chordata > Mammalia > Rodentia > Cricetidae > Microtus > Microtus ochrogaster. The sequence goes on from NC_022030.1 coordinate 8,103,521, forward strand.
TTTTTTTCTTTTCTTTTCTTTTCTTTTCTTTTCTTTTCTTTTCTTTTCCTTTCCTTTCCTTTCCTTTCCTTTCCTTTCCCTTCCTTCCTTCCTTCCTTCCTTCCTTCCTTCCTTTCTTTTCTTTTGTTCATTTGTTTTTCAAGACAGGGTTTCTCTGGAACTCACTCTGTAGACCAGGCTGGTCTCGAACTCACAGAGATCTGCCTGCCTCTGCCTCCTGAGTGCTGGGATTAAAGGCGTGTGCCACCACTCCCTGGCATTTTTGATATCTTTATGTAGCTCAATTGCAAATCCCTGATGCCGGCTAACATGATTACCCTTCTAGATCTGAAACCTGCATCAGCAGAGTCAACCAAAGAGAATAGAAAATGTTCATAAAGCTATGTGCTCCTGGACTGAACAGTTTATGAGTCCCTAGACAGCTCTCGGCATACTTCCCTAAGTACTACAGTACAATGGCTGCTTGCATCAAGTTTACATTGTATCAGAGGGTGCAAGCAATCCTAAAATTATTTAAAGTATGCAGAAAGATATGCATAGGTTGCTTACAATTACTAAGCCTTTTGAAGCAGGAGGCTTGGGAATCCATTGATTTGGGTATTCGCAGGTGGTCCTGGAATCAGTGACCATGGATGCCAAGGCATGGCTGTGTCTTAAAAGCCCCTGTGGTAAGAGGACAGCTAAAAACCATATGTTCTAAAGTTAAATGCAGAGGCTGCCCACTGCCTCTTTAGAATCCACTAGTCATGATAACTGATTGCTTTGTACCCTTCTGTTGACGTGTGTGGTTGGAGTGAACTCTTGATTTATTCTGCCTAGGAACATGAGATGGAGCTCCGATTGTAATCCAACACCGTAGTTAGGATCCTGCAGTGTTCTAGAGCGGTCCACATGCGTGCACAATCCCAGCTAGCAGGCTGGTGACAGCCAGCTACACTTAAAAGCAGAGGGGCGGGAGGGAAACCTCCAGAAGACTACCTCGCAAAATATTCAGTTACACTCTGTAGGCAGAATATGGTCTACCTTGGCGGTTTTATCTTCCTGTTAATGTCTCACATACATGCTTCTTTAGAACATGACATTTTCAGCTTCTAAATGCCAATCACCGCTTTCTAAATTTATGTATTTCCATAGCTTTATTTGTTCTTACAAGCACCCAGAGAAATACCCAGGGCAGATGTTGTTAATTCCTTTTCACAGATGAAGAAGTGAGGTACAAAAATGATAACAGAGACTAGAGACATGGCTCAGTGGGTAAGTGTGCTTGCTGCTCTTCCAGAGGAGGATGGAAGTTTGGCTCCCAGCACCGTGGCGGCAGTCCCCAATGGCCTGTAACTCTATCTCTTAACAATCAGCGTCTCCTCCTGGTGTCCACAGGCTCTCACTCCTGAGCTCACGCGTGCACACACACACAGATAAACAGTAGTCTAAAAGGAAAAGTGGCAACACTAAGCTTAGAACCACTCGGCTTGGGTCTCCCACCTGCCAACCACATGCTACTCCCTGTGTCAAGTTAAAGGGACAGGAAAGCACAATTAGAAGTCATCCGTATTCCCGCTGCAAGAACTGCAGGCAGTAATGATAGGCCATCGCCACCCTGGCTTCCTAGAGAAGGAAAAGTAAAAATATTCTACTACTATAGCAATAATGTTGTTAATTTTTTTCTTTTTTTTAATTTAATATATTCACGGTACTAATAAATTTAGAAGCAGATATTTTTTCCTTCTTCCTTCCCTCCTTCCTGTCTTCCTTTATTTTTATTTTATGTACATTGGTGTTTTGCCTACATGGTATGTATGTGTCAGGGTGCTGGATCTCCTGGAACTGAAGACGTAGACAGTTGTGAGCTGCCATGTGGGTGGTGGGAATTGAACCTGCTCTGGGAGAGCAGTCAGTGCTCTTATCCTCTGAGCCTCTCTCCAGCCTCCATGATGCTAATATCTAAACGGGAAGAGGTGCAGCGTTTTCTGTTTGTAGAGGTATCTGACAACCGTTGGTGAAGATGGAGAATTCTCTCTCATTCATTGCGGGTGGGAAATTAGAGTCACACAAATCTTTTGGCAACGGGCCAACATAAAACCATCACAACGTCCAGCATTTTCTCAGTGTCAGGCAAAGTGACCATAGCAAGCTCAGCTCTGCAGCGCAACTCTGCTCTCTATAAAGTTTTATTGAGACACACTATTTGTTTACATATTATCTAATGATACGTTTTAAAGCAACGATATTGGGTAAATGTTAAAGAGACCATATACAACGCAGAAATGAAAAACATTTTACAATTTGACCCATTGTGATAAAAATATGTCACCTTCTACCTAAGAAAATAAACAGCAAATTTCCCAAATGACAGCTGCATGCACAGTTTCTTGACGGGGAAATCCATCTAGATGTCTACCAACAGTAGAATATGTAAATAATTGCATATGCATACAATATGATACTTCATAATGATAAAAAGAAAAATCTGATGCTAGCTACAACTTGTATCTCACAAAAAATAAAAGAACTCAGATACAATCTAAAATAATGTCCCTACAAAGTGACCATATGAATATGAAGTGCAATCAAAAATTAATTTATAGTGATAAAAGATAGATATTTTTTCCTTACATGTGGGCACTCACTGGAAGGAGATACTGAGAAGTTTCTGGGCATTCACTGTGTTCCACTAGCTAATCTGAGTAATAGTTAAATGCTAACATCTATTTTAATACTATATTTATTTATGTGTGTGTGGATATATATGTACAGATATTTCATGGTTCATAGGTGTTGCACCTGGATAGGACTACTGAGTGATTCCCTCCCTTGATAGTTTGCATAAGTATTTTTTGAAACTGTGGAAGTTAGACAGCAGGAAAGAGGCTTTAAGCTCAGGTCATGTGAGTCCTGTGTCTAAGTGTTCAGTGTCTACAGCAATAGGGGCCCATCCTAAAGCCCTGAGAGGAATCCAAGGCCTATGGTAATAAGACTGCACAAAGGTATAATAAGTAGCACTCAATGTCAGTGGCAACCAACTGTTCTCTAATTGTACTTAAGGCCCACTTAACAGGAGGGAAACCATGTCTGTTACCAGAAACCTAGTTAGCTTCCCAGGGCTAGTGAGGTCATGGACACTTAGCCAGACTCTATTGCCATCATTTTGCTAGACTGGCATAATTCCTTACTGCATTTAAAACTTATCCTTATTCAGACGGGCAAGTGAAGCTGCAACCCCTCATCAAAACAGCGCCTCTACAACAAATGGAGACCATCAGAGAAAACGAGAACTGGACACAGTGCAGAAATTAAGAGATCACTGGGATTCCACCCCAGTGGATTTATCTATATTATAGCTCCTACATCTATGGCTCAAGAGAACACCTAGGAATAGGGGTGCGTGTGCTTGGAAAATTGTAATATCTGAAAGTCTTCTGTGAAAGTCTCTACTAGAAATGGCCATATAAACAAGGCTGGAACAATGGCAATATCATCATGAAAGGTGGAGGATTTCACAGTGCCAGCCCTAGACAAAGAGCTATAAACAACTGATGAATGCTGGGAGAATGAGAATTATCCTCTCCCAGGCAGGAACCCCTGTTGGCTGTCCAATTCAGAGTGGACAGCTTTGAGACCATGTGCTTATCATCAATAAAATCAAGCTCAGCAGGTTGTGTGTGTTTGTGTGTGTGTATATATACTTGTGTATGTATGCTTTATGTATGAACAATAATAATAAAAGAAAAAGAGGCTACAACTTAAAAGAGGGGAGACATGGGAGAGGCTCAAGGGAGGATAGCAGGCAGGTGGCTAGAAAAAGGAAGGGGATGTAATTCTGTCTCAATTGAAAACATATTTTTTTTTTTAAAAAAAAGGAAGCCATGGAAGAGATAGCTCAGTTGTTAAGCATGTATACCGCTTGTGAAGAGGAAATGCATTTAGTTTTCAGCATGCATACTGAATAGATCACAACCACCTGCAACTCCAGCCCCAGGGAATCTAAAGCCTTGTTCTGGCTTTGGCAGACAATTGCACTCAAGTGCACACACTTCCACACAGACACACAAGCATACTCATAATTTTAACTAAAAGAAAATCTTTAAAAGAGAAAGAGAAGGAACTTCGTGAAGTGTGAGAAATCACTGATGGCCTAGCCATAGAGTCCAGGACAAATCCCCTGAGATATCAGGTGCAATGAATACCATCGTGTTAATGAGGAGGTCTCTCAATGGACAGAGTAATATGACATCATTTTGTTGTCAAAATTAGCCCAATAAGACTAATGGAAGAAATGTTAGGAGACGGCACTGAGGAGAGAAGAGAAGGAGGCGGAAGTCAGTGATGCTGCCCAGGCTCTCACGTCGCTGTGTCACAGGTGGACTCCGTGTGAACTAATGAATGATCCTGGGGGCGTGTAACCTGCTAGCATGCGTAACCTTGGTGCGCATGTGTAATCCACCCAAACTAAGACGATTCTTTCAAACAAGCCATTGCCAGATCAACACACCCTTAGTGTGGATCTGAACTGTCTTCAAAGACCCATGTGTTGAAGGCTTGACCCAGCTCGGCACTATGGGAAGTTGGTAAAAATAAGAAATAAGACCTATTTACTGGGAGGTCTCTGGTCATTGGGGGGCATGCTCTCAAAGGGAATTGTGGGATGACAGTCTCTTCCTTCCTTTCTTTTGCTTCCCAGCCATAGGTGAGTGGCCCTGTTCTGGCATGTGTTTCTGCTCTGACATGCTGCCTGACTGCAGGTCCCAAAACCACAGTGACAACTGATCATGCACTGGAACCTTCAAGACCATGGGCCAGAGTAACCTGGAGTGATATTTCATTTGCATTTTAATAAATAAAGCTTGAAATAAAGTTTGCCTGAAGACCAGAATGCAAAGCAGTCACAGTAGTCAGCCTTACAGGCTAGGCAGTGGCGGCACACACCTCTACAGCAGTCTCACTGTTAGCCAGAGAGGCTAGGCGGTGAGGGTGCACTCCTTTAAACACTGCACTGGAGACGAATATAAGGCAGGATGAGACAGGAACTTGCTCCTTTTCAGTCTGAAAATTTCATAGAGGTAAGAGCTCTGTAGTGGCTTGGCTCCTTTGTTTCTCTGACCCTTAGGTTGAACCCCAATATCTGTCTCTGGGTTTTTATTAATGGTGCTACAGCAACCCTTGTCTTTTTCCATTGTTATCATGGTCTCTGTTAGAGTGGCAGGAGGAAAGCTAACACACTCAGCCAGAGGTTACACATATAGGCTGTGTCAAGAGAATTAATGAATGGCGAAAACAGCAGAAAAGAAAGGATAAATGTTGAAACAGAAAAGATCAGTCTTCATTCATTCTCCACTCGTTGACTTCTTTACACTTAGTATTCTCATTTATTAATAAGATACAATATTGGATACATTCTTCCCATACATAGCATTTACCCAAGAATGCCAAAATGTGTGTGTGCTCAGGGCTCTTACTCAAAAAGACATAGTTCTTGTATAGCCTCTCTCTAAATTAGCTCAGATTATTTATAATTCCTCAAACAAGGGAAATGTTCTGCCAGTAGTTGCTGTCAAATATCATTTAAAGAACAATGGGGCCAGGTGGTGGTGGCACACACCTTTAATTCCTGCACTCGGGAGACAGAGGCAGGCAGATCTCTGAGTTTGAAGTCAGCCTGATCTACAGACCGCGTTCCAGGACAGCCAGAGTTACACAGAGAGAAACCTTGTCCTGAAAAAAAAAAAAGCAAAATATGGTAATAATAATGATGATGAATGACAAAGAGAAAAATCTATACATGATCAGTACAGACATACTTAAAAAATTATACTTTCAATCGGGGCTTAGTTGAAATCCATAAGCAAAACATACTACTGTGGAGAGGTCACCCTGTCTACAATCATAGTTACTGTTTCCTGGGCCTTAAAATTTACTTTGGATGATCTATTTTCTTTTTTATCTTGAAGAACTCTTTGATAATTTTACTTAATTCTTTGTCTATCAACTGGCCTTGATACTTAATTCCACTATAATTTTTTTAGATTAATTTCTGCTCAAGGAATTATAACACAAAGGTGCCTTTAGGTCTTTTTCCAAGACCAAGGTTTTAGAAGAATCAGTAGCCAGGACAGGAAATGATCCGCAGACTGTGTGTGCAGTCTTGCCTTCCACACACGGACAGAAGAGAGAGAATAGGGCTTATACTGGATATATTAAGAATAAGATAGTTTCAAGAGGAAAGGTCTCTTTTTCTTTATTTTCTTTAAAACTGAAAACCCTGATGGTCCCTAGGATGTACATATTGCTGTAAGCAAAGAATAAAAGTTCATTAAATAATATATAACATCTATATAGTAACTTACTGTTTTAAAAGTATTTTGGAAAATTCTGGCAGATTCAACCACGAAGAAGAGGAGGAGGGTGAGAAAGAGGAGGAGGAGGAGAAGGGAGAAGAGGAGGAGGAGGAAGAAGAAGAAAAGGAGGAGGAAAAGGAGGAAGAGGAGGAGGAGGAAGAAGAGAAGGAAAAGAAGAGGAGGAGGAGGAGGAGGAGGAGGAGGAGGAGAAGAAGAAGAAGAAGAAGAAGAAGAAGAAGAAGAAGAAGAAGAGAAGGAAGGAAGGAAGAAAGAAAGAAAGAAAGAAAGAAAGAAAGAAAGAAAGAAAGAAAGAAAGGAAGGAAGAAAGAAGAAACGAAAACAATAAACTAGAAGTTCACAAAACCTAACTCTGGTGATATCTGATGCTGATTTGGTGACAGACCCAGGCCTGTTGGACTCCTTTGGAACTTTTCCTAGAAGTGAATGATCTGAAGTTTCAGTGAGTAAAAACATTCATGTGAAAATGACATTAAAACACTACGAACTTTGCGTAAAGACAGACCTCTTCATAACAGCTCTCTTGTGCTAATAAAGATGTTGAGTCTCTCTTCCTGTTTTCCAAGCTGGCCCTACGTCTTCATGGGCAGAGCATTGCCCAAGGTGGAAGCTGTGGAATGCCTGTCAAAGAGGGAAGAGGAATAGTGAAAGGGAGGTCTCACCCCACAGGGCTCATACTAAGGTAGGGCTCACTGCACGGTTGGGTCACTCGGAACTTCCTCGGCTTCAGAAACCGAGCTTAATTCCACTTCCACGCTCGCGTTCCTTAACCAGCTGCTACTGTCATTCTTAATTAACCCGTGTGCGTCTGGTATTTTTACTCTTTGCCACCTGTTTCCAGACGCTTTTTTTTTTTTTTTTAAATCTTGACGCAGCTGGGCCAGCATGCTGATCAACCCTTCCTATTTTTGCTTCCCACTCTTTGAGCCCCTGTGTTTTTCTGTTTGGTTTCCTTAGATGGTGAGCCAGACAGCAACTCCAACTTTTCCCTTTATTTAGAGTGAGTTTGACCTCAGGCACTTGAGACTTGGGAAGACCTTGGACAGCAAATGAGGAAAGTTGCCCTGAAGCTATGAGTCTGTCAGCCAGGAAAGGTTTTCAGACAGTCTGGGGAAGGCATGGGCATTACAGTGGTTTTCTTTCACCATACCTGACAGTGGGACTTTTTGCTTGAAACCACATGTGAGACTCACTTACACAGATTCTTTCCAGAAGATTTATTTTTTCTATGGCAACTCCCTGCCAACAAAATAAAAATAAAAAAAATAAGCACAGGTTGATTTAGGATACTCATGGGTATTTTCCATCCGCAGTCTTATTCTTGCCTAAATTATTTGTCTTTTAGAGAAAATCTAGTGTTTTCTCTTTATTTCCAAACTGTCATTTAATTTAATATAACTTTACAGCAACAGAAATTTCTTTGGCTTGCTAGTGTGGTAACAATGAAAATAATGTAGTTGAAACAGCAGCATTATGGTTACAACTTATATTGTTGCCACTTTTCTCAAATTGGGTCATTGTCATCTGCCTTGGGACTCACCTTGTTTCTGAGGATAACCTTGAATTTATGATCCTCTTGTGCTGGGATTAAAGGGATTAAAGGCATGTGCCATCGCACCTAGTTCATGCCCTGCCATGGACCAAACCGAGGGCTTCGCACACACTAGGCAAACGCTCTTTTCTATTGCTATTTTCTTCCTGTGACTGAGAGTTTAGAATTACTATATAATCATTATATAGTAGTATTTAATCAGCCTGCCATTTGGCCTTGTATCCTGTCAATATAATAAAAAAAAAATTCTTGTATTGGGCAAACCCAACAGAATGTATGTTTATTTTCTCCTTACAATATAATTTCTGCTCAACATTTTCCCTCAAACGAAGAAAACTGTATTTGTAGGCATGTTTGTTTGTTTGTGAAAAGGTCTCACGTGAGTCAAGCTAGCCTTAAGTATTAATGTAGTTAACTGAGAAAGACCTTGGACTTCAGCTCTTCCTCCTGTCACCTGCTAAGATCAGAGGCACAGAAGGCAGCATGCCCACCCTAACACCTCTTCCTGATCATGGTGTCTGGTCTCATGAATGGGTTGTTGAAACTGCTCTGAAGATTTTTACTGAGGATGTTTGCATGGTTATCAGGGATAGTGGCCCATCATTTTCTCGAGAGTCTTCATCTAGCTTCTGTTTCATGGCAATGTTGGCTTTACCAAATCAGCTTGGAAATGTTGCCCTCACCAAGTTTCTGGGAAAGTGTAAGGACTGATATTAATTCACCTTTAAATGTTTGACAGAATGTACTATCAGGTCCTAGGCTTTTTAATTATTGAGAAGCTTTGGATCAGGGATTTAATTTCCTTTGACACTGGTAATTTGTTCATACACTATGGTTCCTTGTAATTCAGTATAAACCAGTGATATGTTTCTAGGGAGTATTCATTCTTTCTGATTATGCCTTGTTGATGTAATTCTTCATTGCAGCCTCACCATCCTTTGTTTAAAACTGACTGTATTGCTGTGTCTTTAATTTTTACTGTATCTTTTTAAGGGTTGCCTTTTTTTCTAGTTTAGGTAAGGATCTGTCATCTTCACAGGAAATGGCCTTATGGTCTCTATGAACTTTTCTATTGCTCTTTCATTTTCGGCATCACTCCTCCATGTTTTGATTTTTATTGTTCCCTTCTGCCTACTGATAACAAGCTTATTGTTTTTCTCTAACTGGTTTGTATCAATAGTGAGAAAAAGTCTGTGGGGAAAATTGCATGTTGTTTCTAGTAGAGTTCATTTTATCAGACCAAATGATAAGTAAGAATGGCTTCTAGCAAGCCTATACTTACTTCAGGAAAGAAACCCCCAAACCACCCCATAGGCAAGTAGCTTAACATGAAGTGACCAGAAAAGGACCACATTTACATCTTGGTGGCTGAAATAGAGGGGATGAAAGTATCAAGGGAATAGTAATTCACCACAAAAAGAAAATTCTTTAAACTACCAGCAGACTTTCCAGCAGAAAATTTTCAGGTCAGGAGACAGCAGAATGGTGTGAGGAAAAAACCTGGTGTCCACAGTACTATGCCGTGCTGTCCTTTAAAGAGAATAATACATACTGAACCAAACAAAATCTGTCAGAGCTCACCACTATTAAACTTTGTGAGAGAAGTTTAAAGGGAATCCTCCATATTGATGTGAGAGAAACTAGCAACATGAAAAGCAATGACTGTGTGAGGGTCACTGAAAAGAATATAGTCATATTAAAAAACCCTAAAAGTGTAATGATGGCAAATTGACCTAAAGATAGCTAAAGCTATAAATTTGCTAAAGGTGTACAATATGCAAAGAAGTAAGTTATGACATTAATAATAATATAAATAGAAGTTATATCCCCCCAAGTTTCATTGTAACCACCAAAAAAAAAAAATAATTTGGTGTAAGGCAAGAGGATCAGATGTTCAAAGTCATTCTTGGCTACATAGGAAGTTTGAGACCAGCCTAGATGAGATCTCCAAAAAGCAAAGAAAAAAAATTAGTAAATACACAAAAAGTAAATAAATAATTTAAAAAACCAAAAACACTACTACAAAAATTATTACACTAAAAAAACAGCAAGCAATAAAACCTTTAAGAAGAACCTACAAAACATTCAGAAACATTCAGAAAACCATTAACAAAATGACAATGTAATCCCTAACCTATCAGTAATTACTGTGAATATAAATTGATTAAATTCTCTAATCTAAAGAAACAGCATGTGAGAATAGCCCTAAAACCGAGAACTAACCATGTGTTGCATATAAGGGACCAACTTTATAATAAGAATATCCATAGACTGAAGGCGAAAGAACAGACAAAGTTATCCTATGTAAAATACATCACAAAGACAACAGGTGTGATGTAGGTGGGCTTTCTGTCCTGCCAGTCAGCTCCCAAATAACCAAATGAGACTTCTTATTAATTATGAAAGCTTAGTCCATAGTTTAGGCTTGCTTCTAACTTGTTCTTAAAACCTAAATGAACTGATGTACTCACTCATATTTGGTTTCTAGTCATAAATAAAGGACAGTGAAGCTAAATAAGAAGGTGAATCCAAAGACAAACATAGAGGCATCCTCCTGAATATTAACCTTCATCAGGCGATGAAAGGAGACAGAGACAGAGACCCACAATGAAGCACCGGACAGAAATCTCAAGGTCCAAATCAGGAGCAGAAGGAGAGGGAGCACGAGCAAGGAACTCAGGACCGCGAGGGGTGCACCCACACACTGAGACAATGAGGATGTTCTATCAGGAATTCACCAAGGCCTGCTGGCCTGGGTCTGAAAAAGCATGGGATAAAACCGGACTTGCTGAACATAGCGGACAATGAGGACTACTGAGAACTCAAGAACAATGGCAATGGGTTTTTGATCCTACTGCACGTACTGGCTTTGGGGGAGCTTAGGCAGTTTGGATGCTCAACTTACTAAACCTGGATGGAGGTGGGCGGTCCTTGGACTTCCCACAGGTCAGGGAACCCTGATGGCTCTTCAAGCTGATGAGGGAGAGGGACTTGATCGGGGGAGGGGGAGGGAAACGGGAGGTGGTGGCGGGGAGGAGGCAGAAATCCTCAATAAATAAATAAATTTAAAAAAAATAAAAAAAACCTAAATGAACCCATTTCTATTCATCTACGTGTTGCCATGTGACCCATGACCTTTACCTCTCTTCTTGCATGTCTGTGCCTCTAGTCCACTTGTGACTCCACCCTCCTTCTTCCCAGTATTCTCTCTGCCCCCCAAATCCTTCCAGGCTATTGGCAGTTTAGCCTTTTATTACATCCATCACAGTGAAATATCTGCATACTCTATAAAGGAATATTCCAGAACACTGTGACTATACTTACATGAGGAAAAATTAGACTGTCAAAACTGTCAGAGGAAATTACGGCAGTGCATAACTATAATCTCAGCTTTCACAGAGGCAGCAAAAGGAGGGTTGCCACAGGGCCAGCCTGGTCTACATAGAAAAGTCCGACCAGCTAGGGCTATCTAGCAGGACCCTATTTCAAAAACAAAACAAACAAACAAACAAAATAAATAAAAACCTAAATCAACACACAATATAGGGGCCAATGAACCAAGAGAACCTTCCAGTTATAAATACATGTTCACATAGCACCAGAACATCCAAATAGGCAAAGCAAGCATTAACAGCACAGTGCTGAGAAGTAGGCAGGCTACAATAACAGTAGCCGATCAATGCCTCACTCTTCACAATGGAAAGATGATCTAGAAAGACGGTCAGTAAAGACCAGCAGATTTGGACATTACATGTAGGTCTGTGAACCATGTGTATGCTTGGTATCTGCAGAGGCCAGAAAGTGCGTTGGATCCCCTAGGTCTGAGTTATAGAGGGGCTGCCATGTAGGTACTAGGAATCAAACCCAGGTCCTCGATGAGAGCAGTCAGTGCTCCTAACCACTGCCCCATCCTTCTAAAGCCCCTTAATCTTTTTTTTTTTAAAGGAAGAAATAAAAGAAAGAAGTAAACACAAAAGAATGGGCCTTAAGGGAGCACAGCGGTGAAATAGCTACCCACGGTACATACGAAGACCATGACGCCTTCCTCTGCCACTAAACTAAACATCATATATTATTTTGCCACAACTGCCATAGCAGAGTATCAGTTAGCTGTATTCCACACTGTCTCACAGTTCTACAGAGCAGAAATCCAAGCTCATAACATTGGTGAGATGGGTTTCTTTCAAGGGTAGGGAGGGAAGGGTCTGTCCCAGGCCTTCAGCCTTGGATTGTGAGCAGCTGCCTTTTGTTTACCTTCCCCATCCCCCACTCACACACACTTTTTCCTTTGCGCCAGGGTCTCCTGTGTCTCAGGCTGACATCAAACTCAGTGTTTAGCTAAGAGTGACACGAACTGCATATTTCCCCAACTCTACCACCCAGGTTACGGGCACCCATGCCTGGTTTTTATGAAGTGCTGGGAATATAGGGATAGAGTCCAGAGTTTCCTGCCTGCCGGACAAGTGTGGACATATTCTGGTCCCTTGAATAAGAGCTGTCCCCCAGAGGCCAAGGGATTTGAATACTTGATTCTCTATTGGTAGAGCTATTTTGGGGCAGAGTTTGGGAGTTTACAGCCTTGCCCTACTTCCTGTTCACTATCTGCACCTTGTTTGTAATGGAAAACATCACCTTTTTGCTTCCTGTTCCAAGAGCCTGCTATATGCCTCCCCCACCACTGGAGACCTACCCCTCATCTTCACCCCAATGCACCAGGAACCTTCAGCTATAATACACATTTTCATCCTTAAATTGCTTTATTCTCATGGTGCTTTTTTTGTTTTGTTTTGTTTTATCATGTCAACTATACCAAGTGAGCTGCAGCCCCAGGCCTGGCCTCCCTTCCAGATGAAGACAACAAGCACATTGGATTAGGGCTCATCCCCATGGCATCATTTTAGCATTTAACACTTTCACAGATTACCTCTATAAAATTCCTATCTCCAGTTAAGGGTCTAACAAAGGTGTTGAACATTAGGCAATCTTCAGTCTTCACACTGTGAGCGAGCACAATGCCGTCTATTGTTTGTGAGGCAGTGAACTTAGATCGTATTTTTCTTTGTTCTAATTTGTGTTACATAAATGTTTTTTAATATCTTACCTTGAAACTTAGCAGGGCCTTTTATATATGCATTAATGACTGCATAGCCATATAGAAAGAGACCCCAGGCATGCGGCTTTGGGATCTTGAGAGGTCTGCTAAAGGCAGCTCACTGACCTTTGACCTGATTAAGTTCTGGGCTGGTCTTGAGAGCTTTTCCAGTTCTTTCTTAGTACACCCCTTTCATCCTCCACATCTAGAATGTACCACAGCACCTTCTGTATTCGTGACTACTTCTGGGTTCTAGCAGTTATATATTAAAGCATAATTTTTGTTTTCAGATAGGATCTTATTTAACCCTAGACTGCCCTGGAACTGAACCTGCTGCATAACTCAGGATGGCTTTGAATTGATCCTTCTGCCATACTACCTCACCATACTCAGTTTGTGGGATGTGTTAATCCCACCCATCAAGAGTAAAACTACTACCACAGTTTAGAGCCAAATCTGAAGCAAGCTTTATTAAATACTGGCTAGGTGAGTGGGCTCTGGCTAGGTCCATACCCAAGTTCTTGGGAAATGGCCCTGAGTCACAGTTTGAAGCAGCTTAAGAAGGAAAACCCATAATTCATTGCATTTTCTATCAAGTCCAATTGGGGGCAGGCATGCATCTTGACACACCTTCAGCCTACATCCAGTCAGGAGCAAGTATGTATCCTGATGTATTTCCTGCCTGTGAACCTCCCTCCCCGATGTGATCAAGCCCATGTGGTGCAGTTAGGTCAAATAAACTTGTATAGGGGAGTGAAAACATGTGACTGGTTATCTCCCATAAACAGCAGCCTCCAGCGTTTCAGAACAATCTGTGCTTGGGCAAGAGGCTTGCAGATCAGAGACATTTTTGTTTCATGGATCCCTGACACATAGTAAGTAAAACTTAAAATATAACTTTGGGTCTCACAGATGCTGGGATTGGTAGGTGCCAGAAAAGCATGCAACAATGAATGACACCCTCAGCTCTAGAACACCAAAATATTTAAAAAAACCTGAAAAAATGTTCTTTCATTTTACTACATACACACACACACACACACACACACACACACACACACACACCTATATAAGGTACTATAATCTATCATACAAGTAATAAATATTTGATGAAGAAGATGTAGAGGTCAATTTTTAGAAAAAGAGGCCTGTAAAGTTTCCCTTTATTCTCAGGGATAAAATTGAAACCCTAAACGACTCCTCATTTAATAGTTAATCATTTTTCGTCTGTTTGTTTGCTAGGCACACACACACACGTGTGTGTGTGTGTGTGTGTGTGTGTGTGTGTGTGTGTGTTGCTGTATCTCTGTGTGTGCACCTATGCTTGTGCACAGCATCTGTGTAGTTAGAGGACAACTTGCAGGTGTCAGTTTCTCTCCTTCCATCATGTGGGTTCCAAGGACTGAACTCAGACCATCAGGATTGGTAACAAGCACCTTTACCCATTTCTCTGGCCCAAGATTCTTTATTTAGGCTCCGTTTTTCATCCCAGAACTGAAATATTCCCACTTCAAGCACTGCCTAAGGACAGGACCCGAGAACCCAGTTTAAGACCATCCATTTGAAACATTTGGGTTGGTGTGTACTTTGAAACGCAAAAAAAAAAAAAAATATAAAATAAACCACAAAAAAAAACCTTTGGATATTAGAGACAAGATTTAGTGTAAATGGTACACATTGCATGGTGTCCCCAAGAGGGTCAAGGGCAGATCTTTTTGTTCCCACAAATATCTCCACAACAATAGGTATGCACACCCTCACCCCAGGTAATCTAAAAGAAGCTCAGAACTTCAGATAGTAAATTGGTCAGATTTTATGCTCAAAATGCATTATGAAAAATATCTATCTACTTTTCAAAGTAGTTTTCAAAATTGGAGAATTCAGATGAGTGTTTGCTGACTGCCCTTCCTCTCTGGGAGAGATTTTCAAGCTTGGTTTGCAAAAGAATGCAACTTGATTGGAGCGTGGCTAGGAATGGGAATTTTTGGCAAATAACCCTGGCGGCGCTGATGCAGGTAGTGTCTAAGGGGAAACCCTTCAAGAAACAGTGCCCAGAGCCACAGTTTCAAGGCCTGGGAAACAGACGGCAACACCCATGGGGTTATTTTTAACACATGCCTCTTCCAGCACGTCCTTTGTCACCCATTTGACCCTGAAGGCAAGTTTCACAAAATGATTTCAACATTTTAATGGAATATGGATGTCCAAAAAGGCATAAATATACAAAACAAAGAAGGCAGAACAAAACAAGAATAAGGAGGGGAGAATTAGTACTTTAACTTCATTCTTAATTGATGACACATTTACGGGGAGAATTATCACTTTGACGTCATTCTTGATTAAAGACATATGTATTCATTCACTATTGACTGTGTCCTGTGGTTCAGACAATAAGATCAGGACCTGCACAACCACAGACTCTTTTACTGGTTATTGCTCTTTCCTCATTCACCTCTCAGATTTGTTAGAGTGGTGGGCAGAGCCGCTGAAGCATCTAGAACAGCAATCTCCATCATAATTTCCTAAAACCGCAGCCCTGCAATACAGTTCCTCTCATTGCGGTGACCCCCAACCATGAAATTATTTTTGTTGCTTCTTCACAACTTTAATTTTTCTGCTGTTGTGAATCATAAATGTAAATAACTTTTGGAGATAGAAGTTTGCCAAGAGGGGTCGAAGCCCATAGGTTGAGCACCAGGGATCTAGGCCATTTCTAGGCTGTAGCTCCATCTGCTGGAATATAAGAAAACTCACCGGTGTCCAGCTGCCTAATAGAGGCGCATTAGACTAATAATCTCCGTGACTGAGAGGCTTTGGTGTTAATTAGGTTAACACCCCCCCCTCCCAAATGTTCCTAATACAGGCTCTGCTTACTGGAGATGAACTGACCTTTCTGCTGGAGCCTCACCTTGAGCCTGAGCTCCTGAGAAAAGCCCAGAATGGCGCATCACGTCTGATCTTAGTCACAGGTAGTGGACTGGGTAGGATAATTCAGAACAGCCAGAAATCCTTCCCCGGGTCTCCTGGGCTTGGGTGTCCTAAAGCTGTTTGTTCCACCCACTCGCTCTCCCCTCTGTTTCCTCTGGCCCATTCTTTTCTGTGCAGTACCCAATGGCTCCTAAATTCCCCCGAGGCTCAGGTCCCAGCTTCTTCATCTATGCACCTTCTTTGCTATGCTTGGTTCTTTGATGGGTTTGCACAGACAGAAAGAGAGATCTATGATCTCTGCAAAAGCTGCCGTATTGGGGTCTGTTGGGAGGCTCTTGATCTCTCTATAGGCAGGTGTGCACCTCTGTAGGAGGGAGCGAGAGCCAAAGGCAGATAGATCAGTACTCACACGCAAGAGCATAACACGCTATTTTTAGATGTGTTGGCTTCTACAGAAATGGAGGATTTGAATAAGTCGAGGGGAGGAACAAGGGTGAGGAGGGTGGAATGAATATTTGTGAGTCTGGGAATGAATATGAGCCGTGGTCAAGCCATGAAGGAACATGGGGAGATGGACTGGAAAACTCCCTTCCCAGCGTCAGCTCCACAAAGGAGGGACTTGATGATTCTCAGCTTCTCCTCTGGGCCTGAACTGCAGAATCTAAGGGCAAACGCATAGTATTTGATGAATGAATGGAAGGTAGAAGCTATTGACAGATGTTGCAGTGGTGATTACTGTTATAATCTATCAAGCAGTGCCTTTAAAAATACCTAGAAGTCAGCCAGGCGATGGTGGCGCATGCCTTTAATTCCAGCTCTTGGGAGGCAGAGGCAGGTGGGTCTCAGTGAATTGGAGGCCAGCCTGGTCCATAAAGTGAGTTCCAGGACAGTCGGGACTGTTACACAAAGAAACCCTGTCTTAAAAACCCAAAAAGAAATAGAAAAGGGACTATCTAGGGTCTATATAAATTCTGACTTAAGAACATCTGTGATGCTGAATAGACCACATGGTGACGACTATATCAGAGTTGGCCTTAAACGTGGAGTTTGAAGTGAGAGCCACAGTGGTTATAGACAGGGTTCTTTCTATGTGTCAGGCCCCACGGGATTCCTCGCAAGCACAGCTTCAGTAATTTGGATTAACTTCTTATTACCTGATGTCCTGGGACAGATTTCTTTTCTCCTGTCCCTGGAAATGTGATCTCTGCCTGTTCTATCAGCATCTGATTGCTCAGGGTTCAGACAGAGGAGGTCTGCCTGTTCTATCAGCATCTGGATTGCCCAGGGTTCAGTCAGAGGAGGGTTCTTCCTCTGTGTGTCTTCTCTCCACGCCGCAGGTCCTCCAGAGTTCCTGGATATGCAAACAGGCCCGTATTTTACTTTCTGTCAGACCCCACATCTGGATGCTGGCACGAAACTCTGTCATTCAGCTCTTCATTTAAATGCCTCCTTTCTTTGCATATCCCATTATTTTTCTCAGAACCCATTTCTTCTCTAATCTTTGCTTATAGGACATAAGTTACCAAAATGCTGACCATAGCGACCCCTTCCCGGGTGCTGGCTTCTCTCCTTTGCCCCCAAGCCTGCCAGTCACAGTGGCGCTGTCTTAAAGACAGGTCTCTTCTCCAGGTTTAGCGAATGGCTCATGATTATCATCGCAGCACTTGGGAGGCCAAGGAAGTAGAGTTGCTGAGCTTGAGGCAAGCCAGGGCTACACGGTAAGTTCCAGGCCAGCCTGGGTTACAGTGTGAGACATTTTTAAAAGAGCAATAACAAAATCAGGTCTCCCATGTATCATGTGCAACCATCTTCTTTATTCCTCACCCCAGTGTGCTGCTTACCTGTGTTCATCCGTTCCCCCCCTCTCCCATACCTTTCTCTCTACACTCTCTCTCCACACCAAACTTAGATAGATATTTAAATGTTTTAACTTAGCTCCATTACTTACTGTCCAGTTTTATCCCTCCTCAGTCTTCGCCTTGCGTGAGGGAGGACATATTCCCAGCCCCTTGTGGCGGTGCTGAGGGTCCTTGTGCCTCCCTTAATCCGGACCCTGTTTTTTTATCCTCTTCAGCATCGCTTCTTCCTGTTTTGACCATTTTCCTCTCTCTCCCCGCAGTGCTTTCATGGCTAAAGCCTTCTTTCAGGATGGCCTCTTTGGTTCCTTCACTGGGAGTCGGTTAACTGTCTGAGAAACTCCCACAAGACTCTTGTCGGCTTTGAAGAACTCTGCACAGGCTGCAGCGGTTTTACCCGTTGACTTGGGGTTCCCAACTAAAATGAAAGTTTTACAAAAGAGAAATGTATGTCACGTCTGTACTAGTGAGTCCCAATCTTCTAGAAAAGTGTCTTCCATAGACAAAGCACTCTATAAAGGTTTGTTGAGTGGTCAAAGGGTCTCTGGTAAGCCTTGAATTTTTTGTTTTTGTGGTTTTATTTTCTTTTGCTTTGACCCAAAGATAAAAATAGAACCCACTTCATAGTAAAGTTATATGGATCAAATGAGAAAATACTATGACCTTAAAAACTGTTACCACATTATTATGACTCTAATATTATCTCCTCCCTAATGCTTCCTCCCTCCCGCCTGTTCTAAGCCCTGTGGTAGCACTGGTCGGATTCTACTCGCTAATGCTGACGAGGTGGCCAAAGATCAGAAATATAAACAGCCTATTGAAGATCATATAGCTAGCTCCTTTTGGGTTCAAATCCTTAGAATGAGAACATTTAAAATAGTGCTTAAAATCTTAAGTGGGAATGATTGGAGGGGAAGGTTTAACAATGACGTGAGTAAGGCTGTCCTAAGAAAGGGACCTTGCTTTGGGTTGAGTGAGTAGCTGGGCAGCCAAGGTGGCTACTTAATAAACAAACTGTCATAGGCATGGGACTTTACTCGGGTGAAAGGTGAGATGCTGGAGATTTGACCATTTGAAAAAACAATAGCCTCCCAGGTGTGCTCATCATAGCTCCCTAGATGCCTGAAAGTTTACAGTTGCTCCCTTCCCTCGCTCCTTCCCCCTCCCTCCCTCCCCTCTCTCCCTTCTTAGAAGTAAGAGATGTTGCATGTTCACTGAGCCTCCCTTCCAATCCTCCCACCTTCTTAGCCACTTGTTTGTCCCCTCCCCCATGACTCATTGGTCTTTTCTTAGCCCCATATCCTACACCTATTTGGGTGGCTTTCTATGAAGTTCCTGAGAAGGTAATTTATGTCAGAACCCCAAAGCAGGCCTTTGCCAGCAGGTGGAAGAACAGGTAGTCTCAGGCACTGCGAAAGTTTTAGAATGGACAAACAAAACAAACTTCAGTGAGAACTCTTTTTCTCCTTATACCAATGTCTCTAAAACACCTAAAGTTTACATAGAACTTACATGGCAGGCTCTGTTCTGAATACCTGGAGATGCGCGCTAAAGCGTTCCTTATGCTGATCTAATAAAATTAGAACTATTACTTCTCTATTTCGCACTGAGACGCGGAACACCGCTGAAACTTACCCTTTAGATTATGTTGGCCTGTGACTAGCTAGAAAATAAGACCTGTAAAGTCGTGGGAGTGGAGGGAAGACCTATAAAGAGATTTTGGCTAGAGAACAGAGTATCATGGCTGAGATTGCCAGTGAACAGGAATGTCCTGGCACCTATGGCCCTTTCGTTCCCTTATCAGCCAACTAAGCAATGCGGACAACGCAAGTGCCCCTTGGGGACCCCTGTGTCGTTTCTTAGCCTCAGTTTCCTCATTTGTTCTAAAAAGAGACTTTACTAGGGAGTTTCTGAGGACTTCTGTGTTGAAGTTTCTGCCCCGGCTTCTTTGACTGCACGGTCACAGACATCATCAGCTTGTTAGAATACTTCACCTCAAAACAGTTTTCGATTTCTTCTTCACAGTCTGCGCCCCCCTCCCCTACCGCCGGCTCCCCAAACCTCTCTGGCAATCTTGATATTAGAAGTAGCCGTGTTGTGGGGAAAAACCTCAAGGTTTCCATTTGTTTCCTCGTTTTAAATTAGCAAAAAGGATTTACCGTCAATGCACCTCGAGAGATGGAGCCTTATTAAAACCAAAAACGGGCGGCTCATGGGAAAGCTCGGGGGCACTTGAGCATAACTCCATATCTGTGTCAGCCAAGAGTTGGACTGACTTCTGCTGCCGTACACGCTAACCAAATTAAAGTATCACATCATCATTGCAGGTTTCACAATGTCTATCTCATCGTGTCTTCTTCTCTTTTCCTGTGCAGCAAAGCTGAGCCCGATGTAAAATGTCACGCCTCTGAGCGAGCACGCTCACTCGGCAGCTGGCAGCTGGCAGCTGACCTACTTGCTTCATTGGAAGTTAAGACTAACGTCTGCTCTTTGGGCACCTCATTGGGCTCGCCCACCATGACTCGGACTGTTTGCCTTGGGGAAAATAAAAAAAGAAAGAAGTCATTCAGATCAGAGGTCTCAGATGCCAGGGGAGATAACTTTTATCTCCCTGACCAGGAGATGGGACAGTGGGACCGCATGTCACTGTCACACTTACGTTAAGACGTGGGTTTGAATGTGAGTCATGTAAAACAGATTCTCCCAGAAATGTAAAAATCATTGTACTGGATTTTTGCATTAGTTGTCACCAAGCTTGGTTATAAAAGTAAAAA
>NC_022030.1:8124768-8133894 GCF_000317375.1 Microtus ochrogaster
AGAAACCAAATATGAGTGAGTACATCCCATGTTCCTCTTTTTGGGTCTGGCTTACCTCACTCAGGATAGTGTTTTCTATTTCCATCCATTTGTAACACTTTCTTTAAAATCATGCTAGTAGCAATTTCGCTTTATGCCATGGTGGCAGATGCCTGCCTGCCCCTTGTGTATTCTTCAATCCCCAGAACTCTACAGGGAGCATACATCACTTGGTCACTCATGCCTTCAGTCCACTGTCCCAGTTCCCAAGAGGCACAAAAGACCAGGCTCCTTTTTAAAACAAAGGAACAGGTGTTTTGAGGAAAGACCAGGTGTTCAAAGAGACTGATTGCATTCTGAGACTCAGAAAGGCCGCATGATGCTCAAGGAACCCAGGGGTTACCAGTATGATGTATGCAAATGTTCCACACTGGAGTGAAAAGCCCAGAAAATACAAAAACTTGCTACCTAGAAGGGGGCTGCTTTAATGTCAAACCAACAGGTGGCGATCACCTGGAATTCAGAAATGCAAGCTTCATAAAAGCCATTTTTACTAGAATGGGATGGAGTCCCAAGGTAGTTTCGATTTGCATTTCCCTGGTAGTTGGGGATGTTGAATACCTTTTAAGAGCTTCATTATCCATTTGCATTTTTTCTTCTGAGATCTCTTTGTTCAATTCCAATGCCCATTTTTAATTAGGGCATTTGTTTCCTTGGTGTTGAAGATTTTCTTAAGTTCTTTTCATATTCTGCATATATTATATATTAGCATATTAATATTATATTAAATTATATTTGTATAATATATATTAAATTATATGTTATATATTAAATTATATGTCATAGAATATATATGTGTATTCCCAAATACAACCTGGTGAATCCACATGATGCTACTTGTACACTTGAATGTATGTTTTCAGGACTGACCATTTGGCACTGGGACAACCAATTGGTGTTGTGCTCTTCCCAGGGAAGGGCCACCTCTCCTGATCCCAACTTTCCTCAGTTGCCTATAGTTCCTTGTGTAGGACAGGGAACTTGCACGTTTTTCTCCTTCAGTTTGGTATCATTGTCTCTGTCCTTTTTCTTCAGTTCATGTTGTATAGTTTCTGAAATAACTAGGGAACACAATCCCATAGCAAAGTCCCCTGATCCAGAGTGCTCTTACAATGCCCCTCCTTGGTGTTCCCTGATTCTTGGGTGTGTGAGTGTTCTATAGATGTATCCCCTGGAATTGGGCTCCGTAACTGTACATATTGATTGGCTGTGGTTTTCTGTAATGATCTCTATCTCTTGCAAAGAGAAGTTTACCTGTGGGTGTTTGTCCATATATAAGAACAAATGTTTATCAATCGTAGATAGAGATTATGCTAGTCTAGTAAATTAGGATTGAAGATTCTCCTCCAGTAACCGTGACTTCACTAGCACTGATTAGTTAGCTAGGTTTCAACAACCAGGCATGGCATCCTTCTAATTGGATTACTCTTACATCCAATTAGAGAATCATTGGCTACTGCCATGGTATGTGTGCCACTACTGCACCCATAAGAGGATATGCCATGCTGGTTATTGATGGAGGTCATAGGTGTCGTAGCTAGGTGGGACTATAGATTATCTCTCTCCTTTGGAAGCTTGCATGGTACTTCCTGGTACCATGGAAGCTAGTCCTCTGGGAAAGGGCATTCAGGTCAGTTCCTGATCAGGGGCCTCTGGAGGTTGTCTCTTAAGTGCAATAGGGACTGTCCTTCTACTTCTGGGAGATAACCAAGGACAACAGCAACAGGCTGCATGTTTTGGCTTCTCATGTCTGGTATAAGGGTTTTGTTAGCTGGTCTTTGGCTCTTGGTTGGAAAACTGACTGCCATTCAACAAGCTGCTTCTTTGTTTGACTGACTCTTGCCTTTGCTGCAGAAAAGCTCTTTGATTTCCCAAGGACCCATTTGTCAATTGTCTTATTTCCTGAGAAACTGGGGCTCTCTTGAGAAAGTTTTCACCTCTGCTAATCTCATGTTACCCCCGTAAGAATGGCCTTTATGAAGAAAACAACAACCAATGCTGGCAAGGATGTGGTGGCGGTGTAAACTAGTACAGTCACTGTAGAAACCAAGGGGGAAGCTTCTCAAAAGGCTAAAAATAGATCTGCCATATGACTAGGTATACCGCTTCTGGGCATACGCCCAAAGGGCTGCTTACTCTATGACACAGACACCTGCACAGCTATCTTCACTGCTGCGGTCCTCAGGGTGGCTAGAAAATGGAACCATCCCGAATGTTCATGAACTGTGGATGCTGAGAGAAAATGTGTACATTCACACATGAGAATTTCATTCAGCCCTAAAGAACTGGGGGGAAAAATTGCACTGAGTGAGGTAACCCAGGCTCAGAAAGACAAATACTGTATATCCTCTTAGACATAATCTTCACCTTTTTAGAGTGCTGTGTTTTAAGTTGGGGTGAGATGCCAGTGGAGGCCAGGTAGCAAGAAAGGAGCCATAAGAAAAGTCAGGGAAGAGGAAGAGGGTTGAGGCAGGAAATAGTAAAACACAGAATATGCAAGTGAAATGGGGGACCACCGTGGAGGGTAGAAGAAAGGTGGGAAGGAGGTCAACTCAAACTAAGGATGAATAAGCCGTATAGGAACTTACTTTTTTTACAAACAGACTTGACAGAAATGTTTTTTAAAGCTCACACACACACCAAGAAACAGGAGATTGAGCAGAAATACTTGGAATGGTGGGGTCAACACTTCTCTCAGAAAGTCATAATTTTCAAAACAAAATTTCAATGCCAAGTGAGGGATACCTCCCCAGGAGCTGTTGGCCAGGGAATCCACAGAGCTCTCCAATAGGTTATTGCTATTGCTCTTGGTTGCCAAGCAAAAGTAAATAGTAATGGTGAAGATACCATATACTCTGGATACAGGTCACAGAGACATTAACCTGAATCTAAGCTGGAAGTTTCCTATCTGCTGGCTAGCATTCACAGGTCTGGAACATGCTACACAGATGATTGCAAGAAAGAAATGACCAATGACCACACCTAACCATAGACCCTGTGTCTTATAATGCTAAAATGACAGGCAAGATATGACCATTGTTGTAATAGTGGCATGAATGTTCTAGAGACAACCAACCCTTTCTGCATTAGATATGAGGCCTTTTCCAGGGGAAAGAGTACATTAATGAAGAATTAATCAAAGTTTAAGGCTAGGGAGGTCCTGGGGCCTATGAGGGAATATGTTATCGATGTTATATCACATGAATTAAACCTGTTTCTAACGATTTATATTTATACTCATAGACTAGTGCAACTCCTAGCCTTGATCAGAGAAGTCTCTTTCATCTTTGGACAACGGCTGAAGCAGGAATAACTGACCAAAGTGCTGAGACTAAAGGACTGCTGAGTGTTCAGCTCCAAACAGGACCTCTATGTCAGCCTGCTCTGGCATCCAGTAAACATCACAGAAGAGGGGATGCAGAGGCGTTAAAGGAGTTGATAGACGGGAAGTTCTGCTCTTACCTGTATATGACATGAATGAGGCAATATGGATGCTCAGCAACCTTGAATGCCTACAAGGGCCTGGAAAAAGGAAGAGGAAAAGGGGCAGGAGGGTAGGAAGAAACGGGTTGGGAATAAGACGGGAGTCAGTGGGAGAGGGATGAGAAAGGGTAATGAGGGATGAAGATGGTCATAGTGCATTGTGTCCAAGTGTGATCCCATCAACACGCGGTACAAGCTTCTGGAGCAGTATATTCTACCTTGTCCAGGAGAAGGATTTTGACCTGACATCAAAGTGTCTTGTGGACTCCCCATATGATGGTTGTTCTATCTATTTCTTTATTTATGAGACATTCTCTCTCTTTTTTTTTGGGGGGGGGAGGATTTCGAGACAGGGTTTCTCTGTAGCTTTTTTGGTTCCTGTCCTGGAACTAGCTATTCTAGACCAGGCTGGCCTCGAACTCACAGAGATCCGCCTGCCTCTGCCTCCCAAGTGCTGGGATTAAAGGCGTGCGCCACCACTGCTGGGCATAAGACAATCTCTCAACTGAGAAAATACATAAATATAAAACCCAACTAGGAATAGAGCTTTGAGATAAATTTTTATTTCATCCATTCCAAATAACTGTCATGAATTTCTTGGGCTTTTTTGTTTGTTTGTCTTTTGTTTTTTCTTTAAATTGCTCCTTGATTTCAAATTATCTTGGTAATTGCTGTGCTGGCTAGTTTTATGTCAACTTGACACAAACTAAAGTCACTGGAGAGGATGCAGCCTGGATAAGAAAATGCCTCTAGAAGATTGAACTGTATATAGACCTATAGGGCATTTTCTTAGTTAGTGATTGATGTGGGAGGGTCCAGCCTATTGTGGATGGTGCCATCTCTGGGCTGGTGGTCCTGGGTTCTACAAGAAAGCAGTCTGAGCAAGCCATAAGGAGTAAGCAAGAAAGCAACACTCCTCCATGGCCTCTATATCATTCCTGCCTCCAGGTTCCTGCCCAATTTGAGTTCTTGTTTTGACTTCCATTGATGATAAATAGTAATATGGAACTGTAAGCCAATTGAACCCTTTCTTTCGTCAACTTGCTTTTTAGTCATGGCATTTCTTTGCAGCAATATAAACCCTGACTAAGACAGTTGCCCTCCACACATGGCTTCAACCCTGGTAGTATTTTCTCTTCACAGCAAGCACAGTATGATGCTGTATAAGTAGAGACTATTGGAATGGCAGTGTAAAAGAAAAGAAATGCCATTTCCTGACTCAAGTGTGCTACAGTTTGCTGTTTCTTGTTCCTGCTGCATAACTGATCAGTAAGGCTGTGCATGGCACCATCCAGTCATGTCCTGGCCCTACTACTGACTGCTGAGCCTATAACCTCCTTCTGCTAATGAACACATGGATCCTCCAGGTTAGCCCCTACCCATCTCGAGGCTAGCAATTAGACGATTGCTACACAGGTCTCAGACATTAGGAGGCAACCATTTCTCAGCCCCATCACTTAGTCCATCACACTGTTCAACCAGTCCGTATGTCCTAACAGTTTGTGCTGTTCCCTGGTACTCATTTACTACATATTTTTCATTCATGTTCCTAAATGATGGCCTCCCAGAATAGCCACATTCCAATGCTTAGAACCTGCAAGTATATGAGGAAAACAATACAAGTACTCCTGAAGAATATGTCAATAGTATTGAATATGTGAAACCATCACTACCAACTGTCTCCAGGACCCTTTCATTTTTGTAAAGCTGAAACTTCTCTACCCATTAAACCATAAGTTCTCCTCCCTCTAGCTTCTGCAACCACCATTCTATTGTGTCTCAGGACGAGGTTTTATATATTCCATAGGTAGTACTGCAAAGTATTTGTCCTCTTATGATTGGCTTATTTCACTTAGCTCAATTATCTCAGTGCTCGGGCACGTAGTACCATGTGTAAAAATGACTATATATCATATTTTGTAATTATTTATATCTCTTACATTTTGCTCTTCTATTTACCAAGTAGTGTACCATAACCTATCTTTAAATGTACCATTATCCCAATAAATGTAGGCAGAGACTGATCGTTTGTTTCTTGGCTGCCCAGACTAGAATAATAACACAAAAGTTATGTTAATTATAATGCCATTTGGCCAATAGCTTAGGCATATTTCTAGCTAACTCTTACATCTTAAATTAACTCATTTCTATTAATCTGTGTATTGCCACAAGGCTGTGGCCTACTGGTAAGGGTATGGTTGGCGGCTGGTGTCTGTCTTCCTCAGCAGTTATATAGCATCTCTCTGAATCCACCTACTTTCTCTCTCTATCTCTGTTCAGATTTCCTGCCTCTATTAAGCCATGGGCCAAAACAGCTTCTTTAATAACCAATGATAATAAAACATATTCATAGCATACAGAGGGGACTCACATATCAAATGAAAACAAGTTGTTATGTTCATGTGACAATATAAATAAATGTTAATAGCTAGTAAAAAAAAAAGAAATATGGGGAGAGTCAACTTAGCTGTTTAAAAAATGTGCCAGAAAGTATAATAAATCAAACTGATATTGGTACATGAATAAAAATATTAGTGAAACAAAATAAAGATTTTTAAACTTGTCAATGCATTGAGAAATTTCTTGTAAGAAACAATATCAACAAAATGAAGACAAATGTCTAAGTTAAAGGGATAACTGGCAATTTGAAGAAAATATAAACTATATAAAGATAAATTTCAAATTATGTCACATACTTAAAAGTAAAAACAAATATAAATTTTAGAAGAAACTATAGGTACTTTTTTTTAAGTAACTTTGGAGCAGAAAGGGGGCTTTTATGGTCTCAATTTTAAAAGTCACAAAAACTAGAACAGTAAATGAAATTCTATAACTTTTGAAAAGTCCACAAGCATAGAAAATACGTCATACACAAGGTAAATGAGTATGGTTAGTGTTGATGGTCCTTTTGCCAGAATCTGAAATAACTGAGGATACACGCCTCCAGGCATGTCTGTGAGGGATAATTTAGCCTCAAGAAATGCCTGTGGGCTATTCTGTTAACTGAGGTGGGAAATCAACACTAAAGGTGGCTGGTGCCATTCCCTGGGCTTTGGTCCTGGACTATATGAAAAGAAAAAGTGAACTGAGCACAAGGGCTCATTGCTCATTGTTTGCTCTCACTGATGTGGTGCAGCCAGCGGCATCAAGCCCCTGCTGTCAGGGCGTGCTTGCCATGACAGACTGCACCCTCAAGCTCAGAGCTGAAACTGTGTCTGGGCAAGACACTGCAGAGGTTCCTCCATCTTGAATTCTTGCTGAGGCCATTTTAGATTTAACTACAAGTTGATCTCCTGGTTGGAAAATCCCATGGAAAATTATCCAACTCTATTCTAGGAACCAAGGTCAAGATGCCCCAGCTAACTTCTCTTGCCTGCTTATTCAACCCTCCTCTGCAGCTAATTGCCTATCTCAGAATCTGCTAAATGTCTGCTTGTACACTCCCACCCCACTCCTGCTGCAACTGCTAAGTGAGATACCAGGATGTGGCTTTTGCTTTTATAAACCCCTCACCCTAAAAGCTGTACTTGGGTCCTGAGAACCTGAGTGTAGTCCCCGCAGATCGGTGTAAAGACTTTCAGCTGTCTATACACTCTGAGTAGTCACTTCTGGCGGTGCCCTGGAACAAAATCAACACTCTCTCCTTTGAGTTCCTTGTGTCAGGGTATTTTTTTTTCACAGTGGCAGAAAAGAAACCAAGTCAACGATAAAACTATAAACTGGAAAAAATATACAAATCATGTCGATGACATTTCACACTCAAAATACATGTGGAGCCCAATAGAAACCAATGAAGAAAGAGGACTAAAATTTGAGATTACATCATTTTATCTTGAAGGGGAAACAGTTTAGTGTGATGAAAAATTTCATGGGAACATTCCCTTTGGGGAACTTTTCTTACAGTCATTTCTGCAATGCTGTAATGATGTAACTACTTAGAGTAGCAGAGTTTAGACAATATCCAAGTAAACCATAGTATATTTACACAATAGATACTTTGCAGATGCAAAAAAAATTAATGGGTTTCTTTCTTGAATGGATACAGAGATGATAGGTTATCCTGTTTCATTAAAAAATCAACATGTAAAATAGTGCCTGTAATTTACCTCCTTTTCTGCAATAAAGTGAATGAAGGGGTAAGAATATATTTTGTTCTAATGTATTTGCATATACAAAAGCAAATATAGGAAAGATAAATAAGCCAACAATCCCAAGCTAAAATCAAAACAACAAAGTAAGGCCTGAGAAAGAATAGGGCAGAAGAGGAAGGAGATGTATTTGGTTTATTCTTTATGATTCTGATTCTTAAAAAAAAAAAAAAACTTTTCAATTACATTTGTGTGTATATGCATGTGTGCCTGTGTGTATCTATGTGTCTGTATGTACACATGTGTCTGTGCTGTTTATATGGTGTATGTGTGTGTCTGTCTGTCTGTATGGGTCTGTGTCTATGTGTATGTTTGTGTCTGTGTATCTGTATGAGCACATGTGTCTGTGGTGTTTATATGGTATGTGTGTTTGTGTGTGTGTGTCTGTCTGTCTGTCTGTCTGTATGTATGTATGTCTGTATGTCTGTATGGGTCTGTGTCTATGTGTATGTCTGTGTCTGTGTGTCCGTATGAGCACATGTGTCTGTGGTGTTTATATATATGTGTGTGTATGTGTGGTGTGAGCACCTGTCATTATGTGGAGCTGAAGAAGCACTGAGTGAACATGTAAAGCAGATAAAGTACTGAACATGTTTGTCTTACTGACTTGGGAACAGCCAAGTCAAGAACCAATGTCTCAGACCCCTGGGAAGTTGTCAAAACCTTCCCACATAGGTCAGGCTTAGAATTGCCATGATCTTTGTCTGGTCAGATGCCACCAGCATTGACAGCATGTACAACTACGAGTGTTTAGGAAGGATTGACCAGTGTGTGAAAGAACTAGCAATGTCTACAGCTTTCTCCTTCAGGATCTTTATAGCCTGAGACTGCTCACCTATGAAATCGCCGACAGAGACTAACTAACTCCTTCTCCCTGTGCTGTACATAATAAATACTAAGGTTCCAGGTCACTGTGATAGCTGGTACCCTCTACCAGCATGTATACAGTCCACCCGATGCCAGCTTTTCTGTACATGTTTACATCTTCGTAGTGTTCATTCTTTCTTCATTCTCTCTCCACCCCTAGTCAGGTCAAGGTGCCAAGCCCTACAGGCCTCAGCATGCCATGGTGTACATCTGGAGGTCAGAGAACAACTTTCAGGAATTGGCTCTCTCTTTCTGCCAACTAGGTCTCAGAGACTGAACCCAGGTTGTCAAGCTTGGTGGCAGGCACTTTTACCCAGTGAACCATCTCAAAAGACTCATTTTTCTTATTTTTGATGTGTAAAAAATATACTGATAACTTGGAACCAAATAGTGTGTCCTTTGAAACAGTAGTCACCTTCTGTTGTAAATTAGACAATGAGCAAGACCTTAGACATTATAGATATGAGAGTTCTTATCATAATTTTGTTTACAAGTGATGTGGGAGTGTCATATATCAATCTGTTGATTTCATTGGTTAAGCGATAAAGAAACTGCTTGGCCCTCATAGGTTAAAACATAGGTGGGAGGA
>NC_022030.1:8134254-8151703 GCF_000317375.1 Microtus ochrogaster
CCCCGCCACTCTTATTACTACACACAATCTTCACCTACTCTCTTCTCCACAATTTTGTGTTAATTTTTTTTATGAAAGCATGGTGATTGTCTATATCTGACCTACCCCACCACATGCACGCTCACACTTCCCTCATTCTTCATGGCCCCGCTGAGCCCATCAGGGGGGTCCTTCACAGCCTGGGTCATTCACAGTCTTCACCCTAGTGACTTCTCCACTTCATATCTCGGTCAGACTGAACCAGGATGGATCCAAAGTTTTAGAAGTCATGACTTTTAGACATGTCCATCACATGACGAATAAGAACCAAAAATAAAGATCTAATGTGGCCCAAATTCTTTAATAACTGAGTGAAATTATAAAATTGGTGTATTGTTGGCAGAGGACTGTCCTGCCCAGTCCCACAGCCATCCAGTCCCAAAGAAACACACAGAAGTCTACATTAATCATAAACTGGTTGGCCTATTAACTCATGTTTCTTGTTAACTTTTATATCCTACATTAACCCATATTTTTTGTCTGTGTCAGCCATGTGGCTTGATACTTTTTTTTATCAGCGAGGCATTCTCATCTTGCTTCCTCTGTATTGGGATAACAACTGCAGACTGAGCCTTTCCTCTTCCCAGAATTCTCCTTTTCTGGTTGCCCCACCTATACTTCTTCCATGGCTACTGGCCAGTCAGCCTTTTATTAAATTAGTACAACTGATAAACCTTTAGAGGGTATAAGACCATTGTCCCATAGTAGTGTGTTAGTCAGGGTTCTTAAAAGGAACAGAACCAATGGGTGAATGTATATTACAAAGGGACGGTATTAGATTTGTTTAGGTGATACATACTAGGTAATCCAACAATGGCTTTCTCATGTTGAAGACAATGAGAATCCAGTAGCTGTTCAGACTGTAAGACTGAATGCCTTGTGTCTTAGCTAGGGTTTTTACTTCTGTGATGAAGTACCATGACAGAAAACCAAGTTGGGAAGGAAAGGGTTTATTTGGCTTACACTTCCAGATCATAGTCCATCATTGGAAGAAGTCAGAAGAGGAATTGATGTAGGTAGGCCTTCTGTCTATGTGTTATTTTCATTGGTTAATAAAGAGACTGCCTTGGCCTTTTGATAGGGCAGAAAATTAGGTGGGTGGAGTAGACAGAACAGAATGCTGGGAAGAAGGCAATGAGGCAGATGCCATGGACCCAGCCACCAGGTCAGACATGCTGAATCTTTTCCCAGTAAGCCACAATCCTGTGGTGATACACAGATTATTAGAAATGGGTTAACCAAGATGTGATAATTAGCCAATAAGAGGCTAGAACTAAGAGGCCAGGCAGTGTTTAAATGAATACAGTTTCCATGTAATTATTTTGGGTAAAGCTAGCCAGCAGCCGGGAGCCAGACAGCAGGAAGTGGCCCTCCTCATCATTACAAGGAATTCAAGCAGGGCAGGTTCCTGGAGGCAGGAGCTGATACAGAGGCCATGGAAAGGTGTTGCTTACTGGCCTGCTCCCGGTGCCTTGCTTAGCCCACCTTCTTATAGAACCCAGAA
Organism: Microtus ochrogaster; assembly: GCF_000317375.1. Classification (NCBI taxonomy): domain Eukaryota; kingdom Metazoa; phylum Chordata; class Mammalia; order Rodentia; family Cricetidae; genus Microtus; species Microtus ochrogaster. Next base: position 8,135,798 of record NC_022030.1, read on the forward strand.
CCAACAAACAGTTCAGGGATGGTGCCACCCATCATGGGTTGGGCCCTTGTCCACTGATCACTAAATGAGAAAAATGCCTTACAGTGAGTCTCAAGGATGCATTTCCTCAACTGAGGCTCCTTCCTCTGATGACTCTAGCTTATGTCAAGTAGACACACAAAACCAGCCAGTACAACTCAACAGTCCTAATCTGGTGCTGAAGGTCCAGAAGAGACCTAGGGATACTGCAGTATGTGTTGGAACACCAAAGAAAATGGGGGGGTGGTAACAGCAGTAGAAGTAACAGGGTAGATGTTGTCACCAGCAGGTCATTCCTAAGAAATCAGCATTTCTACCAGGGAACCCCAGTGGACACCGCTGACCTGGACTCAGGTATGTGATTCCCATATTCCTTTCTGCCCTCCAGTCTCTCTAGTCTCCTCCACAGCCCTGTAGCAGATCACCTACAGGGAATCATCTTCCCTCCCTACCTCCATTCCCTGGAGAGTCTTTTGAACCTTAGAGTGGACCCAGTTTTCTTCATTCTTGTGGACCTTCTCAACCACACCAATGCCCCCACATTGTCTTTCTACTATGTCAGCCACCAATATATAGGAACTCTCTACCTGGGAATCCAGTGACCATACAGGACTAGGACTAAGATAGGCAATTTCTACACCTTCTTGTCCCCCATTACAATGTCTCTAGTGTCACCTCTATCTCTGAAGCAGACTGCTTTAGGGGCCTCTCCTCCCTCCCTGTTTCCAGGGGTCTCACCCAATCCTTGCTTTTCTCCCTTTCCTCTACCTTTGCATCACCCACCAATACCTAGAAACACTCTGTACCTAGGAATACAATGGCCATACCTGACAAGAACTCAGGTAGGTAAATCACATTTTCCTTTCTGTCCCCCTTTATGCTTTACCATTCTCACCCTTAGCCCAGGAACAAGCTGCTTACAGGTGCCCCTCTGTTCACCTCCATTCCATTCTATGGAGACTCCAAGCCTTGGTTCAGACCCATGGTTTTCCTACCCATTTTATCCCTGTTTCTCCAGACAGCTCTTTGCCTTGCCAAGCACACTTGCAGAATCCTCTCCTCCCGCCACAGCTCCAACTCCCTAGGATCCCCAACCCTAGGTCTTTTCCCTTAGCTCTTTCTTGAAGCCTCTCTCATCCTTTTCTCCAAGCCAACATCTATTCCTCTCTGCTACCCATGCACCTGCAGAAGCACCGCCCACCAGGCAACCCATAGCCATCACACTTTATCAAGATCGAGAGTGGGCAACAGAAACCAAAAAATGAAACATGCACTAAAAAAGATAAGACCAGATATCAACACCTAAAATCACTTCCATCATCCCAACCCAAGATACCTAGACACTAGGGCAAAAACATAATCATTGACAGCAGGACAATATGTCTCCATCACAACCCAGTGATCCTACTAGTGGACCCTGGGAAATGAAATAAAACTGAAGCCCAAGACAGGAACTTCAAGATAGCAATTTTGAGTGTGTTCTAGGACCCTGAAGAGGATGTTAATAAATCCTTTTAATGAAGTCTATAAAAACACAAACAGTGCAATAAAATAATGAAAATAGTTCAAGACCTGAAAGTAGAAATAGAAACACTAAAGAAAGCTTAACCTGACATAAAACTGGAAATGAAAAATTTAGGAAGTCAAACAAAAAAACCTCAGAGTACACCACAAAAACAGAGTGCAAGGCATGGAAGTAGAAATCTCAAGTGTTGGAGCAAGGTAAAGAAATTGATCCTTCAGTCAAAGAAAATGTTAAATCTAAAAAAAAAATCCAGGCACAAAATATCCAGGAAATCTAGAACACTATGAAAAGACCAAATTTAAGAATAATAGAAATAGAAGAAGGAGAATAAACTCAGGTCAGTGGGACAAAAAATATTTTCAACAAAATCATAGAAGAAAATTCCCCTAACCTAAAGAAGGGGATGTCTATTGAGGTACAAGAAGCATTCAGAACACAAAATTTATAGGACTAGAAAAGAATTTCTCCACGACACATAATAATCAAGATACTAAATACACAGAACAAAGAAAGAATATTAAAAAGCTACAAAGGAAAATACAAAGCAATATGTAAAAACAAACCCATTAGGGAGAACACCAGATTTCTCAATGGGGATTCTAAAAGTCATAAGGACTGGACAGATGCTCTAAAAACTCTAAGATACCATAGATGCTGGCCCAGATTACTATACCCAGCAAGACTTTCAATCACAATAGATGGAGAAAGACATTCCACGAGAAAACCAAATTGCAGCAGTATCTGCCTCCCACTCCAGCTCTACAGATGGCACCAGATTAAGAAAAAACTTCTATCTGAAGAGGTTAATCGGTTCCCATCCCCCAAAACCCCCACAAAGAATAAATAATTCCAGACCAACAAATCAAAAGAGGTGGTGGAAGGGGAGAATCAACACCATAACAGTTGATTCATGTTTGCTTGTTTTTTAAAGCAGGAATCAATAAGCGTTACTCACTGATAAATTTCAATATAAATGGCCTCAATTGTCTAATAAGAAGACACAGACTAACAAACTGGATTTCAGCTGTATCTATGAGACTCATCATACTATAACAGACAGACATCACCCTAGGGTAAAGGAATGAAAGGAGTAAAGGAGCCCAAGAAGCAAGTGATCATTTTAATACCTGACAAATAGGATTTCAAACAAAAACTAATCAGAAGAGATAGGGAAAGAAACCACATACTGAAGAAAACAAAAATTTACTTAGAGGGCTTGTCAATTCTTAACATCGATGTACCCAACATAAAGGCACTCAAGTTCATAAAAGGAACCATACTACAGTTTAAATCACACATGGACCCTCACACAGTGATAGTGGGGGCCTTTGATTCCCCACCCTTTGCCAATAGACAGGTCCTCCAGACAAAAACTAAACAAAGAAATATTGAAATTAAATAACACCACAATCAATAGGGCCTAATATATTTACAAAACATTTCATCCAAACACAGAAGAGTATTTCTTCTTCTCAGAAGGTCATGGAATTTTCTCCAAAACTGGCCACACACTAGGACACAAAGCAACTCTCAACAAGTACAACAAATCTGAAATAACACCCTGTATCCTGTCAGGCTACCACAGATTAAAGCAGGATATCAATAACAGCAGAAACAACAGAATACTTACAAACCCATGGAAACTAAGCAACTCACTATTGAATGAAAAGTGAGTCAAGAAAGGAATTAAGAAGGAAATTAAAGACTTCCTATAATTGAATAAAAATGAAAACACAATATACTCAAACCTTTGGGACAGAATGAAAGTGGTTCTGAGAGGCAAACTCATAACACTAAGTGCCTTCACAAAAAATATAAGGAGAATTTGTATTAGAAATTTAATGGCACATCTGAAAAAAAAATTTAGAACAAAAAGAAGAAATGACACCCCATAAATGTAAATGGCAAGAGATAATCAAATTCAAGGTGAAAATCAATAAAGTAAAAACAAACAATATAAATAATAAATGGAACAAAAAATTGGTTCTTTGAGAAAATCAATAAGATTGATAAATCAGTAGGCAAATTAGCTGAAAGATGGAAAGAGAGAAGATTTAGATTAATAAAATTAGAGCTGAAAAGAGGGACATCTCGATAGATGTAGAGGAAATCGATAGAATTTTATAAGGGCATATTGTAAAATCTATACTCTACCAAACTGGAAAACCTTTACAAAATAGATAAATTTTTGATATATATGCCTTACCAAAATCAAGGTCAGATAAGCAACTTAAACTGACCTATAACTCCTAGAGAAATAGAAGCAGTAATTGAAAGCTTCCTAGAAAAAATACTCTATAAGAAAAACATTTAATTGGGGTGGCTTGATTACAGTTTCAGAGGTTCAGTCCATTGTCATCATGATGGGATATGGCATCATGTAAGTAGACATGGTGTTGGACCCGAGAGTGTTACATCTTGCAAGCAACAGGAAGTCAATTGAGACACTGAGCAGTATCCTAATCATAGGAAACTGCAAAGCTTTGCCTTACAGTGACATACTCCTCCAACAAGGTCACACCCACTACAACAAAGCCATAACTCCCAATGAGAATATGGGTGCCAACTACATTCAAGCTATCACATTCCGCTCCCTGACCCCCATAATCTTGTAACAATATCATAACACAAAATTAATTTAATGCAACTTTAAAAGTCCCCATAGTCTATGACAGTCTCAACAATATTTTAAAGTCCAAAGTTCAAAGTTTCTTCTGAGAGTCATGTGATCTCTTAACTGTAACCCCCTGTAAAAATAAAAATAAAAAACAAATCACATACTTTCAATATATAATGGCACAGGATATCTGTATCTATCTAGATAGATATAGTTATAAACATAAATATATCTATATCTATCTATCTATATTACCATTCCAAAATGAAGGGAAGGGAGCATAGTGAGGAAATATTGTAGCAAAATAAGATGGAAAACTATCTGGGCAAACTCCAAACTCTGAATCTCCATGTCTGAAGTCCAATACTCTTTAGATCTCCAACTCTGTTCAGTTTTATTGACTGCAACATACTTCTCCCTGTTAGGGGTGTTCCTCTCCAGGTATCTCATGACTCTTGTATCTCTAACATCTTGGGTTCTCCAAGGCAATCAAGGATTCCAACTTCACAGCTTCACACAATGGCTTCTCTAATAGACCTCCATTCAGTGACAACCCTGACACATGCCTGGCCTCATTACCTTTATTCCATGACTCCTTTCTCCTATCCTTATCTCTAAACCCAGAACCACATGGCCAAAGCTGCCAAGTTCTGTTGCTTGCTGGGACTGGAACATAGCCCCTTCATTCAATCTTCATCAGCTTTCTGTCTTTCACTGCCTAAGCTTGGATGTACCGAAACTTGTTCTGTAGACCACGCTGGCCTCAAACTCAGAGATCTGCCAGCCTCTGCCTTCCTAGCACTAGTGCTAGAATTATGGATGTGTCCTGCCACATCCAGCTTTAAGCTTTTCTTTCCACAATCGGAAACTTAGCTGGGTAGAATCTTACTCTGAGGTCACTCCCTTTATTACATTTATTAATCCATTTATTGCCTTGAACACTTAGCTCCACTCCACTCCCTGGTGCTCTTTTTCTCCCCAAAATTTACTTTTTATTATTTACTCTGCTCACCTTGCTCCTTTTCATCATAAATCTTCACTAGAGTTACCACTAATAACCACAAAACAGTCTATATTAGGTTGTTTGTGACTTCTTCTACCAATGGAATTAATCCAAAAATATTCACCTTAGCCTCAGGCAGACTCTTCAGACAAGGGCAAAAGACAGCCACTTTCCTCACCAAAATATCACAATAACAATCTCTAGGCAATATACTAAATTTATTCTCTAAAATTTCTTCAGTGAGCCTCCAACAGTTCAGATAACTCTTAACTCCACTGTCTTCCATGCTCCTACTAGTATGGCCCATTAAACAGTGTTTAAAACAGTCCATTGTTTTCATAACCCAAAGTACCAAAATCCTCCAAAAAAAAAACATAGCCAGGCCTATCACAGCAATACCCCAGTCTCTGGTATCAACGTCTGTCTTAGTTAGGGTTTCTATTGCTGTGAAAGAGACACCATGACCACAGAAACTCTCATAAAGAAAACATTTACCTGGGCTAGCTTGCTTACAGTTTCAGAGGTCCAGTTCATTATCTTCATGATGGGGATCATGGCAGCATACAATGCGGTATTGGAGAAGCTGAAAGTCCTGCATCTTGCAGGCAATAGGAAGTCAACCAGAAAAAAAATTCAATTAAATTATAATAATAAAAGCCCAAAGCCAGAAGTATTCAGTACAGAATTCTACCAGACCTTCAGAAAAGAATTAATGTTAATACTCCTCAAATTATTCCACAAAATAGAAATAGAAGGAACATTTGCCTAATTCTTTTTATGAGGCCACAATTACTCTTATACCTAAACCACACAAAGACCCAACAAAGAAAGAAAATTACAGACCAATTTCCCTTGTGAACATAGATGCAAAAGTTCTCAGACAAACACTTGCACACTGAATCTAAGACCACATCAAAAGTATCAGCCACCATGATCAAGTCAGTTTTATCTTCTTTATCAGAGGTTCTGATATATAAATCAATAAATGTAATTCATCACATAATCAAACTGAAATTAAAAAAAACACATGATCATCTTACTAGATGCGGAAAAGGCTTTTGACAAAGTCCAACATCCCTTCATGATAAAAGTCCATGAGAGATTGGGGATGCAAGGAACATACCTCAATACAATAGAGTTTACAGCAAGCCCATGGGCAATATCAACCTAAATGGAAACTAAAAATATTTCCAACTAAAATCAGGACCAAAACAAGGTTGTCCACTCTCTTCATACCTACTTGATAAAGTATTTGAAATCTTATCTAGAACAATAGGAAAACTGAAGGAAATTGAAGGCACACAAATAGGAAAGAAAGAAGCCAAAGTAGCTTTATTTGCAGATGATAAGATTTTATACATAAATGATTCTAAAACCTCCACTAAACTACTTCTAAAGATGATAAATACTTTTTCATCAAATGATAGAAAATTGCAACACATAAAAAACAGTCACCTTCCTATTTGCAAATAACAAATGGACTGAGAAAAAATTTAGGGAAACAATATCTTTCACAATAGTTCCAAAGATATCTAACTCTAACCAAACAAATGAAAGCCTTGTATATTAAAGACTTTAAGACAATGAAGAAAGAGATTGAAAAAGATATAGAAGATGGAAAGATCTCCCATGCTCATGGATCAGTATAATAAATATAATAAAAAATGGTCATCCTGCCAGAATCAATCTACAAACTCAATGCAATCCACATAAAAATTTGAACACAATTATTCATAGAAACTGAAAGGAAATTTCTCAACTTCATATAGAAACACAGAAACCCAAAGCATCTAAAAAATCCATAATAATCAAAGAACACTGGAGGTATCAACATTACTAACCTCAAATTCTACTACAGACTTACAGTAATAAAAATAGAATGTATGATATTGGCATAAAAATAGTCCTGTTGCCGGGCGGTGGTGCACGCCTTTAATCCCAGCACTCGGGAGGCAGAGGCAGGCGGATCTCTGGGAGTTCGAGGCCAGCCTGGTCTACAAGAGCTAGTTCCAGGACAGGCACCAAAAGCTACAGAGAAACCCTGTCTCGAAAAACCAAAAAAAAAAAAATAGTCCTGTTGATCAATGAAATTATTCAATTCAACAATCAATTGAATTTAATAAATTCAATCAAATTGAAGACCCAGATACAAGTCCACACACCTATGGATACCTGATTTTTAGCAAATAATCTTAAAATACACACTAGAAATAACACAGCATCTTCAATGAAGTAATACTGTATGGTTGCATATAGAAGAATCCAGATAGATCCATACTTATTACTCTGAACAAAACTCAATTCCAAATGGATCAAAGGCCTTAATGTAAGACCAGATACATTGAATCTTATGGGAGAAAAAATGGGGAGCAGCCTTGAACTCACTGGCACTGGAAAAGAACAGAATACTCAGAGCACAGGCACTAAGATCAACAATTAATAAATGGGATCTTATGAAACTGGAAAGATTCTATATGGCAAAGGACACCATCATTCAGAGAAAGTGACAGGTTATAGAAGGGGAAAATACCCTTACCAACTGCACATCCTAGAGAGGGTTAGTATCTAAAATAGATAACTATAAAAACGCAGGGGTAGGGGACAAATAGTTTACAGGACTATACAGAGGGTTTTCAAATGATGAAAAACAGCTGACAAAAGTAAATTTTCAACATCCTTAGTCATGGAGGAAATGCAAATCAAAACTACATTGAGATTTCCATCTTATACTGGACAGAATGGTCAAGATCAATAAAAACAAATGACGGCTCATGCTGACAAGGATGTAGAGTAAGGAGCACTCATCCATTGCTGGTAGGAATGCAAACTCATAGAGCCACTATGGAAATCAGTGTGGTGGTTCTTCAGGAAGCAGAGAATAAATCTATCTTAAGATACAGCTATACCACTCTTGGATAAATACCCAAAGGACTCTACAACTTACTACAGAGACAGTTATTTGTCCATGTTCTTTGCTGTCCTGGTCATTTTAGCCATAAATCAAAAAGAGTCTGTCAATTGAGGAATGGATAAAAACAACAACAACAACAAAAAAAACAAAACAAAAAAAAACATGTGCTACATTTACATGATGGAGTATGTTGGCAGAGACTGCTCGTTCATTTCCTGGCCACCAAGACCCAAAATAATCACACAGAAACTGTATTATTTGCAATACTGTTTGGCCAACACTTTAAGCTATTACATCTTAAATCTTAAATTAACCCATTTCTACTAATCTCTGTATCACCACATGGTTGTAGCCTGCCAGTAAGTTTCCATCAAGCCTCTGGCATCTGTCTCCTGTTGTGACTTCTCTCTGACTCTACCTACTTTCCTCCTCTATCTGCTTGGAATTCCTGCCTTGCTTTATTCTACTAAGCCACTGGCTGAAACAGCTTCTTTATTAACCAATGGCAATAAAACATTCACAGCATACAAGAAGAATTCCACATCATTACTCAGTAGTTAAAAAATTAAACAATTAAACTCACAGGTAAATGAAAGGAACTAGAAAAAAATCATCCTGTGTGAGGTAACTCAGAACCAGAGACAAAGATAGTATGTATTAACTTATATGTGGATGCCAGCTCTTAAGTCTTCCATAATCAAGTTATAATCCATATAACCACAGAGGTTAGGTAGAAAGTAAGGGAGCAGAAGGGGAGGACTGGATATCCCTAGGAAGGGGAAATAGGATGGATATATGGGGGAAAGGGAAGGCTGAAATGGGAGAATCAAACCAGGAAATGGTACAGGTGGCCTGTAGACAGATTTTTGTTTGGGTCACCAGGTCACAAATGACATAGAGACTTACTATTATTCATGAAAACTCAGCCTTAGCCTAGGCTTATTCCTAACTAGTTCTTATAACTTAACCAATATTTTTGAACCTATGGTCTTTCACGTGGCTCAGTTACCTTCACTCTGTACTGCCAGTCCTTCTTACTATGCATCTGGCTGGTGACTCTGCCTCTCTTCTTCCCAGAGATCTCTCTGTCCACAAGTCCTGCCTATACCTCCTGTATAACTATTGGCCATTTAGCTTTTTATTAAACCAAACACAGTGGCACACCTTTACACGGTGTAAAGGAATATTCCACAACAGAGGGTTAGGGAGGGGATAGAGAGAGGAATAACTAAAACTAAGGGCAATTTGACGGGTCATATGGAGATCTAGCACAGAAGTTTTCTATAATATATACATATATGAAGAATATATAAACAAAGTTGCCAAATACTGGAGGAGACAAAGCCCCAACTGGACATCTCTTGTCACCGAATGAAGCTTCCTGTACCACAAATGGGTTATTTCTAATCAAGCTTTGCCTAAAGTCCCCCATGGGAATCCCTAACTCTGACTATTGCTGAGGTTATTGGTGGCTTTCAACAAACTGATAGTAAGGTCCTATTGTTGAAGTCAACACCTACACAACTCATTGAACAGTGACTTCTAGCTGATGTGTGCTTAGAGTCCTCACACGTACTAATTAGTGTTCATGTATTTGAACACTACATATCACCAAAGGAAAAGGGTTAACACTAGCACAGCTACAAACCCTTCAGTCTACAATGGTGACCTGATCTGCCTGTAAGATATGGTGCTACAATAGTGGCACAAGGCTTGTGGTGGTAACCAATCAATATCTGATTTGAGTTAAGGCCCACTCAATGAGATGGAACCATACTGAATGATGCTTGGGTGGCTAAGAACCTGAGACTACATAGTCCAGGGACCTAGGGGAAAACCAAATGCTACTGTTCTACTAAAGGGATGTAGCAATAAAATGACTCACTACATTCTGTTCTACCCATTGACCCATGCATTGCTCAGCTATCATCAGAAAAGCTTCCTCCTGAGACAGATGCGAACAAGCACAGAGACCCATAGCCAGACAATATACAGAGTGAGAGACATTCGAGGACTCAGCCTTAAATGGGTTGTCTCTATCAGTGGGATAACTGTCAATTCCCTCCACTTGGGGCTCAGTGAGCATTGCAGATGATGAAGCAGAAAGAGTGGAAGAACCAGAGAGGATGGAAGACACCAAGGAATTAAATCCTTCAAGACAGAACAAGGATGGCACACATATGAACTCGCAGAAACTGTGGCAACATACACATATCCAAACCTGACAGGGTCCCAGCACTGAAGTGGGGAAGTAGACACAAGCTCCCATCCCCAACCAAGAAGCTATCTTCAGATAACAACTACCCACAAGGAAAAATTAGTTTCTCAAAGGGAGTCTCACTGGGTATATAATTCAAACGTAAGGACAGACTTCATGCCCAGCAGTAGATAGCCAAGACAAAATTTACTCAAAGGTATTTTTAGAATTTTTTTTCATATTTCTTTGAACCTTTTTGTTTTCTTACTGGTCTTTTGTGTTTGTATTATTGTTTCCAATTTGGGGTTTTAACAGTGTGTGTGTGTGTGTGTGTGTGTGTGTGTGTGTGTGTGTGTGTGTGTGTATGTGTGTGTGTCTCTGTGTTTGTGTGTCTGTGTGTGTGTGCATGTGTGTGTGTCTGTGTGTGTGTGTGCATTTCTCATGCTCTTTATTTTTTCTTTTTTGTTTTTTAGTTTATACTCTCATTTGTCTCCTTTGCTTGTCTTTTCTATCTCCCTGCTTGTCTTTTTAAAAGAGAGAAAGAAGGTGTGGTGTTTGAAGGGTGGGGGAAGCTATGGCTCTTTGTCTACTGGGTCTCTTTCTTTCTTTAGTTGAAAATATTTTGTTTTTCATAATAGATTCTGATCACTGTTTCTCCTCCCTCAGCTTCTCCCAGATTCTCCCCCTTGGACTGTCTTTGCCTGAGCTGTTGCAGGTGGCCCCACTCTGAAGGAGGAGTCTTGACCTTACATTCCTCCTTCAGAAAATCTCCTTAGAAACTCTGCCAGCCTCGTGTCTCCATGTTGATTTCAGATCCAACCAATGTGACAACCAAGATTATCAAGAGAAATCAGTAAGGTTACTATTGATCCTCTGTTTTTATAGGGCTTGCTACCATGTTGGGATATATTAATTCCTGGGGATCTCAGCTCCCACTTGGAATGCAGTGGCTTCTTGTGGTTCAACTTTTTAAGAGAAAGAGCTCCAGCGAATTCCACATGTTGCCCACATGTTGCTATTTCTCTATGTTCACTTATCTCTCTCTTCCCTTCTGGGCTCAGTCTTAGAAAGTTAGCCAACATTGCTTCTCATCTGCTTATGGAAATGGAACCCCCAGGTCCAGAAGTCAAGTTACACCCCAAGTTAACATCCCAGGTATCCCAACTGGTAAAGCCAGCACTGGCATCTGGTATATTTAGCAATTTTGCATTGATGTGACCAAATACCTGACAGAAACAATTTAATAGAGAGCAGGTTTATTTTGAATCAGGCTCTAAAGGATCTTAGTCTTTCTTGTGGAAAGGCATGGCAGGACCTCAGTTCATGGCAGTGGAGTTAGATAGACATACATTGGTTACATGGTGGTTGGCCAGGAAGCAGAGAGGGCGGGCAGGACCAAGGGAGGGTATAACCTTCAAAAGCCCACTTCTGGCGATCTACTTCCTAAAGGCTAAACAGCCTCCCAAAGAGGGTCCTCACATCAACTTGGGAATAAATGTTCAAAGTATGAGCCTGTGGAGGACATTCACAGTCAAATTATAGCAGTGTGTTTGGTTCCTGGCCCACAAATTCACTCTTTATTTCTTCTTCCTGGAGCAAGATTTTTTTTTTCATTCTCCTGTCTAATAATGATAGAGACAAGAAATCATCAATTTGTCATTTTTGGTAGTTTCCTGTGTTGTTAAAGGTAGCTTTCTTGAAGCAACGCCTGCCATTGTGAGGTGATATTGACTATATGTTATTTTTGCCCATTTTAGTTCTTTAGAACAGATTACTCTCTGTTTTCTTTAAATAGAGTCTAACTGGAACACAGGCACACTCATCTGTTTACACATCACCTGTGGCTTCCTTCACACTACAGCAACAGAGCTGAGTAATGGGACTCATACCACAGTGCCCACAAAGCAAAAATGTTTACCTCCCTGGCCCTTTGCCAGTCTCTGTTTAGAACCTCAGCCTAAGCAGGATATGACCCTATGCTAGCGGCTGAAGATGCTAGAACCTTCTAGAAACAGATGAAAACAGATGCAGAAATCTACAACTAACCACTGGGCTAAACTCCAGGTGAACAGAGAGACAAACAACAATATGAACAAAGGGGTAAGACCATGATGGGAAAACCCAGAGAATCAACTGACCAGAACATTGACTTCTGACTGACAACTGGGGAACCTGCATATGACCAAATGCAGGTGATAGTGCTATGGCATGGGCAGTATATGGGACCACTAACAGTGAGGCCAGGAACTAACTCTAATGCATGAACTGTCTTTGTGGAAGAGCCCATTCTTTATGGAGGCAACCTAGACATGGGGATGAGGGTGGAAAACTTTGTCCTGACTAAACAAAGTGATTATACAGACTTAGTTGACTTCTCAGGGGAGGCTTTAACCTCTCTGAGGGATGGAGTAATAAAGGGGGGAGCGGGAGGAGAGGAGGTAGTGGGAACTGGGATTGGAATGTAAAAAATAAATAAATAAAATTAATATAAGAAGAGTGAGGAAATTCATCCAGTGAGCCATCTCTCCATCCCGATGTCAATGTTTTTGCTAAATTTACAAGGGCATGTTAGCATTGTTAGGATGCTGAGAATAATTTCAAGAGTAGAAAAGTTTGCTGTGTTTAATCAATCCTTCTCCAAATCTCTATAACTGAAAATACCTGTTCAGTAGCCCTGGTGGACCCTGCACTATTCTACCCTGTTCCTTCTGTGATCTAGCTGTTTTTGTAAGTGCTTCAAGGCTCACAGCACACACTTCTTCCCCCACTATTTCCAAGTAGTTGTACTTGTAAGGTTTCTCCTAGTGAGTGAGAACAACTCACAGCTGATAGAAGGCTGGCCAACATGACAGATGGACGAATGCCTCTAACAACTCAGTGTCCATAATGTCATCTCCTTGACACTGGAGAGAACTGTTCTAACAAGCCTGGGAACCTGGGGCACTAGGGTAATCAGTTAAGAAAGAAAATTTAGTGACACCCTACAGTATAGGAAAAGACCTTCTGACAGAGGGCCTATTTCCAAAATACATAAAGAACTCAAGAAACTAGACATCAAAAAGCTGAATAATCCAATTAAAAAGTGGGGTACAAACCTAAACAGAGAATTCTCAACAGAAGAATCTTAAATGGTCAAGAAACACTTAAAGAACTCTTAAACATCCTTAGCCATCAGGGAAACACAAATCAAAATGACTCTGAGATACCATCTTATGCCTGTCAGAATGGTTAAAAACCAAAAGCACAAGTGACAGCTCATCCTAGAGAGGATGTGGAGCAAGGGAAGCACTTCGTCATTGCTGGTGGGAGTGGAAACTTGAACAGCCATTTTGGAGATAAATATGGTGGTTTCTCAGAAAATTGGGAATCACTGTACCTCAAGACCCAACTATACCACTCTTGTGCATATACCCAAAAGATGCTCAACCATACCACAGGGAAACTTGCTCAACTATATTCATAGCAGCTTCATTCTTAATAGCCAGAACCTAGAAACAACCTAGATGTAACCTCAACCAAGAAATTGAAAAATAAAATGTGGTACATTTACACAATGAGCTGCTGTGGGACAATTGTCTGCACCCTGTCACTTGTATTTTAAATAAACACTGATTGGTCAGTAGCCAGGCAGGAAGTAGAGGTGGGGCAATGAGAACAGGAGAATTATGGGGAGAGAGTTAGTCTGCAGTTGTCACCCAGACAGAGGAAGCCAGACATAGAGCAAGCAAGATATACTGCCTTGTCGAAAAAGGTACCAAACCAAATGGATAACATAGACAAGAATTATGGGCTAATTTAAGTTATAAGAGTTAATAAGAAGCCTGAGCTAATAGGCCAATCAGTTTATAATTAATGTAGACCTCTGTGTAATTCTTTGGGAGTTAATGGCTGCAGGAACTGGTGGGACAGAAATCTTAGTCAACAATGGGGTATTACTTAGCTGTTGAAAACAATGACACCATGAAATTTGCAGGCAAGTGTATGGAACTAGAAAAAATCATTCTGAGTGAGGTAATGAAGACACAGAAAGACAAATATGGTATCATTTCATTATAAATAGATATTAACTGTGAAACAAAGGATAACCATGCTACAACCCACAGCCCTAGAGAGGCTAAATAACAAGGAGGGTTTGGAGGTGGATGCTTGGATCTCCTTGGGAGGAGAAAATAGAGATTTCATGGGTGGACTAGGAACAGGTGTGGATGGGAACATCAGGATCAGGTTGAGGGGGGATGGAGAAAAAGAGTACCGAAAGGAATGACTGGAAAGGGGGGACATTTCAGAGTCAGGCAGAAACCTGGGGCAAGGGAAACTCCCAGAAATCTACAAGAATGACCCCATCTGAGACTCCTAGAAATAGGGGATATGTATCCTGAACTGGCCATCTCCTGTGACCAGGCAAGATTTCCACTGGAGAGACTGGGACACCAATCCAGCCACACCACCTTTGACATAGTCTGTCCTGCCTATGAGATATGCTGGGATGTAGTGATTAGGCCAGCAGGCCTGCTTTTCATCCCGCCTGGCTCCCATGTGGCTAGCTTAGCCCTGGAAATAATAACACTGAAACTGTATTCACTTAAACACTGCCTGGCCCATTATTTCTAGCCTCTTATTAGCTAACTCTCACATCTTGATTAACCCATTTCTAATAATCTGTGTAGCACCACGAAGTGGTTGCTTACTGGGAAAGATCCTAACCTGCGTCTGTCTTGGGTTAGAGAATCATGGCGTCTTCATGACTCTGTTTCTTTCTCCCAGCATTCTGTTTTGTCTACTCCACCTTTCTAAGCTGCTGTCCTATCAAAGGCCAAGGCAGTATCTTTATTTGACCAATGAAAGTAACACATAGACAGAAGACCCACCTACATCACTGGGATAAGGGTAGTGCAGAGATTATGGGAGTGGCCAACCAATGACTGGTACAGCTTGAAACCCAGGCCGGGAGAATGAGCCCACACCTGATACTTCCTGGAATTCCAGGACCCCAAGGCTGGATGGCCCAGAGACATGGGATTGAATCAAACAAGACTGGAGAAAAAGAGTCAAGGTAAATTATGCCTAATGATATTCTGCTCTACTCACAGACTGGTGCCTAGCCCAATTGTCATCAGAGAAGCTTCATCCGGCAACTGATGGCAACAGATGCAGTGACCCACAGCCAAACATTAGGCTCACATCAGAGAATTTTGGTGAAGAGAGGGAAGAGTCAAGAGGAGTCCAAAGGGGTCAAGGACATTATAAGAAAATTCACAGGAACAACTAACCTGGCTTGTAGGAGCTCACAGAGTCTGAACTGACAACCTGGTATCCTCATGGGACTGATCTAGGCCCGCTACATGTATATGACAGTTGTGTAGCTTGGCCTTCTTACAGGACTCCTGACAGTGAAAGCAGAGGCTGTCTTTAACTGTTTGACTGGCTTTTGGGAACTTAAACTATACTGGGTTGCCTTGCCCATCCTTAATAGAAAAAAAGGTGCTTAGTCTTACTGCAACTTGATATGTTTTGGGTTTTTTTTTGTTTTGTTTTGTTTTGTTTGTTTGTTTTTTGTTTTTTCGAGACAGGGTTTCTCTGTGGCTTTGGAGCCTGTCCTGGAACTAGCTCTGTAGACCAGGCTGGTCTCGAACTC
>NC_022030.1:8151803-8158474 GCF_000317375.1 Microtus ochrogaster
ATATGTTTTGTTTTTATATCCATAGGAGGCCTGCCCTTATTCTGAACAGAAGTGGAGGAGGAGTGGATTAGAAGGGAGGGCAGAGAGGAGGTGGGGGAGGAGGGAATGGGAAGAGAGGAGGGTGGGAAAACTGGGGTCGAGATGTAAAATAAATAAATTTGTAAAGAATAAAAAGAAAGAGCTTTTGATGCAAGGGACCTTTGACATTCTTCAACTTACAAGGTAAACCTATCTATTAACAACCCTAGCCCAGGGTCACTGCTATAAGGTATTTGGTTCACTTACTTGGGCTTTTGTTCTTGTTGAAGCAAATAGGGAAAAGAACTGGAAACAATTGTCCGTCACTATATAGATGGTGATGACTTCATTGAGCCTTCCACAAGTGGACCACTGGTTTCTATCATGAGCTAAACCACGCCCTTTTCCAGCATCATATTCCATACTGCCCTTAGGAATGGTTACTCTGTACCCCACTTTTCAATCAGAATATTTGCACAGAATTTTTTTTCATATTTGTGCCCCTCTGTTAGAGAGTTACCTTCTTTAGAGCAAACTCCCTTGGGGCCCGTCTTACTATCTCTCAGGGACTGCTAGACACCAAAGACTTACATGTAGCAATGGGAAGGAAAGGAGAAATGAAGGGAGGATGATTGGTAAGGAGGAAGGAGGAGGTTTCTGTTGCCATAGGGCTTCATGCTTTGTTAGTTTATTCTTAATACTTCTGGTGACTTGGTTTCATCTCACAGTGAGGTGAGAGGAGATTTTACTCAGGTGACGTCTGACAGAGATGCTATAAATAAGTGGTAATTTCACTCCTGTTTCCCCCAGAAACCAATAAAGAATCACACCCAGGGAGAGCCCCAAGATCTGGGATGTGAAATTGTTGCTGCATTCCTCTTTACTGGCTCCTTTGTTCTCCAGACAGGTGGACCAAGGATGCAAGCTGGGCTTTCTTCTGGAAGTCTGAACATCTGGTGGCCGTCCAAGTACGGACAAATTAGAGTTGGAGCCCCACAACAGCCTACTGCAAGAGTATTAGAGCTATAGCCACTGTTCCCATGCCTTCCAGTGTTGGGTAGTGAGCCCTCTTGTAAGAATTTTGCAAATGTTCTGCTTATGAACCCTTTTCAGAGTAAGCTAAACAGTCTGTTTCTGGGCTTTGCTCAAAGAATGTTAAGAATGTTCAAAGTCATGATGAAGTTTTGGGGTTTGAAGACAGATGTTTCAAGATGGTGTCAACCATTGAATTCAGCTTAAAACTCCTGGCAAGCCTCCACGGAGAGGCATGATGACATGTCTAGGGAGCACAAAGTTAACCAGGAGCTCAGAAAGCCTTTGGGAAGAAGAAAAAGACAAGTTTGCACACCATAGATGATGGTGACAAATAGTAGCATTGTGAAATCACATGCAAAACATTGCTCCACACAAAAAGGAGGAAAAAGAAAGTAGTTACTACTTACTGGACGTCTGCCAGGTATGTGAATTTACACATTCAGAACCATGTATATCTCTACATAGTGCATCAAGGAAGACGGCATTATTCTGATTCTGTAGTTGAGATCAAAGCCTCAGAAAGAGCAAGGATTTGCTCCAGCTGCCACAGTTCATAGCAGGTAGATTTTAATCAAAATGCAAATCACATGTACTCTGAAGTTCAGGCTCTGTCTACTTTACAACAGTACCGCTTGAAAGATGGCTTGAGACATCAGAGAGGCTGTCAGGCTCTTTGTTCACCTAAAGAAAATGAATTGCAGCCACACACTTCTTAAAGCATCTGTGGTTGGGATGCTTTGTCAATGATGGGATGGCATACTTAGCTAACAAACAGGACGCTTGATTATGTCTTTAACCAACTCTGTAGCATGGCTTGCTCTAGAATAAAAAGGACAACGCCTTATCCTACCCCCAACTGTTTCATAATACTTTATTGGCTTTGCTTATCTTTCTATGTCTGTGCCCCTGGGCCAGATGGCTAGCATCTTTAGAGCAAAGATCACATCTTATGCAACTGAAGCTTCCAGGCTCCAAAGGCATAGCCTAGGACAGAATGTTTTTTCTTCTCCACTTGTGAAGGTGAGGAAGTGAACTGTTGATCTCTACCTGCTGGAAATTCCCCTTGTGTTTCCCTGTTGGAAGGATTTGGTCTATAGCATTCAAAGTAAAGCCACCTAAAGGAGGAACAACAATGTGCAATAAAAAAAAAACAGGGCACAGCCCTAGTGAGCTCATTGCCTCAGCAAATATTTTCAAAACACCTGCTTCATAATGAAGAAATAAAAGAAGGCAACACTTTGTCCCCATGCTTGGTTGTTCGGGGCATATGAAGACATGTGAAATACTAAAGGACTGAAGTGTTCAGATGTGGGAAGCACAAAGAATAGTCAAGAATGTTGTGTGCTTGGCTCAGAGATGCCGCAAGCCTTTTTAAGGGCATGTGGGTATGGGGACTAGCTAGGAAGAAGTGTCTGATCGTCTAGATGGCCATTTCTTAATTCCTACAGCTGACCTGCTTGAAAACGTGCAATAGTAGAAATTTCATGATACCTTGTTCTTTTTCCCCTAAAGTAAAAATATCTCACATTGTGATAAAAAAAAATTCTGAAATACAGAAATGCAAATACAAGGTAAAGAAGTAATAGGAATGACAGAAACCCTCCCATTGCCCAGGGAACATTTCTTCAAATGGGTAAAGTATTTAGTTTTTACTGGATACATTTCAGGAAGTGGTACAATATTTTCTTTAAAAGTCTATTGCGTATAATTCTCCAGAAATCACATTGTTTGCTACTATTTAACCTTATGATTATATACTGTAAAGATTTATTACTCATACTGGTTTAGTAAAACACTGATTGACCAGAAGTCAGGCAGGAAGACTAGGTGGGGAGACCAGACTAGGAGAATTCTGGGAAGAGGAAAGGCAGAGAGTCAGACCAGCAAGATGCAGAGGAAGCAAGATGAAAATGGCTTACTGAGAAAAGGTACCAAGTCATGTGGCTGAACATAGACAAGAATTATGGGTGAATTTAAATGGTAAGAGCTTGTTAGTAATAATCTTGATCAATAGGCTAAGCAGTTTATAATGAATATAAGCCTCTGTGTGTTTCTTTGGGACTGAACACCGTGGGTGGGACAGAAACTTACATCTACATATGCTGAAAACTTTTAGAAAAACTGAATGTAACTAAAAATACACAAGGCACAATTAAAAACTGGATTAAGAGATTCAGAATAAGGCTGTTGGGAGATCAGTGCCTTTGTTGAGTTGATCCCCAGGATTGGAGTAAGAATGGGGAAACATAGAGAGATTAGAGATAATGAAGGAGCAGTCTTGAGGGCCTAGAGATGGACAGCCACTCATAGAGGAGAAAATGATAAAGTGCCATCATGTGCCAAGACCGGAGGCCGGAAAAGGTGTGATGTATATGGATATGATTTTCATACAGGATAAGCATTGAGAAATGGTAAAAAAAAAAAAAAGAGGAAAGGAAAAGATGGAGGACGTTGGGATAAAAACAAAAAGTCTATACTACCAATGATGTTTCACTGACTTCCTTTGTCAAGCTGATAACTGAAAACCATCTTGCATCTAATGAATCTGGAAATGAATTCTCATTTCATTCCTATAATTTTTTAAAATATTTATTTATTATGTATACAACATCCTGCCTCCATGTGTGCCTGCAGGCCAGAAGAGGGCACCAGACCTCATTACAGATGGTTGTGAGCCACCATGTGGTTGCTGGGAATTGAACTCAGGACCTCTGGAAGAGCAGGCAATGCTCTTAACCTGAGCCATCTCTCCAGCCCTCATTCCTATAATTTACGAGAAGCTGAACAAAATATCCCCCTAAGAGTGGGTAATTCATCTGCTAAAGGAAAATAATGTTCAGTCCAAAGAACTACCTTAAAAATTAAATGAGATAACCATTTTCCACAGTGCCTAGCATATAATAAATGTTTAGAGATACCGGCTATTATTGCCACTTCTAATATCGGATCCCCATTCGTTATATTATCACCCTCCTTAAATGCTCATTGGTGTGGCTGCATGTAGTAACACACACCTGCAGTTCCGTGGGTCACGGTAGAGGCAGCAGGGTTTCAAGGTCTAAGTTGTTATGGGCTACATAGTGAGCTCAGTCAAGTCTGAGTTACACAGCAGGGCTTGTTAAAACAAAACCACAAGAGCATTTGCCTGCAATGTACAAGGTTCTGGGTTGGATCACTAATAATAAACCAATGAATGAAGACCAATGAATGAAGAGTGAGTGAATGAATAATTCTTGAGGAATTTCTTTTTAAATGTAAAAATCCAAGCTTCCTAATGTTACATGAAGTCTTCCCCGTTGTCGTGAGGTATCCAGCAAAGCAGTCTCTTCAGTCTGCTCAGACATGGGTTTAAGCTGATAGAAAGTCTTTATTCGCCAGCCAGCAATTGCATTGGGTGTTCGTGATCTCAGTATAGCACCGAGTCTTCCTCAGGATGAGTTTTTAGGGACAAAACCATGTTCTGGGTTGACATACTTTAATTAACAAAAACAGTTGACTAGAAGTAGAACTACAAAAACCAAAAAGCAAGGCAAGGCTAGTACATTTGGAGACTTTCCCAGAACACTGAACTTGGATGGATTAGGTCTGAACAATGGACTTTGATGGATTAGGTCTTTGTTTTAGCATTGGCTGGTGCTGCTGTTTACATCCTGAGTTTTATGACCTAAGCGGTACTTTCATCATGGATTCAGTTGCGCTAAAGTCTGGGGCCTACTAAGGTCTGGGGCCCTGTTACATTCCCCATTTCTGGAGATTAGTAGTGACATCTATCATCGGAGTCTCCAAAATTAAAACAGGAGATGAAATACAGTCAAATAATCACAAACAAGTTATACTAAAGAGCCCAGAAGTATACCGGGGCATCTGTCTTAAACTCTGTCCCCATCATCACTCTGCTGTCCTAGTCCCATGTCCCTGATTTTGCCAAGCATTTGAGAAACACATACTAAAATGACACAGGAAAGAGGGGCTTGCAGCTTTGTGAAATGACTATTCTTTCTGAGGGATAGTTGTCAGGAGTGGGAAATGTGTAGGGAAGTTAGAAGCTGGTTGTGAAATGTATGGCCAGGATTGTCCCAACAAACTCGCTTCTCCTTTCCTTCTTGTTGATTTGTTGTCCCTGTGTTACTTTATAATGCTATTTGAAGGAAAATTCTTTTTAGTGTTTAGAGAGGCGAGATGAGTATTAGCATTACTGTTATTCCGTGTTTCTGAGACTGTCATGCTATCTCCCAGTCTTCTCTCTCCAGCCCAGGGAGAGAGAGCTGATTTGTGTCTCACAGATGGCTGGAAAGACTGCACTTCAGTACTTGTGAGGTTCTGATTCTGAGCTAAGATCTCTCTCTCTCTCTCTCTCTCTCTCTCTCTCTCTCTCTCTCTCTGTGTGTGTGTGTGTGTGTGTGTGTGTGTGTGTGTGTGTGAGAGAGAGAGAGAGAGACAGAGACACGGAGACTATGTAGGAAAGACTTAAAAGAGGAAGATGATGCCTGTGCCTGTTCCACCTGCCAAAGCTTGTCATCTCACACATGAAGCCCACCCCGGAGAAAAAAAGATGGAGAAGTGAACGATACAGTTTCCATCCATCACAGGAATTCGATCCAAGAGAATAATTGTGATGGAGCCAATGGGACAGATGAATAGAAAAAACGATATTTAGAGAAAGTCCCGTATTTCTCATTCTGGCAACTAAACTGATAACTCTACTGGCCTCTGGGACAAGAGTTGAGCCCAGTTCTCTAGCTTCTATTCTTAGAACCCACCATGAGATAGTTAAGTGGTGATATTTTGAAGGAAGCTAGAAATGGCTCTAAAGGGCAGGGGGTCAGGGCTCCTTGAGGGAAGGTGAACTTACGATGAAATTTGCACTTCTAGCTATAGGTGAGCCTGGCCAGGTAGAACACAGTGTGGGATAAGTTCAGAACAAAGACAGACCCCAGGAAACCACATCACTCAACGGTAAGAAACCACGAAAGAAATGAGAGCTTGAAACTTAGAGAGATGACCAGAGAAGTACCCAATCCAAAATGGCTCTGGAAGACAGCCATGATTATATGACTCAAATGCAGAAGAGATCGAAATAGGATTCATTCATCACTGGGTTCCTTCATTCAACCATCACTGAATTTCTAATACGTGCCACAGACTATTGGGGATGTTGGCAATGCAATAAGCAGGAAAACTATCTTGTCACTGAATATATTTTATTGGGTGAGACAAAAAAAGAGAAAATTTTCAATTATGCTATAAAAATTATTAGGCCAGGTGTTTTGAGTTTGCAGGAGTGTGTCTGAGTATAGACGTTTCAGAAAGGAAGAAAACATAAGGTTACGGAACTCGATTTAGGAGTTTGGCTCCGAATCCCAGCCTAATGGCTGTAGGTAGACACAGAAGCAGGAAGAGATATTATTTTGAAGGACTATAAGAAAGAAAAGACTTGCATTGATTCAGGGAAGGTTGCTCAACGATAAAAATAGATTCATCTTTTCAAGTTATCTATGGAGAAAGAAGCAAAAAGAGAAGATGGTAGACTGAGGATCAGAAATGGGTTCTTGTGGACTAACTGCAGACAAGGAAGGCATAGGTTGTTTGTCATAGAGAAGCTCAGGATGGATGGATGG
>NC_022030.1:8158654-8165883 GCF_000317375.1 Microtus ochrogaster
TGGATGGATGGGTGGGAGCATGGCTGAATGGGTGGATATAGGTACAGGTGATCTTTAGAATCAGAATGGTGGGTTTTTGTGTCTTAAAATTGCCAAGTAGTAAATGTATTTATTAGTCTATATTTCCCTCCATTCATACAAACAAACAGAGCGAGTAAAAGGATTCCCTTGAATGAACAACCTCAGAGGACTTTCGAAGAATCTGGTTGATTTTCCTGGAAATACCTTAATCAGCAGTCTGATACGTGGAAACAGGGTTTGTGGGGTTCTGCTGGGAAGTGCTTAATTGCCTGAGCCACATGTTCCCAGGGAGAGGGGCTTTCTCATCTCAGCAAGTGATCTAAGAAAGGTCACCCCAGCTTGAGGAAGCAAGACATCCTTTTCCTCCCCACAGGCTTCCTTTGTAACACCAGCAAGCACTCAGCCTTCAGCCCAGACTGCTGCATCAGAGCCTTTCCCTTGAAGGTCACCAATGACATCTTTATTGCTAATTCAAAGGCCTTTCCTTCTACCACGCTCTCACCTCCCCCAAAGCCTGTTGTTTATCAGAGTCATTTCAGGGACAGTTGACACAATTGACCTTGTCTCCCCATGGATTCCATGACACTGCTTGACTATGGTTTCCTTCATGCTTTTGAGTAAACGGTAAACCCTATAGGGTGGAAAACTAACCCGACAACATCACTCAGTAAAGGAGGCGTTGCTGTTGTGTGGCTCAGTTCCGACAATGGCCATCAGGGCTTGGAAAATCTGAGCACCTGTTCTCCTAAACTCCACCCACCACCTCCCCTAGCCCACCTATATCACCTGTCTGCAGTTCCTGGAAATGTGCCCACTACACTCATTTGTTATTTCCTCTAGCTCCTGGGGTCAGTCCTCTGCTATCCACATGGCTCACTCTTTGACCCTTGTATTGTAAGTTCCTTATGCTATTTTAGAATATTCAAACCTACTGTAAAAGATGAGAAAGTCATTGGTGGAAGAATCTCTGAAGACATGTAAAAGGAGTAACTGTACTCTAAGGCACATTAGAGGAAGGATTCAGAGGATGTTTGAGGTAAGAAGCATGGACAGAGTTTGTTATCTCAAAGCTGGGGAGAAGGCTCAGCAGGTAAAGTGTTTGCTGCATAAGCATGAGAATCTGGATTCAGAACTCCCGCATCCGGATGAAAAGCATGGAAAGTCGGGTGTGGTGGCATCTGTAACCTCGGCTCTGTGGGGAGCAAACTAGTTGGATGCTAAAGGCTTGCTGGACAACCAGTCTAGCCCAGTCAGAGCTCCTGGATCAGTGACACAGGCTGCTTCAATCTATGTATGTATGTATGTATGTATGTATGTATGTATGTATGTATCTATCTATCTATCTATCTACCTACCTATCTATCTAGTGGAAAGTCATAGAGGAAGACATTCAGTATCAATCTCTGGCATCGATCGCATGCTCTCAAACACACACACACACACACACACACACACACCCATACACGAGCACCAATGTTACCTGTACGAAGAAAGGGTAGGAAGAGCAAATGTTGAAGCATAGATTATGACCCGTCCAGACTGGTCATCTAACTGGCTGCCCATGGGTGATCTATATTGGGGCTTACACTCTGATTCCAAGTGTGCTCTGCCCAGCCAAACCCGAAAGGTCCAAAGCTGTTCAGTCGTAGCCCCTGCCTTTCTTAGAACTTTTGGTCTAAAGACTTTTGCATCAAGTTCAAGTCTTGTTCTCATAACTTCACTATCAGTGGCAAAAGCCAAGGTGAAGGCTGAGGGAGGAGACCATATTAACAATGCATAGCTCAGGACTCCAGGACTCAGTCTGGACCTTCCACCTGTGTAGGCTTTTAAGTATATTTCACCTATGTTCCTGCTTTTTGCTTCTCATTTGTGCTTTGGGATGGTTTGATAATCTCTATAATCTAAGTATCCTGATTTGGTTTGTAAACTTTCCTCTGTCGTACATCAGGTCAATTTGCCTGGTACACAGAGGTCCCCACAGCATGGAGGTGATTCCACCCTCCCCCAACAACCTCCTTCAAGGCTTTGCTTCAATGTTACTCTCTCACTGGAACCTATACTAAAGACCTATTTTTAAATTGCAGCCCCCACTGCCACCTCATCCATTTGTGTGTACGCCGATGTTCGTGTGTATGTATGCAGGTGTGCATGCATGTATGTGCATATCTCTGGAAACCAGAGACCAACATTAGCTGTCTTGTCAATCATGGGGTGTGTCCCTGAACTTGGAGCTCACTGATTTAGCCAGATTGACTGGCCAACATGATCCCAGGTCCTCCTTTCTCTGTTCTAAGACAACAAAACATGGTGTCACACTTTGCTTTTCCAGGGTGCCAGGCATCAAACACAGGTCCTCATGCTTCTGTAGTAAGCACTATGCTGACTGGGTTATTTTCCCAGCTCCTTTTGTTTTTCCTTGACAGATATCACTTTGCAGCAAACATCACCAACGTGTTTATTGTACTTGCTGCTCCCTGCACAAGTATTGACCCCCTCAGGTTGCTCTGCTTTGATAAGAGAGAATTCACATTGCTGAAACAATTCCAGAAACACTGGAAACACTAAGCAATGTTTGTAGTAGGAGCTGGGGCGATGGTTCAGTCTGTAAAGTGCTTGTCATGAAACACAAGGACTTGAATTCATAACTTCAGCACCCCTGTAAAAAGTTCAGCCTGGTGATGTGTTGACAGAGGCCGTTCATTTATTTCCTGACCGCCTAGACCCGAATAATCACACAGAAACTATATTAATTACAGCACTGTTTGTCCAATAGCTTAGGCATATTTCTAGCTAACTCTTTCATCTTAAAGTAACTCATAATTCTGGTCTGTGTTAGCCATGTGATTTGGTACCTCTTATCAGTGAGGAATTCTCATCTTGCTTCTTCTGCATCTGGGTGATGATTGCAGACTGAGCCTTTCCTCTTCCCAGAATTCTCCTGTTCTGGTCATCCTGCCTACACTTCCTGCCTGGCTACTGGCCAGTCAGTATTTTATTAAACCAATACAAGTGACAAATCTTTACAGGTTGTAAGACCATTATCCCACAGTAGTGCTGCACACTTGTAATCCCAACATTGGAGAGGTAGAGACAAAAGGATCCCTGAAGCCCCCAGCCAGTTAATCTGTCCAGATTGGTGTGCTCCAGGTTAAGGGAGAGGACTTGTTTCAAAATAAGTGGAAAGTGATAGAGTAAGATACCGAACATCAACTTTGGCTTTCCAATGCCCAGATGATCATATAGGCATATAAGCACATGCATAAACCACATATGCTCACATACACACATACATACATACACACACACACACACACGCACAATGTTTGCTGTTGCATGTCACATACCAGGCCAAAGTAAAAAAAAAATCTAAATACTGACAAGTTCTCACATGTTCAAAAAGTCAGCATCAGTCCCAACATCAAAAATTGCAGTGGTGGCAGTTTAAAACACAGAACCACAGACAAAGCTTCAACCATAGAGCAGGCAAGGGTGACAAGAAGACAAGAAGGCTCAGCAACTATAATTGTCTGTCATGCAAGCCGGACAACCTGAGTTCGGATGTCTAGTTTTGTGGATGGAAACAGACATGAAGTGGCGGGTGCCTGCAGTCACAGCACACCCAAGGCAAATGGGGAGTAGAGGTAGGACAATCCCACAGAAGCTCTCAGGCTTGCTCGCCTGGAGTACGTTGGACAGTGACAAGAAACAAGAGAGACCCTGCCTCAAAACCAATGTGGAAGGTAAAGGCTGACACCAGATGTTGTCCTCTGACCTTCACCAGGTGTGGCACTCCTATGACACATCCTCCCACAGACACACTACGTACATGAACACACACGTGCACACAGATTAATTAATTATTTGAAAAAGAAAAGAAGGTGAACTAACAGTTGTAGATACATCAGTACATACTGAATAGCGAATTAGCTTCATCTTGTATTTGGTTTTGATTTACATATTTATACTTGTTTGTTTGTTTGTTTGTCTGTGTATTTATTTGAGGCAGGGTCTTCCTATGCAGACCTGAAGAGCCTAGTGTTCACGGTATAGGCCAGGATGACATCAAATTCATGACAATCCTCTGTCCTCAGCTTCTTCTGGGATTACAGGTGTATACCACCATTATGGCTTTGTCTCATCTTAAGGGAGCTATTAGAAGAATCATGGGATTATGTCATACAATATATTTTTCAAACACCTTTTATCAGTTATTTAGGATTGCAAATTATCCTGTTCGTGGAGGCTAATTGAAGAATTCAAGGTAGCACGAGGAGAGTAGGCAATATGTAAGGATTTGGGTGGAATGGGAAGCCCAGATCTCATCAGTGACAGCAACATGTTCGTGATTGTGACCAAGAGCTGAGATGCAGGGATTAAGACTGTGTTGTCACATCAATTGTTCAAGAATGTTCAGGAATCAAAGTCCTCTTTCCCCAAATCTCTCAAGTTTTAAAAATGACGGTTGAATAGAAACCATCCTGTTGGACTGTGAAATGACAGCACCTGCCCTCTGGTGCTGATCTCCCTTTGGACCACAATGAGTCTGCTGTCTCAGGACAGGCTTCTCACTCTTTGGACCTCCTTTACCTGTCTTTATTGCTATAATAAATTACAACTTGTAGAGTGACTTAAAAATAATTTGTTATTCCTCAGAGTCCTAGAGGCTTGGAAGTTCAAGATCAGAGTTCCAGCAGACCCAGGGGCTCATGAATGTCTGCTTCCTCGTGTTTCTGCACAGCTTTTTTTTTTTTTTTATCATAACCTCATACACTGGAAAAAGGGAGGAGTAGGCAGGCTCTCTTCTAGGTCATCCTGGAGGCTTCACCATCATGATATAATTATGCTTCAAAGGACCATGAATTCAAGAAGGGAGAAAACACAAACATGCAGTCCATCACAATACTCTAGAGTTCCATTGCTCCACAGAAAACAGCCCCTTTCCACCTCTCCATCCTGTCTCTCCAAATTATCCCAGGTGGATGCTTATCACCTTCTAACACACTGTCCTACAATACTAGCTGAATGTAGAGACTCTTACAGCCTGTTTGATTTTTAGGTCACGTCATCTATGTCTTTTGGCATTAGATTCTTTTCCTACGCCCATGACCAACTCAACAGTAAGATCTGCAAGAGTTCGTGTCCAGAGATAGATCCTGATCAGAGGTTTAATCTGTCCTTCAACACAGACTGTGGATAAAATTCTGATCTGGTGACTAAACTTTTCTCAGCTTCATTGTCTTCATCTGTGAAATAGAAATACTATGTCTGCATAGAGATGCTATAAGCTTAAATAACATTAATAGAAATGTCTAAAAAGGCATGTCTGGTACCCAATAAGGGTACAATCAGCACGAGTTGCTTTATCTCTATAAAGACTTTTATTATCTTGTCTCTCTTGGAGCATCGAGCGTCACTTTCTGCTTAACACAATATTAATTACTTGTTTATTTCTATTTCATATAAAGAACATTATCCTCCCTATAAAATACACAGTTCGTGGATGGCTTTAAAGCCTGCAAATCTCTAACAGAGATTTGCATATCTGTTTCTCTTGTGATTCAGAAGGAACACAACAAGAAAACAACGCTTCCATGATGTCTTTCAGCCCTGTAATTAGAGTGTCTCTAGAGCAGAGGTTCCAGAATAGGGGCAGGGAGCGAGACTGCTGTCCAGGGGGCACTTGGCAATGTCTGAAGACACCTTTGGGTGCTCTAAACCAGAGAAGGGGGTCTGTTCTTGCCATCTAGCAAGTGGCAGCCAGAAGGCTCCTAACCATGCTATAATGGAAAGAACACACCTTGCTTCCTAACAAAGAATTATCTGTCCCAAGACGTCAGCAATGCCAAGGTGGAAAGCCCTCCTCAAAGGAGCCTCGATGCCTAAGGAAATCACCATTTGTGAGCTCCCTCCCATCTTACATGCTTTTGAATGAAGCTAGTCAGAGGAGGGAAGAGGGAGTAGCTGAGGAAGTCAGGGGTGGGTGCTCTGTAGAGCCTCGGAGGCGGATTTCAGGAATTCCTCTCGGGTCATGGGCTTCTCCCCACCCCCTTATTACATGGCCGCATTGCTGTGGGTATGTTTCTGAACACTCTAGTGTCTTGAGTAGTTCATCTCATTTCCAAGTCCAACGGTGGGACCCAGTGTGAATGACCTCCCTGAAGAAGGTTGATTAAAGTAAGTTTTAAATACAAGCTGATGGTTCAGGTAAGTTAAGTCTGAAAGAAAGGAGAGAATGCTGTGAATGCAAATTCATTACCGTAGTTTCCCAAGGAAGCCACTGCGTGTATGAGAAGGTCAAGAGTCTGGCACATCACACATGCAGGCTGTGAACACATGTGGTTACATCACCATTTCCTGCCTCGGAACGTTCCTACCTCGGCGGCCCGCCTGCAGTCTTCTGTGATGAACTGTCATCTAGTTGGATGTGCACTTTTTGGTGTTTTTTTTTTTTTTTTACTTTCTTCTTTTTTTTTAATCTCCCTCCCACGTTCCCTCATCTCACTTTCTTTCCTTCCTTCCGTCGTTCCTTCCTTCTCTGCTTTGTTCCTCATTTCTTTCCAATTTTAGAAACAAGAAGAAAAGTGTTCACTACTGGGGCCTTCCAACTCTCCTTGTCCCCTTAGATTGGGGGTGCAGGGGGAAAGGGGGGGTGATAATGATTTTTTAAGTCACATGCTGCCCTCTGGTGGTCAATTGATATACACAGACAAATAGCTGAGTTCAGACTATATTAAATGCCTGGCAATTAATTGGGTCATAGTTGACCCTAGTTGAGCAGTAATTGATATTATCTCACCTCAAGGTTAAAGTCCCAGTGTTAAAGCTACTCCTCCCCCCTTGAGCTTTTCTCTCAGGCAAAAAGGATATTTTGTTCCCAAAGTGAGTACAGGAAAATTCAAGCAAAAGACAAATCTCTGCTGTAGGTTCATGGCCCGTCAGTTTCTCAATAGGATTTGTGGATTCACAATTCTCTTTCTCAACTCTCCGTAATTAACTTAAGATTTACTGAATTTAAAGAATGGAACTTGGAGCCCCTTTTGTTTGTCTGCAATGCCGGAAATTGAACCCAAATACTGAATACAAGTAAACTTTAGATGCTCATTGTATCACTAAACTACATCCACAGCCCTTAGGGTGATATTTTTAAAGGTTACAAAAACTTACTTGATGTAATGATACAGATACCCACTCTTTTCTAGAGTAAGGAC
>NC_022030.1:8166343-8167440 GCF_000317375.1 Microtus ochrogaster
TGTGTGTCTGTGTCTCTGTCCCTCTCTGTCTCTCTGTCTCTGCCCCCACTCTCATATGTGCATGTCTGTGTCTCTGTCCCTCTCTTCTCTATTTCTTTGTCTGTCTCTCTTTCCCTCATTTCCAAACTACCCACAGGAGGTATCTTTTAAATACAAACCTGATTAAATCATTCTGTCATTGGCCTTCTGTAGCTTCCTCCTATTAAGACCCTAAATACCCGACCTACATTGCGGGGCTTGTCAACCCCTCCAGCTTCCATGCCTGGATTGCATTTGTGTGCGTTGATCCCTCCAGCCCACATGCCTCGATTGCAGGTGTCTGTGTTAGATTCTAGAAAGCACTGAGTGGTCTGTCCCCAGGTTACTGCCTCTTCTATATTTCTGATTTTCTTTTTGTCACAATCCTTCTGCTAATCTGGTATGTTCCGGTCTTTTTCCCCGTTACAATGAAATACGGGTCTATGGACATTTAGTTAGTGTAGATTTAAAACACAGAAACATTGATCCAGTCTAGGCTGAAGATGGTGTATAGAAACAGTGAACGTAAGACAGAATGAGAGTGGGAGGCAGGCCCTGGGCCTACTGCCACAGCCTTTACGTAAGAAACAGTCCCGTCACCCTCCCTGCAGCCAGGGGACTTCCCTCTGGTGTTCTAGCACATCTAATGGCTGACCCATAAGTGGAATTCAGTTGTTCCAACAACAGACTCTAGAGACTGACTGGGGTCTGAGAAGTGGAGAGAGGGAGGATGCTGTGTTTGGAGAAAGGACCGGAGGAGGCTGAGCATGAGTGCACAGTCCGTGGAACTTTCATTCAAGTGCAGCCTCTACTTCCTTGCTTCATTTTCTTAGTGTGAGTTTTCTGAATTGCTTTGATTGGACCCTAAATAGCAAAACTTCTGATTGTGGCTTTAGGGTGGCTGCTATAAGGCTGTGTAGACAAGCTCTGGAAAAGAAAAGAAGAAGCTGGGTTGTATTCATGTTTCCAGAATTTCAGCTTTTCTAAATAAAAGTTACTCTTCCACATTTGAAAAAGAGGATGTTTCAGTGTAGAGCAAGGGGCCCTGAGGATAGTGAACTGGGGTGATTGAAGGCCCT
>NC_022030.1:8167700-8176342 GCF_000317375.1 Microtus ochrogaster
TCCAGTGACTAGGGGCCCTGTGAACAGTGAGCTACAGTGACTGAGGGCCCTATGAACAGTGAATTAAAGTGACTGACGTTTTCATGGATACCAATTTCAGTTTCCTCTTATTGAAGGGTTATGAGCTGAATTTTGAAGCCCATGGAAGCACTTGGGGAAGTGGTGACCATCCTGTCATTGGCATTGTTTTCAGCTTTGGGAATTAGTTATGGGCAGAGATTTCATTTCACTTCTCAGATTAGAGTCCGAAATATAAATCAAACCATAACTATGTAAACACTTGCAGGAGTCTACAAACTTTGCACTGTGTCAATGTTTGTGCCATAGTTATTTTCTTACATAATTGCTTATATGTTATAGTTTGAACATACCATCTCCTGACAGTGGTTATGGTTTGGAAGGCTACCTTTAGGAAGCAGGGAAGCACAGTACTAGTAGGAAGTGAATCCTTAGGAGCAGGCTTTAAGTTTTGATGGCTTTGCCCACTTCCTGTCTGGTCTCTGCTTCCCCAAGGACACACTGTGATTGCCTACCTGACACCCCTGCTGCCCTGTCTTCCCCACTAGACTGACATCTGGTGTCATCCTCCAGTGCTCTCCACCTTCTACAGAGAGACAACATCTTTTACTTGAGTCCAGAGCTCACTTGCTGGGCTAGTCTAGCTAGCCAGTTTGCCGTAGGAGCCTTCTGCCTCTGCCTCCCAGGCCTGGAACTACACACAGGCTTCCCTGCATGTCCAGTTTTTTGTGTAGATGATAGAGATCCAAACTCCAGTCTTGAAACTCACATAGCAAGTGCTTTCCCCACTTGGCCATCTCCTACCCTTGGACTGTGTCCTTTCTTTTCTTTTTTTTTTTTAAAGAATATATACAATTTTAATGATTAAATAAAACTTACAGAACCGAAGTTCCCGCGCAGCACAGGAGGTAGGAAAGAAAGAGAGCGAGCAGCTTCCTCGTGCTCCATTTATCCGAAAACAACCGCCCCAGGCAAACCCGCCCTAAAGGGGTTGGCTTAACCCTACATCTCCCCCTTTTGTCTAAATAAGCCAGAACTAAACCAAATACAACTATAAACAATAATAACAAATGATAAATATAACTAACAATATTGAGAACAAAAGTTTTGCTAGACATTCTATCTCAAGGAATCTAAATAATGTAGAGAGTAACTACAATTAAATAATCTTCAACTCTGTCAAAGATCTGAGAAGGGAATAAATATTTCTTAACAAAATGAGAGATATCCAGAATGTGCAACAAATGACAGAGACAACTGACTACCTGGGCAATCACCCAAAGTCTCGTTTGCAATGTTGAGTCAACCAACTTTGGCTAAGGCCTAACATAACTGACATACCATTATCAAATGCAAGGAACTTTCTTAGAATTATCCTACCCTGTCTTGGCAAGATAAGACAATCCTGTTTCATATCTTAGTCAGTAGTTGAGGTACTGTGTCCTTTCTTGAACTATAAATCAGTGTGTGCCTTTCCTCCTTTAAATTGCTTTTTGTCAGGTACTTACAATAATAAGAAAAGCAATGAACACATTTATGATCTGCAATAAATCCTTACACTCCAAAGGATTTGGAGATTTACCCTTAGAGACGATTAGGAGAGAGAACTGGGGTAGGGCAGACCTAGCTCTCAAAAGACAGGAAAAGTGGGAAAGCCAGGAAAGTTGCTACTCAGCAAAAAGACCAGAAATGAGCTGGGCTGAGTCAGGAACAGGAAGTTGCCCAGAGTTCTCTGTCAGATGAAGGGGCTGATGAGGAAAGAGTGGAAACCACTTTCCAGTAAAAGGAAGTTGGAGTGTTGGTAGTCTCTGGTCTGCCATCTTGTAGATTGACCATAAATGGCAAAAGTCATTTGATAGAAAGGTGCACAGCAGTCTGGGGCTTCTGGTAAATTTGTAGCAATTTGTCTTTGTTGTCCCCATCTAGAACCAATGATCCGGTAGCCACCACACTGAGCAGTCAGTGCAAAGGGGAGTCCGAGCCATCAGCAACAACAGGGCTGGGGAGACAGCTCAGCTAGGAAAGTGCCTGCCTGCTGGTAGGTGGGAGGATTTGAGTTCAGATCCCCATGCAAAAGCCAGGTGTAGTGACCTACATCTGTAGCATCCTAAGGAGGAGGCAGAGGTAGGCGGGTCCTCTGAGCTCACACTGTTAGCCAAGCTATCAATAGTGAGTTCCTGGATCAGTGAGTGACCATCCAAAACTGATAAGCTGGCTGTAACAGGGGAGCAATAGCAGGTTGTGGAATAGTATTTTATTTGGGCAAAGTCGGGATACATTTGTTTATGTTGTAGAATACTACTTTAACGGTGGGATGGTGTGTTGCATTTGTTTCTGCTGCCTTTGCTAACCATGTGAAGATGTGTTGTATTTGTATTAGTTAAATAAAATTAGCCTGGGCTCAGAGAAGTGGGGTTAGCAGCTGGTTGACAGGAAGTAGCAGGGAGGAGCGTGTGTGTGTGTGTGTGTGTGTGTGTGTGTGTGTGTGTGTGTGTTGGGCCGTTGTGGAAGGGAGTGGCTTCTGGAACACCAGTAAAAAGAGAAAGTTGGCCAGTGGCTAATGTAACTCTCTAACTTGCAGTTTTCACCCCAGCCTTTGAATCAAAAGGTTCATTAGATCTGATCCCCTTTGTGCCGCATTCATCTGAGCTGTATTTGTTAAGCACTGCACCTTCAAGGGCCCTCACTTCCCAGGGCTGCCATAGCAACCTGACAGCTTTGCTGCCCTCCAGGAAAGAGCTAGGGCTTTGTCCCTACGTGTCCTCCCCCTCCTCTCCAAAAAGCCTCACACGTTCCTCGTCTATGCCACTCTCTCCCTTCCTCAGACTAGTCTGGACAGATCCAGGCCCTGGGAGCTCCTGCTCTCTGCCCCTTTGCCTACAGGTCTGGAGACATCATCAACCACAGGGAGTGGTCCTGTTCTAAATGCAGGGTGCTATCTAAGGTCCTCCCTCCTGAGAACACAAGTTTAGTTGCTTTTACCCTGTGTCTGCATCAGAAACAAAAGTAGCTAATATATAATTTCACCGAGAAGGTAAAGAAACTGGAAGCGAAATTCCACACCCTCGACTTCCACATCACCCTCAAGTCTGCCTCTATTCCTAAATTCCCTCCTTAGCTCTCATGGGAAATCTACTAGCTGAGCAGAGGCCAGTTTGCATATCACATCTCATTCCCATCTGCCTACTTAGGGGTGTCATGAACCTTCATCTCTCGTGCCATTTATTTTCTTCGGTCCTTCTTGAACAGACGGGCAGACAGACATGCATGCACGCACGCGCGCGCACACACACATTCGCACAGGCATGCACACATACTTCCAAAGTCGATTTTTTTTTCCTCTACAATCCCATTTCTCTATTGCTCTTTTTAGAAAACCTCAGAAGGCTTTTTCATGCCTTGTGGTCTCTGATTCCCCTTCTCTCGTGTTCTCCTGAGCACTCAGGAGTTTACCTTCCCGGTCTTCTGAAGTAGTTCTTGTTAAACTGAGTGTCCTGGATCCATGCTGCGCAGCCCAGTGGTCAGCACATGGGTCTTCCTCTTGGACATACCCTTGCACCAGTATGCTCTGCCGTCTTGACGCGGGTCACCTCACTAGGTTTGGAGGCTCTGACTTCCCACTTACTCCTTCTCTGAGAACACACCGGCTCCTCTTCCATCGAGGTCCCTTCTGTTTTATCTGATTCTGGAAGTTGGAGAACTCAGGCCACAACCCCCATCCCCGCCTCTTATCGGCAAAGACACTAAGTAATTCCAAGCTTCCAGCATCACTGTTCTGCATTGGAACCTTTACCCCAGTCACTGAGTATGCTGCACTAGGAGAGCACAGGGGCAGCAGTGGCTAGAGCCATGGGCACAGGCAGGGCGTGTGAGTGGGTTACTTGGCTTAGGCTTCAAGCACAGGGATAGTGTGTTCTGCCTTTGTTTTCAGGATCACTGACTTCTTTCTAGAGACTTTATGGGAAAGAAGGGGGGAGGAGGGCTGCCGAGAATCAGCGAGACCCGTCCGGAAGTCACCTTCAACACCAACCTTGAATTCCGGACTCCTGAACTGGCTGCTACCCATCTCTCTCGGGTGAGTGCTTGGCCTGCAGAATTTTTCTGAGTAAGGTCTAGAGCTTTCATTTAGTAGACATATTTGTGTAAAAAAGAATTGCCCTAATAGGGTTGACTGCTATTCCTTAGAAAGGCCTTGCAGGGCTAGCCCTTGGGAACTTGGATTTAGAAGGATTCCCTTCATTTACAAAACTGATGGGAATGGCCTGGTGTCTGAACTCTGGGTGCAATGTGATTTGACTTTAACCTGCTTTCCTTCTGCTTCCTGGAGTCCTGATACAACTAATACTCACAAACCAGATCAAAAGTATGTTCTGCATGAAAACCCGACGGATGCAGCCATTTATGCCTCCCAAATGAGAAATGACAATTTATCCAAGTTTCTTCCTCTGACTTCTCAATGTCCCAGAGCCTCACGGCTGCGTGCTCCAGCCAAGGCTCACAATACAGTCACAAATCCTTACAGAGGCCAACATCCTATCTGCCTGTCAGTTTTGCTCGTGATCAATAGGGGGAGCCCGAGAGCCGAGGAAAGCGCAGCAGACGGCATCAGGGAGCCTCTTTTGATAACGAAAGTTATGATGATCGCACTAGAAGGAAAACACTGAAAGCCTAGGCTATAATGTCTTAATCAATGAATCAAAGAAAACCTGATGACTTCTGGACAGGTCTTCCCCCCGTTCTTGGCAATCCTGGTCCCCTTCCTCCGCAAATACTCGACACAGCTGCTAGTGATTCTGGAAACAAAGTCAGAACTCTTCATTCCTATCTTGAAAGCTGGTAACCTGCCGACATGCCCCGCCCGACCTGCCTGTACCCGAGGCATGAAGGAATAATGGGAAATACGGTGTGGTCAGAGTACATGATATGAAGTTATGGAAACATCATCACAAATATCAAAGTTTATATAATGAATATATGCCAATAAAATATTAAAATTAGCTCACAACAGTTTGCAAAGAACTGGATATATTTTCTTGGAGGTCAATTATCCTGTTTCCTCCTGGCCCATCTGTGCACAGCAACCAAGTTCAGGAGCTGTACTAAAAAGACAGTGGCACCCTTTCGCCAAGGGAAGGCTCCCAAGAGTGTAACGAGAAGTAAGTTACATTTAATGAACTATGTTAGCTTATGGGACATGAAATCATGACACTACACACATTCTTCTAGTGGTCCATATTTTAAGCAATTTTATTTCATTTTCATATTTTTGATTGTATCCCTCCCCTCTCCCATTCCCCCATGACTATTCTCTCCAGCCTCCATCACTTCCCACCCAACTTTGAACTTATTTTTTCTTTATTTCTTCTTCTTTCCCCATCATGTTCCATTTCTGTTTCCTACTTGTTCTTGGGAGTGGGACCAGCTCTGGTGTGTGGCCAGCCCACTAGGGGTCCCATCATTAAAGAGAACTGGCCCTCCCATTCCAAGCCACTATGAAATGACAACTCCTATGCTGGCTGATGGATTTCGTGCTCACCTTCCCATCTCCATGCCGTGATTTTGTCTTGTTGTTATACAGTCTTGTGCACGCTGTCACAAACAACCGCTGTATTTATCCAGTTATGTAACAGATTTTGCTTTAAGATGCTCATTTAAAAATATCAGTTTTACACATATGTACATTTTACTGTATATAAAGCTATAGTTAAGCATACATCTGCCCAAGCACATTTGGAAGAATCCCTGAATGAGGTAGTCTCAGCTACTAACCCTCATTTTTCAGACAATTAATTTGATGAACAAACACCAAGTTGTCCCCGTCCCCGCCCCCCTGTGGTAGTACACCAGTATGCCTCTGGGTGGCGACAGAGTATGGCAGATTTACACCAGGGGCCAAAGCAAATTTTTTTCCTAACCTTAAATGAATCGGGACAAAAGTGATCAGAAACAGCGATCTTGTTCCAGTTTCCTGTAACAGCTACTAACATGTCTGTCAATCCAAGCCAATATTCGCCCTTCGACATTTCCTCCAGCCCCTCACTGAATACAACCAGAGCAGGAGAACCCCATGTACAGAGAGGGACCGAGACGTGTGAGATCACAGCAGAGAAGCCCCCTAATGCACGCAAACATCTAAGTGGAATTGTTTAATTTAAAATGCCTTTGATGCAGTCATCTCGAGCCCACCCCCTCCTCATTTGTCACAGTTGTATTCCCCTTACACTTTCGAGAACCCCCTTTCCTGGAAGAGCAAGAACTTCAGTCCGGTCATAATGAACACAATTCCAGATCCCATCATGCCCGGTGCCACAGACTCTCAGCATTCACTAGACGAATGAATGAATGAATGAACCAGTAAATGGTGAACAACTAAGAAACTCCCACACGTTATTTTGAGCTAGGAAGTTGAGTCCTTAGAAAGTCAAGTGTCTTCCTTTGCAGATTGTCACGTATACTAAAGGAATTATTTGTGTTTCTTTTTTTCTCACATCACACAATGTGTTTGTGTAGAGCATGTGTACCCAATTTACCTACTCTAAGGTGATTCATATCTTTTCAGAAAGTCTATAATCCTTGGAGGGAATTCAGGTCACTGCCTATAAAAGTTTTATTTTCTGTTTTTGTGTGTATCTGTGTGAGTGTATGCTTTCTCTCTCTCTCTTTCCCTCTCCCCCCCCTCTCTCTCTCTCTTTCTCTCTCTCTCTCTCTCTCTCTCTCTCTCTCTCTCTCTCTGTGTGTGTGTGTGTGTGTGTGTGTGTGTGTAGTGTAACCATGAGGGCCAGAAGAGGGCATCGGATCCCCTGGAGTTACAGGAAGTTGGTTAGTTGGTTGCTGGGAGCTTCACTTGGGTCCTGTGGAAATGTGGCCCATAGGCAAAGGCTGCTGCTTCATTCCCAGACGCCCTGATCCAAAATAAGCACACAGAAACTATATTAATTAAAACACTGCTTGTTCTGTTAGCTTATACATATTTCTAGCTAGCTCTTATATCTTAAATTTCTATTAATCTGTGCATCGCCATGTGGTTGAGGACTACTGGTAAGGTTCCAGCGTCCAGCATCTGTTTCCTGTGGCAGCTACATGGCTTCTCTCTGATTCTGCCTACTCCTTCCTCGTCTATCTGCTTGGAATTCCTGCCTTGCCCTATTCTGCATTGCAATAGGCCCAAAGCAGCTTCTTTATTCACAGTGTACAGAGTGGAATCCCACAACAGTGGCAAGTGGGGCCATTTCTCCAGCCCCCAGGTCTCCTTGTTGAAGAATCATTTTCATTGTATGTTAGACTATAACATGAAATTTACAAGATTTCCCAAATTGTGCATAGTGTACATGAAACCTTGGCTTATCATACTGTATCACGCCATGCATATTTAGAGGAACCCACAGAGCATTATTTAATGTTGAGTGTGTTCATGTAACTCATTTAATCCTACTGGAGGATGGTTTGGGGCTGGCCAGCTGAGAGGGAAGGGTGTGGGGTTGATCATTTTTAAAGCCATGAATCAGACTGTTTGCATCAGCTGAGCTGTCCTTTCTATAGAAACTTCTGGTTTCTGCTGTCTTCAGCAAGTGGACTTAGCCACATTTACACATTAGGTTCTCGTTCTCTGGATTGGGACCTGAAGAAGAACTGGTGACCAACTGTGCCTCGTGGTCACACTGGTTCAGTAAGGAATGAGTGGATTAGCTCTGAAGTTTGGGGAAGACACCCCAGCATTGCTTCTTTATACCTACGATTCAGAGTGTGGAGTCACTGGGAAGACAGAGATTGCTCCTGGAGGGTCATACATGGTAAATAAGAATCGTGGTCATTTTTGCCCTCAAATACAGCAGCAATACTCTTATTTTGCTCCCATGTTATTAAAGAAAAGAACTAAATTGAAGCAGACTCATACAAGAGGCTCTATATATTCTTCAATAAGTCTTCCTACTTAACAATATCTTAATATTAATTATGAAGACTTCATTATTACGTAAAATAATGTTCACATCACATAATTATGTAATATAGAATCTTCACATTGAAAAAGAAATTATTGGTACTAAGTTCAAAAGGAAGAAAGTGGCAGAAGATCTTTACAAAGTTTTCCATGTTCCTTTGTTCTGCCCTAGGCAATCACATGACAAACAGAACACTAAATATAAACAGGGGATGTGGTTGCGATCCAGCCAGTTTCAGTGAAGGCCTTTGAATAGGACGGAGGGTGGGTGGATAGAGTCCCTCACCTTTAGAAAGTTTCAGTTGATCATCTGAATTTTTTTCAAATTTGCCCATGCTCTGCCATTACAGTGCTCAGGCCAATGACCTTTCAGCAATAGTCTGCCTGGAGAGCCATACACAATCAGTAGGGACCACACTTCCAATTCTGAATTCTGTCCTCTTTTTCCCCTGAATTAATGGAATATGGTAAGATCTCTTTTTGATGGTGGGTAAGGGCAACAAGCCCCCTTTCCCTGCAGGCCCCGTAAGTACCAGGGGAGCAACACACACCCTTCTGTACTGAGAAGGATGCCGAGAAGGTTGGGTGTGTTAACTGCATCTGGAGTTGTCCTGAGTTTACTAGGATCCAATCTCCTTGAAAGTCCAGGAGCATCTATGCAATTGAAGATGTTTCCAGAAAACAC
>NC_022030.1:8176792-8207914 GCF_000317375.1 Microtus ochrogaster
AGAGTTGCCCTTTTGTTTAGGCTTTTCCCAATGAGCTCTTATAACTTCATTAACCCTCATATTTTTAATCTACATTCTGCCACATGGCTCGGTTTACCTCTTCTTAATACAGCACATCCAACTTACTTCAAGTCTGCTGACAACTCGTGCGGGACTTAGTTTCCTCCTCCAAGTCTTTCTCTCTGCCCAGAAGTCCGGCCTGTACCTGGCTGTGGGCCGATCAGCTTTTTATTACACCAGTCATAGCAATACATCCTCACACAGTGTACAAATATCCCTCAACAGGCCCTGAGTAGTTCTGTGTCTTCATACTGAAGCTCTTTCTCATCTTTTTTTCTTCCTCTGTCAAGAAGCAAGCAGGCTTGGGGTGGGCGTGGTGACTCACTGCTGTAATTCAACAGCTGAAGATTGAGGGTGGCCATTCAAGACCAACCTGGGGTACATAGCCAGACAGACCCTGTCAGAAGAGGACAGAGAAAGAAGCCAGAATGCACAGTCTTTAAGGTCATATTTCTTGAATATACTCTGAATCAAGGCACTGGGCATTGTGTTAAAATGCAGATCTCAACTCAGTAAGTCAAACCGGGCTGGGACCATCCACATCACCAAAAAGCTCCCCAGTGATGCAGCTGTTAGCATCCCTGCGTATTAGCCTCCCTGCATGTTAGCATCCCTGTGTGTTAGCATCCCTAGACCACATCTGGAGCATCAGGAACTGAGGAGAGACTGGCGCATGAAGAGAGGTCCGGCCGTGCTTTTGAAAATTGTGTTTGCTCATTGAGAGAAATCCTCTGCAAGCTGACCACATGTAATGTGCTGCTCTAATCAAATAGGAAGCACGGGAAATGAGCTGACACTTAACAATGCCTCATCAATAATGCACCACACCGCAATTAACCGCAACGGCTAAGCAGGCTACATAATTGGCATCATTAATTCACAAAAGGCATCTTGATTCTGCCGCTTCCCTTTGGATCCTGCTCCTCCCCATACAAGACAGCATTGTGTCCCCATCAAACCCTCTCGATGGGCTGGGATGAGCTTAGAGCAGAGTGTAAATGATGTTGTCATGCTATTTTGTTTATGACGAGGGCAATGGTTTAGTGTTCTCACTCTAACATGGCAAACGGAAGGGCTAGGAAGATAGGAACGGGACGAGAGCTCAGAACCAGTAAGGAAATGGATTGATGAACTCGTGATCTGCCAGTTGTCTGAGTTTGTAACAGCCAGGGACAGACTGGAACTCTCCATAAAGCCCTGCTCTTGCCTTGGTTTCCTGGGTGCTGGAATTACAGACACACACCCGTTCCTCATGCCCAGTTAGACTCTTTCAGGGGCAGTTAAAGGAAGGAAGGGCCCTTTCCCTGAGAGCCAGTCTTCAGACAAGGCTGTGTTGCCGGATTAGCGCTGATGAAAGGTACAGCCTGGTGTTAGGAACATCTCCACTTGGATGATCTGCTCACTGTCTACATCTAGTCCAGTTATTGACATTCGAATGTCTTGAAGTTTATACTGCATCTTTCCTGCTCAGTATCTGCCCATTCTTCAGTTTCTTTTCCGTTCTTCCTAATCACAATCAATTTTTCAGAAGAAGAAGGAAGAAGAAGAAGAAGAAGAAGAAGAAGAAGAAGAAGAAGAAGAAGAAGAAGAAGAAGAAGAAGAAGAAGAAGAAGAAGAAGACAAAGTTTTACAGGACCAGAGCTCAGCTCATTGGTGAAGCACTCACCTTGCAAAAATGAGTCTGATCGCCAGAATCCAAGCCTGACACCCTGTGTGCCCATTATTGCAGTGGGGAGATGTAAGCAATTGGCAGGTCTTGGGACTCACTGGCCAGCCAAGATTTAGGCCAGTGAAGGATTTTCTCATGGGGGGGGGAGTCTTCTCCTCTCCTCTCCTGTCCCCTCTTCTCCTCTCCCCTCCCTTCCCCTCTTCTCTCCTCTCCTGTCTTCTCCTCTCCTCTACCCCCTCCCTTCCCCTCTTCTCCTCCCCTCCTTTCTTCTCTTCTCCTCTCCCCTCCTCTCCCCTCTTCTCCCCTCCCCTCTTCTCCTCTCCTCCCCTCTCCTACCCTCTTCTCCTCCCCTCTTCTCCTCTCCTCTCCCATCTTCTCCTCTCCTCCCCTCTTCTCCCCCCTCTTCTCCTCTCCTCCCCTCCCCTTTCCTCTTCTCCTCTCCTCCCTTCTCTTCTTTCCCTTCCCCCTCTCCATCCTGGTCTCCAGGATGCTATTTGGACAACAGAAGTTTGACAGAAGCAATGAGAACTCATAAAGTGAGCTGTCATCCCCCAGGGGCTCCAGTTGCCTAGCTGAGCTGGGATTCTGTGCCTGGAGGCTCAGCAGAATCAAATTAACACTCCAACCACAGTGGGGCTAAGGGCAGCTCTTGCAGCCTCCTGCCGCCCCCTTGTGGTATGAGTCAAAGTCACTCTCTAACTTTTGGGGATTTCTCTCCAACCCCAATATTATGTTTGAAGATAGTAATTTCCATAAGGCCCTGGGATTGCTGGAGGAAGGGCAACTGCAGAGTTGCTGACTGAAAATTTCCAGGTGGACTCGTGACCACATGACGCTGGAAGTTTCGTGGCTGTTACTGCTACCGTCTACCTCAGTGGGCAAAAGGTTGCTCTGGAGGCCTGGGAGAGGGGGATGGATGGAGGTCAGCATTTTGCAGTGTGTTATTTCGATGCAAAAAGTCAGTATGGTGTGTGTGAACTATGATGAGACAACGGGGTGGGGCCCACCTGACTCAAATCAGATCTAGCCAGGAAAGTCAGACCCGTCAAATTACAGCACGGGCAATTATGTCTCCAAACGAGAAATTCCAGTTGCAGGAGGGAGTAATTAAGGTTCCTAATTGCACCAGATGCGAGGTTCCCCTCACCCACTTCCCTGAATTAGCAGGCCTCTGTCCACTCAGCCTATGGGAGCCAAGAGTTCTGGCTGGCTTTAAGAGAAATCAAGGTAAACACAAGAGAAGCCAGCAAGTGAAAAAGGAAAGAGGGCTTTCTAGTTTACACTGCCAGAGGGTTCCACAGAAGCAGCCTAAGTTGCAGAGCACAGGCTCAAAGCAAAAAAAGGAGGCGAGAGACTGTCCAGGCACCCCAGGTCATACCAGAGCTAACTCAGGTTAGACGCTGTAGCCACTGGATAGAGCTAAGAAGCTTCTAGAACATTAATAGTGTGTGATTTGCTCATTACTTCAGAAAGAGTACATGAAAGAAGCCACCAGTAGGTTGTCACTGGCCACAGGACTGGGAAGCACATTGCCTGAAGCAACATGAGCCCCACCAAAAATCCTGGGTCTCTTGGGGAAACACTTACACCTGAGGGAAAAGAGACCCACAAAGTTCCGAGGGTGCTTGTCCTGTGTAGTCAATGTTGACTCCCACTGTCTTTCTCGAGGTAGTTTCCTTCTCATGGCCCCTGCCATCCCTCTTCCCCTCCGCCTTAGCAAGCGTCTCCGTGGGTCCTTTCCTTTGACTGTGACCTTAGGAAGGATGTTCCTGGGGAAACGGCTCCCCCTCCTCCGCCAACACACACTGATACAGGCTACACTGCACATCAGTGCAAGTTGGGTACCCTCTGAACTTCTCATTTATTAAAAACCATCTGAAGTATGCATTTGAGGTGGGAGTTCGCTTCCAGAGGCCTCTGGTCTGCAGGGATGCAAAGAGGAATCATGAGGCAGTGTCAGGAGGGAGAGGGAGCCTCACACAGAGCCTTAGCAGTAGTCTGTCTGCCATCTGCCATCTCTTCCCAAACCCTTTGCTGCTTCCAGAGTAGTTCACAGAAACCAGAACGCTTTCTGCCCCTGCTCCTCTAAAAGTAGACATGGCAATGAGGTGGTTTAGCCCAAGTACAGAGGCAAGACGCACCATCTGGGAACTACCAGAGGTTTTTATTTACGTGTTTTTGACGAGAACACGATTCACGTACAGGTTCTGCTTGGAGCCCAAGGCTGCTGCAGCCATTTTGGGCCCATGCGGTAAACGCTGAAAAAGATGCAAACAGAGCAGCTTTTAGCATCGTTTAGTCATTAGAGTAATATGAGCGGCTGCGTCTGTTTGCGTGTGTCAGAGACATGTAAGTCAGGCATTCTGAGCCAGCAACAAAACACCATCCGAACCAGCAAAATAACACAGGCACTGCCCATTCACACCGAAAGACAGGGCCGGATGGCTTTCCAGGAAGGATTACAAACCTGACATTTCAGCTCAATCTTAGAGGACGAGCTGAATCAGTCACTGGAGGAGAGAAGAAACTGGTCTAAACTGAAGCATGATGGGAGTTGCCCCCTACAGCCGACATGCCTACGAAGAGGCGTGGCTCATCTGGGCAAACAGGCCAGAAATTCACAGGCTCTTAGGGGCTGGGAGGGCCATGTAGCTAGAAACCACGTGGACACCAGATCACAAAGTACTGCCCACCCACTTTGGGCCAACAATGGGAATTGGGACTTAACTCAGAAAGCATGGGGTAAATTTTTGAAGAATTTTGAGTTGAGAAGCAAATGACCAGATACGGCAGAATGCTAGATATTGCTTCCCCGAATTTGTATTCAGCTTCTAACTTTATGATAGTGAAAAGCTAGAAACAGTCTGATCAGCAGGACACAAGTAGGGAATGATGCCACCTACCTATAATGGGCTATTTCTGTAACCGTACTTATCATTTATCATTATGCCTGGGGCACATCTAAAGAAAAAAATTATACAAAACTATATGACATTAAAAAATCTGTGCATACCGAACTCAACTGCCCCCCCTACCACCACCACCACCACCACCACCACGCAGTGCCTATGGGTTTTTCTCCTCTTTTGTAGTTAGTATTTTAAGTTAGCATTAGGAGTAATGGACTTCATCTTGTCATCCTTTTACCTATGTG
Organism: Microtus ochrogaster; assembly: GCF_000317375.1. NCBI lineage: Eukaryota > Metazoa > Chordata > Mammalia > Rodentia > Cricetidae > Microtus > Microtus ochrogaster. The sequence continues at coordinate 8,181,676 of NC_022030.1, forward strand.
TCATTATATTCTGGTCTCATACACCCCTCCCCACCCTCCCTCTCTCCCACCTAATCCCCTCTGGCTGGCTTTCTTCCTTCTTCCAGTTCATCCTATCTCTTACACGCATATATGCATTTCCCATCTCTCTAACCTTCCTGAAGATCTCCCTCCCCTCTCAGGATCCTCTTTCTGGTTTCCACACACACACACCACCACCAGCAGCAGCAGCTGCTGCAGCAGCTTTCACAGACAAGAGACAATGGATGGTGTTTGTCATTTTCAGTCTGGCTTATTTCATTTAACATAATGATTTCCAGTTCTGCCCACTTTCCGGGAAGTGTCATAATCTCATTTATGGCTGTGAAAAAAATCCATTGTGTGTTTGTGCCAAAATCTCTCTATCCATGCGTGTGTTACGTGTGTTGATGTACATCTAGACTGGTCCCATTGCCTGTGAATCGTGAAGTAATAAACACATATATGCGAATATCTCCCAGAATGTTTTGATTCTCTGGGGCTCAGTCCTGTTCTTTGTACCCCCGAGTTGACTTTGCTGGCCTCTCTAGAGTCAACATTTCTCATTTCCTACTACTTTGGATGAGCCATTACCTCACCCTTCCTCGGGGTAATAAGGCATATACTTTTATTTCCTTAAGAACAATGTGATGTGTGTTTGTGGCCTGTCTGTCTCAGCATATGCGTTATGACTCTCGGTCCTGACTAATAAGACCCTGACAAGGTTCATGTCACGGGAGTCTTTATTATTCAACCAAGCCACGGAGGCCTAGGTTGGACACCGACTCAGAGGTATTTAATACGGGGTTGGCAGTGTACAGTAGAGCCCAGTTCGTCAGTGTCGTGCTCTTAGCAGCTCAAACTGGGAAATGTAGGGAGAACCAGAGCGCTAACAGCATAGGCTAAAGTGTGGTGATGAATAGGTGAGACCAGAAGGTAATGATGTGGACATTAATAAGCCATGGCCGGCCTGCTCTGAGACAGCAGAAACTATGAGTAGGTTGACTCAACGGTACATATGGGGGAAAGAATGCAGAGAAGCGGGGAGGACGAGTGTCGGCACCAGAAGTGAACAGAGAAACCCTTCAGAACACATACACCCTGCACGGAAGGAGGAGGGTGAACACGAAGCCTAGAAACTCCAGCCATTAGAGCAATTCGAAGTGGCTGCCTTGATAGAATGCTCCCTGATCTCTGTTCCCTATTTTCTGTTTTTGTTCATGCGTATTCTCTGCATTTCTTCATGCTAATATATTTTGTTTCTTCTCCCTAACCTTGATGTTCCATTTGCGCTATTGTTTTGTTTTTTTTGAAATCTGTTTTTAACACCAGGAAAGTATTGGCTGGACCCTGTACTTACTTAATGAAAGATGCACTCACGTATCGATTCCTGACCAGTCTACCAACTTCACTGAGAATATACCAAAATTCCTGCGTACTGGGAGCAATAGAGCATATAATACGATGCTTGCCTCAGTGACAATTCAGTATACGTCCTTATAGCATGAACGAGCAGAAACAAGTGTGAGAGCTACTTAGGAGAGGAGAAGGGACATGACTGAAAATCACAGGGTGAGAACGGATGTGAGGAGAGGCAGCAGGGAAAGCTGAAGGCTGTGTTCAAGACTCTGCGGGTCATTTAAAGAATGCCACTGCCATGCCGGAATAAAATTTAAGCCTTGAAGGGCATCCAGAGCCAAATATTAACTTCACAGCCAAGACTCCAACTTTGAACTCGCAAATATTCTGAATCAGCCAGTGATTCTCACTCTCAGATTGTAAGGAGAAGAACCTACCTGTAAGTGGAATTGCAAGACTCACTGGGAGGAAGAGGCCCTGATGGGAGCAGAAGAGCCATGTGTCAGAGAGGCTGAAGAACACATAGTCTCAGCAAGAAAACATGAGCCACAGTCAGACGCTGCAGTTCTAGTGACAAAGAAATCAAGGCCAGAGTGCAAGGCGTGATATTGTTATAAGGATGCCAATGACACTAGGCCCTCTTTTAAACAGGAGTGAGAAATTTGCACGTGCGTGTGCACACGTGTGCGCACACACACACTAACATGTATACACATGTCTCTATAATTATTTAGACAGCTCTCTATCTCATCTGCATTAGTTGATGCAAATGCCATCTAACAGAACAGGGTTCCTGACTCCCCACTTCTTTTCTGTCTTTCCACCAATGAATGGGAAATTCTAGCTCCCACAATCTGCCATTCATTGATTGATCTACTTAGTCTCAGTCTACCCAGATGATGTGATGGTGTCCTCTGGGCACCACGTGACTTGCTCTCTTAGCTCGCAGCAGCTATGATTGTGCAAACACAGGGTACCCACACAAGATTGGGTCCATGTTCCTTCATAGAGGAGAGGAGAGGTTTATGAGGCCCCTCCCCTCCCTGAAGATATATAAACAGCAGTTGCTGGGGGAGGGGACCCTCAGTGATGTTGTTTCCCATAAACTGCTGGTGCTCCTGTCCCTTAACGGATCTCTGGTTCAACAAGCTGCACAGGTGGGACTGTTTCATTGCTCTGTCCTTGGTGACCTGTCTGGGATGAAGAGATGCTTGTTTTTCTCCCCTGGTTAAGTTTATGCAAGTACAGAAGTTTCAAAATTGTTAATAACTATGCTCCTGAGAACAACCTCCGCTTTGAGAATTGAGAGCATAATTATGTTATAAATAGGGCACAGTGACCATGTTACAACCTTTAACAATGTTGCATCAAAACACTACTTTCAAAGAAAACAAATATATTCAATTAAAAAACACTTTTCAGGGCATTTTTTTCTCTCCACATCCACTCGTTTTTGTTGGTGATATGTTTTTACTCTTTGTTTACAGGGACAGACATGACAAGACAAGACAAGTGCTCTACCACTGGGATGCTCCCATCACCACTGGTTTATGCTCACAATTCTCACTTATATTCAGGTAGAGCATGTGTTACCCTCTAAACATTCAATAGCTTGATTTTTTTTTCAAAACCCCACACATTCCTTCCTTTCCCAATGTTTTGTTTAAAGACACAAACATAAGATCTTCTTCCTCAGCTCCAAGTATAAAAATCCGGGTACTGGAAAAGACTCTGACACAGAGGAATTTAATAGAAATTGGATGGAGAACATGGGTTCTCAAGTATCCTTATAAAGGCAGAGAGTAACAATCGCGGGGAGGGGAGAGAGAGAGAGAGAGAGAGAGAGAGAGAGAGAGAGAGAGAGAGAGAGAGAGAGAGAGAGAGAGAGAGAGAGAGAGATTAAAAGAATAGAAAGATCCTGGCACATATGAGCATGGGGGAGGGGTCACATGATAGAACCCAGACTAGTGAGGAGGAGGAGAAGGAGGAGAAGGGGAAGGAGGAGAGGGGGAGGAGGCAGAACCACAGGGTGAGGAGGGGATAGCAATTGGACTGAGACCATTCATGATGGTTCCATGAAAATAGCACACTGCCTTTGATCAGTGTTAAGTGTTTTTTTACAGGGACTTCTAGAAGAGCAAATAAGACAACGGCCATTTCCCCCCCAAGAGATTATGCTAGAAATACCATCTTTTATTTCTATTTAAATAATAGAGAGAATCTTAGTCACTCTCATGTCTCAGCACACGAAACTGTCACAGGAGTTAGGAGGGTGACCTCAGAAGCAGATGCACACATGATCTAGTCTAGAGCGTGGCAGGCTCACACATTCTGCCCATCTGGTGGTCAGTGCAAATACTAAATGGTGTTTGCAGTTACGTTCTTCATGGAAGGCAATTTCAGCATCCCACCTACCTTTCAGCATTGCTAGGGAAATGGAGAACCTTGTCAGACAGAGATCTAGCTATAGGGAGTGTTTCTTTGTATCACCAGCTTCCCACTAGCGATTTGAGTGAGTCGGTGAGCGTCATCCCTCTATGTTCCTGCTGCACTTCGTTCTCTGAGGGAATTCTCTGGTTAGAGGCAATGTTGTGTGGGATAGCAAGTTGTCTTCAAATTTCTGCTGGACTTCCCTTAACAATGAACTGTAACCTGGAAGCGTAAGCCAAATAACATCTTTTCAGCCCCTTAGTTGCTTTCAGCCAGTGTTTTAGCACAGCAAGAGACGGAAACTAGAACACTGGAAAAGAATACTGAGATCAAAAGGCTGCAACCTCCACTGGCTGGGCTTGCAGGGGTAAGCAGGATGTCAAGACTCTGCAAACCGTCTCCCTGAATTCATTACCACAGAGCCAACGGCAACCTCTTTGGCTGAGTATACATTCAGTGGTAGGGAGAATGAGTCAGGATACTCAGGCCGACAGCTACATCATAACCTGGAACCCGTGACTCAACCTCCACTAGCAGTTGGGAATAGTGTTATGTTCACCATATGGTTGTCCTAAAACTAATTTTCCCTGATTAGAGAAACTAGAGAAGGCACCAAAGACATTGACAAATTATTCATTAATATGAATGACCTACCTGTAACGAGCTCTTCTAATCAGTAGAGAAAGGAGCTGCTACTTCAATTGGGCTCTGTCATACAGAGCAGACGTTTATCAATCATGTATTTGGATACTGTGCATAGAAAATAATTGGTTGGAAAATTTTATCTGCAGATCTGACCTTTTTCTTTTATTTTTTGTTTTGCTTTTTTTTTTTATTTTTTGAGACAGGATCTCTCTGTGTAACTGCCCTAACTGTATTGGAACTAGTTCTTGTAGACCGGGCTGGCCTCAAACTCACAGAGATCCACCTGCCTCTGCCTCCTGAGTGCTAGGATTAAAGGTGTGTGTCACTACCGCCTAGCCTAGATCTGACTTGTCATTGAAAGTGTATAGACATCCGTACCAAAGGCCTAATGTACATTAATCCTGTCAAAGTGTTGGTTAGACTGGAGTGTGTCTGTGCTAGCAAAACACTGCAAGCGCAGCCACAGTGTGAACTAACCCCTGGAGAGGCAGCTTACTTACACTCTCGACTCCGAGGAGTCTGCAGTGGTTGGGCCTTATCAGTATGTCAATCACCCCTCCAGTTCTCATGTGACCGGCCAACCGGAGAAGATGGCACAGGCAGGTGAGCTATTCCTAAAGAGATGGCTAAAGGAGACGCACGCTTTGGCTGTGTTCAGAAGCAACCATCAGTCCCCTTGGGACGTCTGCAGTTTCAAGACTCCCCGGGATGTTACAAGATAAGCTGGAATGTAAGCTGTGTGCACTTCCGACGGCTATTTTTTTACCACAGAAGTTCATCTTTGCTGAGAAGTATAGAGTGTGGCCGGGTTGGCTTTCTGCCCCTCCACTCCAGGTCCCGGAGACCATGTCATATGAGGGGACACAAGGGCCCCAGTGCTGCTTTGCCAGGTCAGCCACATCAAAGCCATTCTCAGCGTGACCGGGACTGAGGATCCCAGGGATCCCGCTCTCATTGACATTCTGAGACAAGTGAAGCCATCCCTGGTACCCCTCATTCTGAACAATGCAAGTGATATGTGAGACAAACCCCCTGGGCTACGAGTATGTGAGGCTCTTGAAAGATAGCAATACTCCAACTGTAAGACATTTGAACACTGGCGGCACGGGTCAGCAGTTAGCTGTATTATTGCTCTTGCCAAAGACTCCGGTCTGGGTCCTGGCACCCACATTTGACAGTTCCCAATCTCCTGTAACTCCAGCTCCAAGGAACCCAACGCCTCTCTCAGCTCCATGGGAACTGCACTCACGTGCGCAAACCCACTCTTAGCCACACAAATGTACACATAATTGAAAATTAAGGTGTCTTTAAAAGCAATTTAAACCGTAATATAGCCTTTTGCAGAACTTTCTTCTACTCTCCTTTGAATTTAAGCATTGTTTTCAATTGTGTAGAGGTTTTTCCAAACTATACTTACATTTATAGTTGATCTATAAAAATGGAGAAACATGCGTGTGCGTACCTATAAAATATGACTATAAATATGCCTATGTACATATACTAATGATATACTGTACTGTATGTAAACCATAGTATTTATTATGTTATAAATTATACCTGCTATGAATAAATACTTATATATATGTATATATTTATATATGCATATATATATATTCTGCTATACACTTTATTGTTGTAAAAGGAGCCGCGAGCCACTTCCCGCCTGGCTAGCTTATACCCCGAAATAACAACACACAAATTGTATTCATTTAAACACTGCCTGGCCCATTAGTTCTAGCCTCTTATTGGCTAACTCTCACATCTCGATTCAACCCATTTCTAATAATCTGTATGTCATTACGAGGTCATGGCTTACCAGGAAAGATTCAGCATGTCTGACCTGGCAGCTTCATGGCGGGCGGCTCTCTCTGACACTGCCTTCTTCCTCCCAGAATTCAGTTCTGTATTCTCCGCCCATCTAAGGGCTGCCCTATCAAAGGCCAAGGCAGTTTTCTTTATTCTTCCAGTAAAAGCAACACATAGAAAGAAGACCCTCCTACACCACTTTATTGTATTTATATTCATGTTATATAAATATAATATCAATACATAAAATATACAAGCATGGTGATAACACTTTTCTAAAAATGTCTCTTATTTCCAAAAAGGCTGAACTTTTGCTGGACCTTGAAGCTCAGTTAATAATTTGTCTTGAGTTTGTTTAAGACTGTGGACTTCTCCTGTGAGCCTACTGTGTATTCAGCCTGTTTAAGTTTGACCTGTCTTTCAGAGAACAATGCAACCAGCCTTTATGAGCTTTGGGTTTCCTATGCAATCATATTTTTCAACCTAAGCTTGGTGCAGAGCTTTGTTCTTAAGTTGTATACTCTCCCATGCCCCTTAACCAGACTAACATATGCACGTGTATGTGCTGTTGTGCTAATCATTAGCTAGAAACAGACTAGAGATTGGAAGCAACCTTAAACAAAACAAATATCCTCGAAATGTTTAAAGTAACATAGAGACACGAGTTGGTAGTATCTCTTTTTGTTCTGAGTGTCCTTTTGGATCATCTGGGATCAGTAAAGTAGCTTCTTACCTTGTAAGACTGTTAATTTCTGTAACGATCCCTCACTCCCTCCATGTGCCATCTTCCTGTGGTGTTCAGCTAATAATACAGCTTTGTCTGGGTGGGATAGGTACAACAGACACACACAGGCACAAGACACTAGCAATGAGGACAGACAGATGACGCACACAGAGGACAGACGGCAGATAGGGGAAGTGGAGACTTCATATCAGGATACCCTCTTGGTCAGACTGATCCAGAGGAAGTTGCTTTATTTTCATTCCGTAATGTGTTCTGGATGCATGTAATCTCACACATGCCTAATGTGTGCCTGGACACGCCACAGTTCACCTTCTCTCCGGCAGCTTACTAATTTTTTCACTCAGCATTTTGAAGATTTTATCTACTTGTCAGTACATTATCTAATGCTTTAAATGCCTCCTCATGTACTAATAGACTTTTTTACTTATTCTTTCTCTTATGCTTTCTATGTAGACAGGTCCCAGTTCTCTGCCATTGCAAGTCCACTGGTGCAGACATCTCTTTTCATAGCTCATTTGGACAAGTGGAAATTCTCCCCATGGAAGATTTCAAAAGAGAAAATTTGGGGAAAGCAGTATTTTATTTTTATTGTAATGAATACCAATAATGCCTACTCCATTCCCTTTCTGTTATCACCACCGATAAGTTATGAGAGAGGCTTTCTCCCACCCACTTCCCTAGCAGGTGATAGATTTTCAGTTTGATGGGTAAAACTATTGCATTACTATTTTATTTTTTCTTTAATCTGATATTTATGCAGTAGCTAATGAAAGTCAAAAACTTCACTAAATGTTCCAATACTGTTTTAAAAAGTGTTAAAGAGATTAGGAGAGATACCTCAACTTCTTGATCAAAACAATAAACAAAACAATATTGTCTTCCTCATGGGTTTGTATGAAAGAAAAGAAAGAGCATTCATTTAAGTATTTTATAGAAAGCATTCCACAACTATTGTTCACTAAATTGTTTTTACTTGGAGCTATTAATATTTATGTATTTTTATTGTGAATGACATAAGATCAATTATTTTTCCCTAATAGATAATTATAATTTGTTCATTCCCACCCTGTTACCAAGAGTAGCAACAAATAACAGCAAAGAAGGGAACAGATATAACAGCTTAGGATTGAGTAAAAGGAAGATATTATTAGCAAAGAATATTTTTATCTGGAACTGTAGTAGCCCAGTGCGCAAGCCCAGTTCACTTGTCTAGCATGCCTGAGGTCCTGCATTCAATCCCCCAGTAACACACACACACACACGCACACGCACGCACGCACGCACGCACGCACGCACGCACACACACACACACACACACACACACGCGCACGCACGCACACACACACACACATGCACGCACACGCAAGCACATGCACACACCAGAAACAATTAAGCCAACATTAAGCTTTAAGGTTTGGAAACAATAAAAACAATATATCTTGAGCTGCTCACAAAATGTATTAATCAGTCTCAGAAATGTGATTCCCTCAAAACTATTAGACTAGGGAATGTCAGTGTATTGAAACAGCTACACTGTCAGTCAGTGTGCTAGGCACTGGGAAAACAGAGATGTAAGAAGCAAATCTCTAGGAGAAAGAAACACAGTTTCTTCTCTGTGCAGTACATTCTCGGCTACATTGTATGTAGTTATAATTCAACTCCTGTTTCCTTCTAAACTTTCCCCAGCCCACGGAATCTGGAAGTCTGCAAACCACATGCTCATTCTTCTTAACACCAGTCCTGTTAATGTCCCACTGCTGCCACTGGGAGGCACTCACAAAAGCTGTGGGTGTGGGTGGTAGGGGAGAAAGAGGCCCTCAGTGCTCTCACCTGCAGGGGTCAGGCATGCCTTTGTTATCTGGTTGACGGGGCATCCCTGGCAATATCCCAAACTCCCCTGCGGACTACCCATCAGAAATGCTCAGTGGTGATTGGCCCATGACTCCTGGGCCAATCCTAAAAGGCAGGAATGGCTAAGCCCTCTTTGACTCCTGTTTCTCAGAGTCCATTTCATTACCATGTTCCTTTCCTCTTGAAATATGGAGTGGTTTTGTTGTATTGATTTGTACACATAATAGATACATAAAGCGGCTATAGGATCACAGTAGTCTCCCTTGTTTGTGGTTCTGTTTTATAGTTTCATTTATCTGCATTTAACAATGTTCCCAAAGTATTACATGGGAAATTCCAAGACTGAATAACTTTTAAATTGTACACCATTCAGAGTATGATGATGGCACCTCACACCATCCTTCGTCCATTGAATCCACCTCATAGATACTAACCCCACCCCATTAGTTAGTTAGCAACTAACTAATGATACCTTGAGTATCTGTTCAACTTTGGCTAAGCACGTTGATATGTGTTCTAATTTATTGTTAACTATTATCAGTCTCTTATTGGGCTTCATTCATAAGATAAATTTCTATCAAAAACCATAGAGGGTTGATACTATTTACTGGAGATCTTGAAGCATATACCCTATGGATAGGGGATGATCATGTATAGCTTTTGGTTTTCAAAAATTACTTCAAGTAAGGACATATATAAGCTCTATCAGGGTGAAACATACATGATTTAGAAGATTACAAGAATTTCACAGAACTAAGTGCTGGGACTACAAATATTCACCCCTTCATCCAGCCAGAGGTGTTTTACTGCTTGCTAGAGAACAGGTCTCCCAAGCTGCGCATTCCAGAATTGGGATACAAACCTACGGAATCTGTGTCCTCCATCCTCCCCTATGAGACAGAGACATGGGTGTTGACACTCCACATTGCTTGCTGAGATAAGAGCAAGAATCTTTGTCTCTGATCTAAGAGTCCATGCCTTCTTTTAGTATCTGCAAAACCATAACAGGTTCTCTCTAAAAGTAGGATAAGTGAAACCCCATACATGACAGTGCATGCCATACTGACATGAATCCCACGTGTGTTTTGCCGCTATTGCTTCCACAAACCAGGGCCTTCCAGAATCTCTGAACTAGGTGATTTACACACTATACCACAGTGCAATGGGTTCAGGGACCCTTTAACAACAAGAGAGTCGTAAGAAACAGACACCCAAGGGACTAGGGATATGGTTTAAGCAATGAAAGCACTTACTGATCCAGCAAGATCACTTAAGTTTAGATCCTCAATACCCACTAACTGCCAGGCGAGTGCATTGGTCCATCTGTAGTTCTAACCCCTGGTTGCAGAGAAAGGGGATGTCCAGGGCAAGGACTGACTCACTATATTGGCAAGCTCTAGGTTTGATTGAGAGACCCTACCACAAAGAGAGAGATGACAGGGCGATCAAGGAAGATTCCCAATATCAACACCAGGCCTTCACACACACACACACACACACACACACGCACGCACGCACGCACGCACGCACGCACGCACCTGCATGCAAACACAGGAACATGCATACACACATATACACATATGCTCCATCAGAGGCATTTGGTTTAACAGAATGATGGACTGTTAAAGACTAAATTACTGAGCCGACCAAAGTCAAAACTCTATGATTTTGCAATAACCGCCCCTCGAATGTGGTAGACACATTGACTCAATATTCTCAAATTTGTCAATAGCTAAAACACATACTTCCTGACCTAGTGGTGACAGTAGAACTGGGCCTTCTTTCCTGCCCTTCAAGAATTCCATTCATGGGTTCTGGGCTTCCTTCTTATCAGCCTTGACCTCTACGAGGTTAGAAAACTCAGTGTTTTGGAAGAAATCCAACCTGAGAGAAGTTCTGTTGACAGATGCTATTGTTCTGGCAAGGGAACACAGCAATAAAATGAATCTTAATAGCATCCTGCAGTACCCATATATTAGTGTCTCAGTCAGCCACCATCAGAGAAGCTTCCTCCTGCAAGAGATGGAAAAGGAGCTGAGCGTGAGAGACCTTGGGATACTCAGTCCTAATGGGCATCTTCATCAAATTCCTTCTCTCAGGGCTCAGAGAGCTAGAAGAGGAAGCAGAAAGAGTGTAAGAGGCAGTGGGGCATGGACACACCAAGGAAGCAGCGTTTTCCTGACACAACAGAACGGATACTCGTATGAACTGATACACATATGAACTCGCAGAGACTGTGGTGGCACACACAAGGTCTGCACAGGTCCGAGATAGATTGAGTCTCCACACTGAAACAGAAAGCAAACCCTAACCCCATCCCTAACACAGAAGTTATCTCCATGTGTCAACCACTGGTAAAGGAAAGATTTGATTTCTCTAGTGGAGTCTTACTGTTCTACAAACTGCACTAAGGGAGGCTCTGCCCCCACCAGTAGCTGGCCAATACTCAATGATAGTTTTGGAGATTTATTTTTTGCATTAAACTTTTGTTGATCATCTTTATCTTTTGCATAGGAAAAATATAATAAAATATAGATAAAAGTATAATATTATTTATATATAATATATAAAAATAAGTTCTGTTGAACTTAGAGTTACAGCTACTTCCCAGTCACATAGCAATGGACTTAGGAAGGAGCTTCTCCACCTGACAGCGATTGACTAACATGAAATTCTAGGGGATTTCTGTGCCATGGGGCAAGGACGATTATGTTTTGAATTTAGGAAACATACTGGGGCATCTCTTGGCCATGGCATGCCCTGGGACAAAGACAAATGAGCAGTTCAACTATGAAAGCCAATAAAAAGCAAGCCAGCCTCAGACTTAGATAGATACCTGGAGGATCCATCTCGGAGTCCGCTGTCAGGCCAATCAGGTTGGCTGTGGTAAAAGGTCATCTAGAGGTGACAGTAGAGAAAGAAGAAGACGAGCATCAACTGTGGCCTCAGAACCGTGGCACCTTTAGAGACTGTGATATCTCACTACTCCCCTCGCCTTGGGTCTTCTCGGGGATGCTCCCTGTTAAAATGCGCCCTGAGCTAATGCTGCCTCTCCCAACGAGGAAGAGTCTCTTCTCACCAAAATGGCAGCTTCATGCGGTGGTTATAGGTGCTGAGTTCAAGTGAAGCCAAGGGTGGATCTCGGAGCACGTGTTCGCCTTAGATCCCTTGGGCTTCTCAGGTCTGTGGTCTTGTTTTCCCACATCTCCACCCGTGCTTTGGACAACTTCACATGGCCACACCCAGCTCAAGGTAGAGCCACAAGCTTTCTCCTTCCTACCCTGGTTTCCCTGTAGGCTATGAGACACAAAGTATCAAGAGGCTTTATTACCAGAAGCCTCGTGCGATGACAACCAGGATCAACCTGTGACCAGTGGACAAGGGGAACTAAATGAATGGACTCTTTTGTGCTAACCTCCTGCTCCCAGCCCTCCACACAACCAATCAGCAATGCCCTGCACTTGAGGGAAATCCTACTTTGCTCTTCTTACTCCTCTCCCTGGCTTCAGTGGGTTGTGTTTGTCCTTGAGCTTCAACAATTAGATGAGAACATAATGACGCTTTATAGGCTCCCATACTGAGTTCCTATAAGCCCAGGCCCTCCGGGAAAGGCAGGATCAAGCAAAGAAAATCCAGCGTAAGAGTCCTGTCCATTCTCAGAGAATAAAGATTCTTTCCCAGAGAAGCAAATAAGTTTCCTTCCCTTGCGGCCAGCAACCCGGTGTTTTGGTTCTTCTTGCCTCTGGTCTGCTTGACTCGACTGCAGATTTTCTCACCGTGCACTTGGTGCTGACGGTTACACGTGGGTTCTCCGTCATTGCCCAAGGTTCCCGGAACCGTCAGACAGGTAAAGCCTGTAATGGGTTCTTCCCCGCACTACGGTGAGTGAGCCAATCCCACCCATCAGGTCTCGCCTACTGCATGCCACCTCAGGTCCCACACCCAAGAGGCCACTCCTTGTTTCATCTGGAATGAGTAACAGGCACTTCTGCTCTTAGTAGTTTATTTCACGTGGGCCATATGAGCAGAGTTTGGGGCTGCAGCATGGCCTCAGCTGCCACTTGGGCTCCACGCTGCTCACGTACCCACAGATTTGCTGACGTCCTCTTTGTTATTGTTTTCTTTCTTTCTTTGTAACAACCACTAAGGGCTTCAGAAGCTTTGGCAAAGCGGGTGGCGGGCACTCTTTTGCTTTGCAAAGACTACTTGGCTGTCAGTAAAACTGCTTTGCAAACAGATGAAATTATCGAAAAAGACAAAAGGATCTGGGAGAGTCGCAGACAGTTAAGTTACTGCCACACAAACACAGTGTCAGAGTCCTAGCACTCACGAGGTGGCAGGCTTGTGCAATCCTAGCTCTAGCAGGCAGACAGGTTACTCCCTTGAGCTCAGCGGCCAGGCTGGCTAGGCAAATCAGTGAGCTTCCTGGCTCAGTGACAAGACCTGGCTCAAAGAAGGAAATGGAAAAACAGGAAGGTGAAGAGTGAATCTGTCAGTGTGTGCCACCTGGTCTAGCTGGCCACAAAGCTGCTCTACTTGCAACTGGTTCTTGAAAAGCCTCTTAGATTTTGTCCATTGCCCTTTACCAAAAATCTTAAATCTCACAAGGAAATAGTTCTTTCCTTCCCTTCAACTCAAAGCAGAGAAAAAAGTAAGCCCCATTTTCCAGCCCTCCCACCTAACCCTGCTTCACTTCTTCTTCAGTTACAGAACGGGTTTGAATGCACATCTGGCTGAGAGAGGAAATGGAGTGTGGAAAGTGTGTGCGTGTGTACATGTGTGTGCACATGTGTGCATGTATGCATGTGTGTATGTGTGTGTGCATGTGGTGTGTGTATGTGTGTACATATGTTCATAGCACATATGTTCACGCATGTGTATGTACACATGTGTATGTGTGTTCATGTGTTTGTGCATGTGTGTGTGGTATATGGGTTTGTACATGAGCACAAGTACATGTGTGTGCTCACATGAGTGCTTACGTGTGGAGACCAGAGGCTGATGTTGGTATCAGTCCTCAATCATTCTTCACCTTAATTTTTTTAGACAGGTGTTCTCACTGGATATTTCGCCCACTCAAATTATGTGTCGTAGTCAGATTCTACATATTTTCCCCTTTTATGTGTGTGTGTATGTGTGAGAACGTGTATGTGTATGTGTGTGTGTGTGCATCAGTGCATGTGCTTGAGCTTCATTTCCCACTGGGGCCAGAGTACTGGGAATGAACATCTTCTCACTGTGTAGACATTACTTATCTAGGTAGGGTTACCAGTAGCTACGTCTACAGAAAACTAATTCACAAAAACAAAAGAGAAAAAGCAGTGAAGTTCCACATGAGGGGCTGGCTGAACAGGGCTCAGGCCAGCCTGGGTGGGGAGGTGGCCAGGCTAGGGGAGTGAGCCTGTGCTGGGGAGGAGCAGGAGGGAGGCCAGCAGGACTGAGCTGCAAAGGGCTTGGCAATGACAGTTTGGTCTTTGTCAACTGAGACCCAGCCGATCTGGCCTCATGCAGAAGTTCCTTTGAAACGTTGCATTTCCTCTCTGTCATCCTCGGACAGTAGTTTTCATGTTCTTTTTACTTTCATAAGCATTTTCTTTTTTAATTTTTAATTTATTCTTATCTCATGTATTACATCCTGACCACAATTCCCCCTCCCTCCTCCTCTCCTAGTAGTCCCCCATCCCCCACCCACCCACTTCTCCTCCTCTTCTATCCAGAAAAGGGCACTGAATTAAGCTGCAGCAAGACTAGGCAGCTCCCGTTGTAGTGAGCCTGGACAGGGCAATCCAGCACAAGGAAAAGGGTCCCCTAAACAGGCAAATGTCACAGACAGCCCCTGCTCCCACTGTTAGGAATCCCAGAAGAAGACCAAGCTATCCAACTGTAATATATGCAGAAGGCCTGCACCAGACCCATGCCGACTCCCTGGTTGTCAGTTCATTTTCTGTGGGTCCCTATGAGTTCAGGTTAGTTGATTCTGTGAGTTTTCTTGTGGTGCCCTTGACCCCTCTGGCTCCTCCAGTCTGTCCTCTTCCTCTTTGGCAGGATTCCCCGAGCTCCTCATGTTTGGCTGTGGGTCTCTAACATCCATACTCTAAAGGGCAGTTCTGAGACCAGCTCTCTCTCCCTCCTATGGCCCCTCACAGCAGGGTTTGCTTAGTTCCACCTCTCACTCCGCTCTGAAGTTAGTGGCTCCTTTATATTTGTCTGACACCCCTGGAAACGCAAGTCTTTTTGTGTTGCTGTTTGTTTCACTTATTTGGAGACGGGATATCATTCCATATGGCCCAGGGTGGCCTGGAACTCATGACTCTCCTACTTTTGCCTCCTGAGTAAATGCTGGAATTACAGATGTGAACCACGGTATGCTGCTTGAGAATGTTAGTCTTGCTTAGGTTTAAATTCCAGAGTGAGGCAGACAGATACTGTGAAACAAGACTAGGCAGGCTCACACACTCGTCTGTTTTTTTTTTTTTGTTTTATGAGAACAGTGACTTCCCAGGAGAAGGAATACACTCTTGAGCAAACAAAGCCAAGAGCCAGACTGTTTTTGAGAAACAGAGGGAAGGGGAAGTATGCAAACAAGTGCCCCGAATCCCATGTCTGAGCCTTCTGGGCTGGAGAGCCAGAGAACACCTTCTCACTCTGAGAAAATGGGGCAGAAGACCTGTTCTCTTGATTCTCTGCGATGTTTACCAATATGTGGAGGAAACCGACAGTAAAAGCAAGAACAACCTTGTGAACAAAATAGCCACGGGACTTCCAGCCGTACTCAGGTGACTTGAAAACCATTCACGGTACTGAAAGCTTTTCTTTTATGCTAGACTGGCCAGAGAGAGCTTTAGCAAACCCCAGCCACAGGGCGTCTCCCTGCTTCAGCTGCATGTCTTCAGAGGCTGGTCGGAGAAGTCTGCAAGAGGGAACAGGTCTCACATGAAACCGTCGTTCCAGGGCAAGTATAAGTACAGCCATATCGTGCAGGAATGTGACCCATGCATGAGTCTGCCTTCCCTGAAGGTGCTGACTGCTGCAAACATACCCCCACACACATGCACACGCGTGTGCGCGCACACACACACACACACAGTAACACAGAGTTTCTAAACTTTCCACTGTCTTTTTCATGATCTTGTTTTTTCTATATGATTTCCTCATTTGTTTCATTTATTCTTCACTTGTCCCTGAAGTCGGAGCCACAGTGTTTTCTAATAAATGTCCCGTGATGATGGTTTGTGATGAATCCCCTCAAAAGGGCTGAGCTATTGGAAGAACCAGAAGCATCTGGAACAGGACCAAGAAGCGTCCTTGTCGCTGGGCGGTGGTTGTGCATGCTTTGAATCCCAGTACTCGTGAGACCGAGGCAGGCGGATCTCTGTGAATTCGAGGACAACCTGGTCTACAGAGTGAGTTCCAGGACAGCCAAGGCTACACTGAGAAACCTTGGCTCAAAAAAATCAAACCAAAACAAACAAAAAGCATCCTTGTCAAGAACAACATTGAACAACACGCAACAGAGTTAGAAGACGTTTTACAAACTTGCAAGAAAAGCAATGAATCTCTCAACCTTAGCATGCTGCATCTCTCAAGGGAAAAATTATAAGGTCAGGAGGTCAAAACTGGGGTATATTTGTGTTCTTGAAATCAGGCTTCATCATAAACTAGATTTGGTTCTAACTTGTGATGGAGGAGGGTCATCTTTCTATCTGTTGTTTCATTGGTTAAGTAATAAAGAAACTGCTTGGCCTCTGATAGGACAAAAAATTAGGTAGGTGGAGTAGACAGAACAGAATGCTGGGAGAAAGAAGCTGGGTCAGTGAGTCGCCATGATTCTCCTACCGGACACAGATGCAGGTTAAGATCTTCCCTGATAGGACACCTCGTGGTGTTACAGGGATATTAGAAATGGCTTAGATCGATATGTAAGAGCTAGCCAATAAGAGGCCAGGCAGTATTTAAAAGAATACAGTTTCCGTGTAATTATTTTAGGGCATAAGCTAGCCATGTGGGCGGCTGGGTGGCGGGGACACAGCCCACCACTCATATTACAACAAACTTGCTATTTACCTTAGGATATCTGCCATTCCTAAAATACATACCAAAACAGTCACTTATGTAAGGGTGAGTGGATATCCTGGGGGAGTGAGTAGGTGCAGGGCACTTCACCCCCTCCAATTATCATGGAGCCAGCTGCTTCCTCTGATAAGCCCTGACTACAGACTGAGTTCCTGGCATGGTTTTCAGGAGCACCAAAACCGTCTGTTAGGACTCTTAAGCTACACCAAACAACCCCAGGACACACCCTAGGTGGTACTAGATGATGGGGGACAGAGCAAAACAAATAAAACATGTCCTACTGATCATATCTGACTCTCTGCCTAATTGTAGTGACTTCAATATCTGTCTAAGAAAACGTATTGCCCTCCATCCACAAGCCTTTCCTGGTGGTGCAAGCCGGTGGGAGTCAGAGATCCCTACGCGTGCCCACTCGTGTGCAGGTAGCAGAAGCACATGCAGACCTCACAGAAAACCCTGCACTAGGATCTCTGTCAGGTTCCAGTGCCAGAGGAGCCTTGCTGCTGACAGTCACAACTCTGAGAAGCCTTGTCCACTGAGGAACTGGCCCACCACGTGGGCAGCCGTCCGCAGTGGGGAACAGGCTCAGCATAGTGGGAAACGTCAAGAGATGTTTCTTGGAGTCACAGCATGGGCAGGGATGAATGGGGTGGGTAAGGGGAATGCTCCTGGCTGGGGAGACCAGCGACACGAGCTGGTCAAGACACAGATGAGCCCCTCAATAAAGAATCACCCAGCATCGGGCGATTGACAATAAAATGGCAGCATCGTGAAGACTGAGAAGTCCGAAAACTGCAGCCAGTTACCCAGTCTTCGTGGAGGAAGAGGCTGGCTGTGAGGTTTTCAGGGGTTGGTTCCTTGTTTTCCAAAGCGAAAAAGTCACCATGACGGGGCCCTGTCTGTCCATTTGAGGTCTATAGATATGGCTTGGCTTTTGCCACTTCAATCCTTACACACGATTATTGAGAAAGAAAAAGTTAAATGGAAAGGAATTCAGGAAATTTCCTGAGAGAAATCTATTGAAGAGCTTGTTTCAGAGTCAAAAGTTGACACCAAGAAAGGATTTTTTGCCTGTTTTGTGTGCAGATGACCTCAAGTTCCAAGAATAGTACCTGGCACGTGGTTGACTTTCAAACTATATTTATTGAGTGAATATCGGCCTCAGACCCACCTGATACTCTTTGTTAAGGTTATTATTAATATAATACACATGTATTGATTTTATTAAGTGCCACTAAGTGTTCTAAATGCTTATTTAACATATGTAAATTAACCAAACCATCTGTGGAGTAAGTAGACAAGAAAAAGGATCAATGAAAGAGGAGGCAACTTGTCTAAGTGCAGAGCCACGTGTCAAGCCCATGCAGCCTTGCTCCAGAGCCTGGTACCTGGTGCCCTTTCCCCCAGGGACATCATATGAATGGGTGCCACCCTGCTATGGCCCACCCAGCCTCAGTGAGAAATATCCCAAAAGGCAGGACATAAGTACCCCCTAGCCTGGGCATCACACCCTAGAATCATGATAAAGATGTTGGTCTGGAAAAGGAAAGAGTTGGACCACACCCAGATTCTGGGAGGACGAGAGGAGTTTCTGAAGCTGCGAGATGAAGATGGGTGATTGGGAGCCTGACCCTCCTCCCGACTTCCTGTACTTTCATCCTTTGTTGTCCCTGGAGTAGTCTCTCGGAGTTTACCCCGCCATCTTGCCATCTCGGCGATGCCACTAGCTTCATAGGGAGAACTGCAAGAGCTGGTCCAAGCCTCTAAGCTCTGCTTTGATGTAAGTCTGAATAACGAGCTCCTCTGGAGTGTGCACCACAGCCCCCGATTTTACCCCCAATTGCACCAAGCCAATAACTGCTCAGGTACTGCCATTCCCTTCCTTCTCTGCCATGATGAGGAATTTAACTTGGAAATCAGTGTTTTCCATTATGTCCCATTCCTCTGTCAGAACACCTTCTAACCACATAGACTGTTCCCTTGGCCATGATACCCACCCTCTGCCCCGCTGCCACACACTAACCTCCTGCCTACACGCCCATGCCATCGGCTGCCTGCTCTGCCATCCGACACTTTTTGCCGATCGTTTTCACAAAGCCGGCTCCACCTGCAAGGACTTTACCACTGCTTGAAGTTGTCTTTATCCCTGTATACCCACCCTGCCCCACTGGGATGGGTGTGCCAGGCTCTGATTTCTCTCTTCTCACCTGTCTGGGGCAGACACTGCCCAAGAGCTGACACCTATGATACTGCTTAGAAGAGAAGCTAGCCCCATGCCGAGGTCAGCAAAGCTACTTGCCTGTCCTTGAACCATCTTGCAGAACACAGAAGCTGTGGCAGTACCTCCTAGCAGGTTCTCTAAGTTGCCCAAGCTGGGCATCCCCCTCATTCTTGGTGATCCCGAAGCACCCTGGGAAGATGTCCATGAGGATACCTGTTATTGTAATTGCATTTTAATTAAACTTCAAAAAAATATACGTGTATATATGTGGAAGCAAGTGGGTGCCTATAGAGGCCAAAGATATCAGATTCTCTAGAACTGAAGTGACAGACAGTTGTGACCTACGAGTCCCAGGAGCTGGGAGCTGAGCTAGGTCTACTGCAAGAGGAGTGTGCCCTCTTAGAACCAGTGAGCCACCTCTCCAGGCCCTTGACGGTGTTTTAGAAACATATACAGTAGGATACCGAGTGGAGTGTTGTTGTTGTTTGCTTGTTTGGTTTGGTTTGGTTTTGGTTTTCTGAGACAGGGTTTCTCTGTGAACCATGGCTGTCCTGGAACTCACCCTGTAGATCAGGCTGCCCTTGAACTCAGAGATCCACCTGCCTCTGCCTCCAGAGTGCTGGGATTAAAGGTGTGCTTCACCACCACCCAGTTCCAGGGTGGTTTTTTTTTTTTAATCAGTAGGAAGCATGAGATGTCTCACTGGTAAGGACCATTTTTGATTGAGAAAGATGCTTTAGAACATCACTTGGGTTTAGTTAAGGTCTCCAGGAAGTGTCGCCTGGCATTGAGGCCTCAGGAGAAAGGACTAACTTACAACAGAGGAAAAGAGGGATTTATTTGGTCCTCCAGCAAGTGAGAAGACTAAAGGACCCTCATACGAGTGGGGAGAGGGTGCCACTAACATTGGGAAGGTGACACAGGGCTGAGTCCTTTCCCCTGGAGAGTCAATTAATCTACCAGAATATTTCAAGTATGTGACTGCTAGAAAGTAGTGATGAGTTTGGTTTATCTAAAAGAATCAGGGAAATGTGTGGTCACAAACCCAGAGTTGGGGGAATAGGAGATTGAAAATTCATAGAAATTACATATAATATCATATTTATATGGTGAATTGATATATATTTTATATTGCAAATACTTCTTTGATATATTTATTATATGTATTCTATAATTATACTAAGGACGTTGTAGGTGAGTTTTCAAGTACTCCTTAAGCTATGTTGCTATGAATACAGCACAGCCTTGGAAATATCCTAAGTGGAAAACACATTTAATATGCCTCATTTCCCAAATGCCAAGGCTTAGCAACACAGCACACTGTAGAGGTTGGATTCTTCCCTCATGTTCATGTGACTGACAACGAGCCCTGGCTCAATGCCGCAGCCAGCTTCATGAGCAAGGATCATGTGCAAATCACTTAGCCCTGGAAAGGATCAAAATTGAAGTTCTGAAGTCCATTTTCTGCTGAATTCATATCACTTTTATACTGTTATTCTAAGTGTGAAGAATCTTCAGCCAAACCATCTTAAGTCTAGGACTCTCATGGATGTATGATATATGTGTGTGTTATACATTGTTGTGTTTAAATCTACAGCCTAGGGCTTTCCAGTCATAAGCTCAAGGCTCAAGTGATCTACCTAGCTGTCCTAGAAAGGTATGGAGTAGACACTGCTTGCTACATTGGAGAAGTCTGTTGTTCTCCGGTTAGCAAAGAACTTCTTGACAGCAAGGACCACATCTTGCTGATCTTTGTTTAATCTTTATTTAATACAGTTCCTGCTTGTATACAGAAACTACTCAACCAATGTTTGGATTTGGCAGATTATACAGCTCTGCTGAGGACAGTCTCGCCCTGTTGAGGCATATAAAAGATGTCCCTGTACCTTCTTCTCCATCTAGAATAGGTCCATCACCAGACCTAAGGAGGAAGGCTGTTGTGTGGGCTAGCCTTCTGATAGAGGATACAGAACCCTTGGCAAAGGACCTGCCACCTCCCATCGCTGAAGAGTGCTGAGGCCAGCCTTGCTAGCCAGTCCCAGGGTGTGGTGTCTGTGGAAAGCCCTGGGTGTAGGGTGGGGACCCTACCAAAGCTGGGTGGAGCAGAGTAGGGAGGAACATATTCAGAGTGTGTGCGCAGGTTTGTTTGGTTCCCACGATTGTTCTCCTTGGCTGGAAGCTGGGTGTGAAAACAACGCCCTAACCTCGACATAGGAGACTCTACACAAGACAATCTTTCCAGAACTTCAAGATCCCCTGCCACCTCAGCACACAGTCTGTTCTGGTACCAACCCACCTTTCACCTAGCCTTTATAACCTTCCTCAGACTGGTCCAACTCTTCCAGCCAATGAACTGGCTACATCAAAGAGAGGGTTTCAGAGGTTGCTAATTTGAAGGCTAAGGTAAGACCCAAGTAATAAAATGTCCACCAGATCATAAGAGAAGAATTAAGAGACCCTGACCTTATAACTGAATGAGCCATTCATTTATTGCTGGAGTTGTTAGTCTCTTAAGCATTGTTGAAGCCAAAAGACAAGATGGCCTCTATTTAAAGAGCTGTTTAATCTGGTTTCTCATCAGTCGACTTCTTGTGTCGTTTATACAAATGAGTGTTTGTGTTCTTCTTAAGCCACGTCACTGTCATGTCAGAGGTTCAAGCAATACTTACATATCATATATCCAAACACATTATTGTCCTGGAAACAATTATAGTAAATGCCGCTTGTCCCTCTAATGAAAGTCTGCCAGCCTGTATATCCTTCATCAGGAGTAATGACAAGGAGGGTTTTTAATGCCCTGAATAGGTCCCCGACTGGCCATGTTACCCCTTCATGATCAACTAGCCTCACTACATTGATTGGCTCTAGATTCAGTGAGAGAACCTCTATCAAAAATTAAGGTAGGAGGATGATCTAGGAAGACCTCTAATGTCAACCTCTGGCTTCCATATGCACACAAGTGCACACCTACCCACTTGCATATGTGCACACACCCACAAGAACACCTACACATATCCCTGTACATAAATGAAATCTTCTTCCTTCTCCTCCTCTTCCACCTCTTCTTTTTCCTCCTCTTCTCCTTTGAAGTGTTTGAAGAGGATTGGCATTACTTCTTCCTTAAATATTTGTAGAATTCACTAGTGGAGCTTCTCTTTATTTGGGAGGTTTGTAATTGATAACTTAATCTTCGAACTACTTATAGATCTGCTTGGATTTTCTATATTCTTCTTGATCTAGTCTCAATGGATTGTGTGTTTCCAGAACTTTACCTCTTTCTTCTAAGTTACCAGTTTGTTGGTTTGCACATGATAAACTTTTAAATCTGGAATGTTTCACCACTTGATTTAAGGATTTGAAGATTCTAAATTCTATATACAGTAGTTACATCCACAAAACCACATCCTAGAGATCATTAAAGAATCTACAGTCTTCACTGGGTTGGAGGCTTTCAGTAAAAATGTTCACTACCTCAACTGGCCTCCTTAGATTTGATTAATAAATTCCAAGTATGTTTGTAAACATGAGATCTTTTGATGACCCTAAATCACTTGACTTTTTTCTTTGTTAGATTATTTTCCACAGATGAAAACTTAATTTTTTTTTATTAAACTCAGGTAATCAGTCAGCTTACTAAGGCTGGGTGCATGAAAACATCAATGAAAATCTACACTGCAGCGTGTGGGACTCAACTTGTATGCTGGGCACAGTGACTCTCACAGTTCTATCACTGGCTTGCAAACCTGCTTACTGTCTGACCTGTAAGGGAGTGGTTTCATTTTCAGGCAAGGTACATAAGTATGACATATAAATACAGTGACAGCCATTGGCTCCTGAAAGTTTATTGTGCAGAGGACCTGAAGAGAGGTGGAGGGAGGCTGGGTCATTTATAACCTTCCATATCCCTCACACAAGAGGAATTGATAACAAATAACTGGGGAGCCAGGAAACTTAATGTGATGACATTTTGTTCCAGGATGTGTTCTAGGCAGAGACTCACCCGCTGCATCTCCAAGGACAGGATCATAAGCAGCAGAGGTAAAGGGTGTGGCCTACTCTCAAAGTTGCTGTTGTTCCCGTCTCCATCCAATGGCGGCCCAAAGAACAACAGTGCTCTCTGCATATGTTCCAATCTTTAGCTCTTCCATCAGCCTGGGTGAAGACTATCTCTGATTTTTAAATAGCATATATTTATTGATTTTTAAGACTTCTCACACTCACACAATGTATTTTGATTATATCCACTCCCACCACTTCAGTAGTATGGGGAAATAAATACAGGTTCATTGACTTGAAATGTTTGGCTAAAGAACATAGAAGAAACATTTAAAAATAACTCTCAGATTAGAAACTGGTTCTTCTTTCCTGCTTCTTTGATATAGAAGATTATCAGAAACTTCTTCATTTTGTAACTTTTCCTACTTAGCCTTTAAGTATGTGACGTGCAAGCATCACTTAGGTACTGTTTTTCCCACTGGATTCTTTCAAGTGGCCAGCACAATGTTTTGCTCACCCAATTGCCTCTTTCCTCCATGACCACCCCTTCTTATCTTTACAGCCCTAGGCGTTGTAGAGTCCAAAGTCCTTTCTTTAGCCTCTTCATCACTTCCTGTGAATCTCATCTAGTTCCACGGCTTGAAATAAAATTGCTTCGCTCCAACCGCTGACTTCTCATCTGAGTTTCTGACGGAGACATCTCCCTGCTTGCCCAGCTTCTTTACACGCATTATTGTTGGGCTTTTCAAGTGCAATGTGCCTAAGTGTGAATCTTCAGCATTAAATCCGCTCTCCCATTAACTTCCCATCTCACCAAACACCTAGTTGCTCAGGCAAAAACCGGAGGAATTATCTTTATTACACAGCCCCCTTTATCATACAACACATTCACCAACTACAAACACACACAAAAGTGCCATCAACCCTCTGTCTAAAAGATAGCTGGATTTCAGCCTCTCTAGTATCTCTCCACTACTGCTCTTGCTGTCCATTAACTGGTCCCTCTGATTTTAATACATCCCAGGCATACCCTGTGAACCTAGGCCAGTCTCTAATTATTGCACAGAATGTTGTTCTGAAAGTGTAAGGTACAGTACCATTCCTCAGGCCTTTTTCCAGTGCACTCCATTGCAAGTAGAATCTAAATGATCCAATTTTACTATCTTACTGAACTGACGTCCCAGGACTTCCTCCAGACAACGTATGTCCTAGCTACACTGGCATTGTTTCTTTTCTTCAAATAAGCCAAACTTATCTTCTTCTTGCTCCTTGCTCTGCAGTAAATAACCTTTTTCAAAAACTGTCATGCTTCCTCAACCTTGTTCCACCGACTTGAATGTCACCATCTTAAAGAAGCCTTTCCAGCTCATGACAGACGGTCGATCTCTCTCCCATTACCCAGATTGTTCTTAAGTGTCACTCATCCTTGTTTAGATCATCATATTTTATGAGCTGTTAGATTGTCTCTACCTCCCACAGCACTGGTTCCTTAAAGGAAGAACCCCGTCTTGCTTACTTCTGAACTTCCAAGGCCTG
The DNA here is from genome assembly GCF_000317375.1 of Microtus ochrogaster. Lineage (NCBI taxonomy): Eukaryota > Metazoa > Chordata > Mammalia > Rodentia > Cricetidae > Microtus > Microtus ochrogaster. The sequence goes on from NC_022030.1 coordinate 8,206,335, forward strand.
AAGTAACATCTGTCACAAAGAAAGAATCTGATGGATGCTCTGATTAAAATTCAAAATGAACAAGTGTGATGAGTGTAGGAGAAGACTATTGAAGAAAATATTAATTTCATCATCCAGATTTAGCATCTCTCTATCTCGGTGTATGCCCATGTACATAATAAAGCAAACACACTGAGATAGAGTACCTCTTCTCTTAGCATCAGGTAACTACTAACTATGTGTCCATACCAACAATAGTTTTTTTTTAAGTTGAAGCATGCCTGTTTAAAACATTTTTTAAAAGTTAAGACAAGTAAGTGGAAATCATCCCTCATGTAATCCAGTTCTCCAAAGCAACAGCTGTCAAGGTTGGTGTACATTATTCCATGCTTGCTCTTTGTCTTCATAAATATACATACTTTAGACATATGCAACACACACAGATATATATAAAATGTATGTATAAATACATATGGAAGAGTGTGGTCAGAGGAAATAAACCTGCTTTTTAAAATTCTGAGTAAGAAGATTGAATCTGTTCATGTCAGAATATGTTCAAAAACCTTAAATGATTTTTAGTTCTTAAGTCAACAGCAGTGGCAGCCAGGGAGCTTCAGAGAGATTGAGGAATTAATGACAAACTAGAATTCAAGGCAGGCTGAGCACATATGGGCAGAGGCTCAGATCCCCTTCCGCAAAACGATTACATCTTCCCAATCTTGTCCAAAACTGTCCTGAGGGCCTTGGGCACAACCCGAGGAGAGCCCGGGATGAGAATAAGGCAGTTGTTTAAAGCTGATGAGTACAGGCTATATATTCAGTAGTGTGGCCTCCACCTGATGCCCACACTGCCTTCCAGCATGTCAAAAAACAGGTGATGACAATTCTGTTTCAGGAAAACCAACTTTCTAGAGATGTTGGCAGTTTGGAATGCTTTATGGAAGGGACCAAGTTTACACCCTTACCCAACGGTAAGGTACACTGGTTGAGCTCAGTGAATGTATACAGAACTTTGAAATTGAAATTTAAAAATTTTTCATTGTTCTATAAATAACAAGAAACATCAAATATCTAGGAAGAGACTCAAAACTGAAAACATAGACTTAAAAATCAATACATAAACAAAGAAAAGATAGGACTAAAGAAAGAAAACACATGTACAGGACCCAGAAGTGAACTTCAAAACCCCTTGTTAGCTGGGTGCGCTCAGCACATCTGTAACGCCCGCACTCTGGGAAGTTTGTCAGTGGACCGACAAACTTCAGGCTCCCCTGAGCTACACGCAGATCTGAGGCCACCCTGCATTACACCGTGAGACCTTGGCAAAAAGATCACTTAATAATTTTTTTCAACAAAATAACACATTTTAATGAACAACTAAGGAATTATGAAAGGTTCTTAGAAATTAAACATGTATTAGGAAAATATTTTATGGTTAATAGAAAGATTTAGAATTTTAATGTTGGAAAAAGTCACTACAAAGGAAGAACAAAAGATAATAAAGAGAAACTAAAACATAAAGACAGGGCGCAGAGCTGGCAAGATGACTTCGTGCATAAAGCACTTAGAACTAAGCCTGACAGCCGGGCAGTGGTGGCGCA
>NC_022030.1:8209036-8216923 GCF_000317375.1 Microtus ochrogaster
AGAGAGAGACAGAGAGAGAGAGAGACAGAGAGAGAGACAGAGAGAGAGAACATGGTTCAGGTCCTGACCCTGGCCTGGAAGCATCAGAGAGAGAGGGAGCACAGCAAAGGCCCTGACACTGGCCCAGAAGTGTCAGAGAGGGAGTGCAGTGGCAGCCGTGGTGGCCTGAAGGCATCGACAGCTTCCAGAAATTATATTAAGGAGTCCCTCTGGGAAAGAACACCTGTGTCTCAACCAGCATCTAGTGCCATCCCCTGTATAAGATATCCCCTCTATACGAGATACCTGGTTGCATTAGCATCCCAGGAGCCACAGATCTACCTGCACCAAGAAGAGTGATCACCAAAGCCATGACCCTATCTGCATCTGGAGATGCATATGGCTCAAAGGACCCATAGCCACCAACTGCACCAGTTGAAGGAGGAGGGACCCCCTGAAGCACAGGCTCCTCCTGTTCCAAATGGAGAAAGAGATGGGTAGACAACAGGGCAAGAAGACACTCAACAACATAAAGAGCAACATGGCACCATCAGAAACTAGTTCTTCTACAACAGCAAGACCTGAACATCCCAATGCAGATGAAGCATTAGAATTAACTTAGAATTAACTTTATGAAGATGATTGAGGTCTTTAAAGAGGAAATGGGAAATTCTCTTAATTAAATGGAGGACAAGACAAACAAAAATATTGGAGGAAAATCAACAAATACCTTAAAGAAAACCAAGAAAAAGCAATCAAACAGATGAAGGAAGCAGTGCAAGACTTAAACACTGAAGTAGAAGCAATAAAGAAAACACAAACAGAGGGAATTCTGGAAATGAAAAAGCTAAGTAAATGATTAGGAACTAAAGATACAAGCATAAAAATAGTAGTATCAAGAGTTTCACAATAGCCCTGAATGGAGTTTAACAAAGGTTTATTTATTTGGAGATAAACACACAGTAAGGGTAGTGATCTCCAGTCCTCTGTATGCACTGGGAACTAGGAATAGAATCCAGCAGAAAAAGGGGCCACACACACTTTTTGTATGCACTTACAGTAAATGAGAACATACCCAAAGTAGATTGGTATTTTAAAGGTTATTGGTTGAAGGAGTTTCTACAACACATAAACAACAGAATACAAGAGATGGAAGAGATTATCTCAGGCATTAATGAAATGATAGAGGACATAGATTCATCGGTCAAAGAAAACGTTAAATCCAGGAAATCTGGGACACCATGAAAAGACCAAACCTAGGAATAATAGGGACAGAAGAAGACCAGCTGAAAGTCACAGAAAATATATTCAACAAAATCATAGAAGAAAACTTTCCCAACCTAAAGAAGGACATGCTTATGAAAGCATGAGAAGCTGGTTCAACATATGGAAATCTGCCAATGTAATCTACCATATAAACAAACTGAAAGGAAAAAGAAACACATTAGACATTGAAAAAGCCTTCGACAAAATTCAACAACCCTTTATGATAAGGGTCTTGGAGAGATCAGGAATACAAGCACCATATCTAAACATAATAAAAACAATTTATAGCCAGTCAACAACCAACATTAAATTAAATGGAAAGAAACTCAAAGTGATTCCACTAAAATCAGGAACAAGACAAGGCTGTTCACTCTCTCCATATCTATTAAATATAGTTCTTGAATTTCTAGCTAGAGCAATAAGACAACAAAAGGAGATCAATTATGGAGGAAGGTCATTGGTTAAGTAATAAAGAAACTGCTTGGCCTCATAGGTTAAAACATAGGTGGGAGGAGTAAACAGAACAGAATGCTGGGAGGAAGAGGAAGTGAGCTCAGAGGCCATGCTCCCCTCTCCCGGGCAGACACAATGAAACAAGCCGCCAGGTCAGACATGCTGAATCTTTCCCGGTAAGCACACCTTGGGGTACTACACACATTATTAGAAATGGGCTAGTCCAGGTGTGAGAGTTAGCCGAGAAGAGGCTAGATATAATGGGCAAGCAGTGTTTAAATGAATACAGTTTGTATGTTGTTATTTTGGGTTTAAAGCTAGCCAGGCGACCAGGAGCTGGGGCGGCAGGAACACAGCCCGCAGCTCCTACAACAGGTCAAGGGGATAGAAATTGGAAAGAAAGAATTTAAACTTTTGCTATTTGCAGAAGATATAATAGTATACATAAATTATCCCAAAAGCTCTACCTGGGAGCTCCTACAGCTGATAAACACCTTCAGATATGTGACAGAATACAAGATTAACTCAAAAAAATCAGTGGCTCTCTTATACACAAATGATAAATGGGCTGAGAAAAAAATCAGAGAAACATCACCCCTTTAAAATAGCCACAGATATAAAATATCTTGGGGGTAACTCTAACCAAACATGTGAAAGACTTATATGGCAAGAACTTTAAGTTTCTAAAGAAAGAAATTGTAGAAGACATCAGAAAATGGAAATTTTTCCCATGCTCTTGGATAGGTAGGATCAACACAGTAAAAATGGCAATCTTACCAAAAGCAATCTACAGATTCAATGCAACCACCATCAAAATCCCAACACAATTCTTCACAGACTTTCAGAGAACATTACTCAACTTCATATGGAAAAACAAAAAAATCCAGAAATAGCTAAAACAATCCTGTACAATAAAGGAACTTCGAGAGGTATCACCATCCCTGATATCAAACTCTACTGTAGAGCTATAGTAATAAAAATAGCTTGATATTAGCACATAAATAGATATGTGGGTCAATGGAATTGAATTAAATACCCTGCCATTAATCCACACACATAATGAACACCAGATTTTTGATAAGGAAGCCAAAAATTTACAATGGAAAAAGAAACCATCTTTAACAAATTGTGCTTGCATAACTGGATGTCAACGTGTAGAGCCTGCAAATAGACCCATATCTATTGCCTTGCACAAAACTCAAGTTCAAGTGGATCAAGGGCTTCAACATAGAGCCAGTTACATTGAACCTGACATAAGAGAAAGTGGAAAGTAGCCTTGAACACATTGGCACAGGAGAATACTTCCTAAATAGAACACCAGAAATACAGATACGGAGAGCAACAGTCAATAAGTGGGACCTCCTGGAACGAAAATGCTCTGTAAGGCAAAGGACACCATAAATAAGATAAAATGACAGCCTACAGAATGGGAAAAGATCTTTCTACCCCACATCTGACAGAAGGCTGATCTCCAAAATATATAATGAACTCATAAAACTAGACACTAAAATACCAAATAATCCTATTAAAAAATGGGGTGCAAAGCTAAACAGAGAATTCTCAACAGAAGAAATTCAAATGGCCAAAAGACATTTAAGGAATTGCTCAACATCCTTAATCATCAGGGAAATGCAAATTAAAATGACTCTGAGATACCATCTTATACCTGTCAGAATGGCTAAGATAAAAAGTACTGAGGACAGCTTATGTTGGAGAGGATGTGGAATCAGGGGAACACTCCTCCCCTGCTGGTGGGAGTGAGAACTTGTACAGACATTCTAAAAATCAGTATGACAGTTTCTCAGAAAATTGGGAATCAATCTACCTCAAGACCCAGGGATATCACTCTTTGGCATATACCCAAAGGATACTAAATCATACCACAGGGACATTTGCTCAACAATATAATCATAGCTGCATTATTCATAATAACTAAAACCTGGAAACCTACATGTCCCTCAACTGAAGAGTAGATAAAGAAAATGTGGTACATTTATACGAAGGAGTACTATTTAGCTGTAAAAAACAGTGACATTATGAAATTTTCAGGCAAATGGATAGAACTAGAAAAAAAAAAACATCCTAAGTGAGTTAACCCAGAGTCAGAAAGAGAAACGCTTTTTTTGTCTTTTGTGAGATGACATGAATAACAGATCTACTTAAATCACAAACAGAGAGCTAAGACATGTGACTGATAAAGCACCTTGAAATAATGAATAATAAATCAAGAAAAAGAAATAGAGAAGCTCAAGGAAGCAGGAAATCCAGTCTGAGGGACAGAAGAAATTCCCAGCATGGTGATGAAAGGACTTTCCAAAAGCCAGTTACACAGTGAACTCAGAAATTGATTGCACATGGAGCAGGAAAACGAGTCCAGTAGGAGCAGGAGGGGGAGGCTTCCAAGAAGAATGTTCTCATGAGACATGAAATGTACAAAGCACGCAGGTTTCCAGCTGAAAGGTTTTCAGACAGCTGTTGCTTAGTGCATGGACAACTAAACAAATAAAAGGTGGATCAAAACTAATTCTAATAAAAACTCAAGTGTGTAGAAATTGCTATTGAAATAGCTTACTACAAGACTTAGTTAATATTTCAGACACCTCATGATATAAGTTGTGAATATTGATTAATCCCAAAGAATTTCTGGAATGGCACCATTGGTAAATGGGAAAAATGTGCCCATGTATGTGCATGTGTATTTGCATATGTAGCTTGAGAGAGATGGAGGGTTTGTAAACCATGCATTGGGGTACAATGTTGCCCTATGGTGAATGAGTAGCAGTAGAAGTGAGTGGGTGAATAGTAGAGAAATGCGTTGCCAAGCCAGCCCTAACTGATGATAGGGCCATGCAACAGATGTCATTGTTCCCCCCAAAAAATGTCTTTTGGCCTACTCTGAGTTTCTTACACAAACATGGTCAATACCTATACACACCCCAAGCTGTCTACACCAACTGTCTACCTGTTTGAGTGAGGGATATGGGTACCTGGCTCAAAACAAAGGACACTTCTGAAGTGTTAACAATTTAATGACCCCAGGAGAAAATCTTCCATCAAGAGACAGAGGTGTGTTGATAAATGATCCATTCACCTTCTGCCTCCTTAGTGGTTCCTCAGAAGCTCCTAGCTAGGCTGAAGCATCACATCCCCAATGTTATCCGTACCCCAACATGAGATTCAGCGAGTGCTACAGTCTGGAAAGTCAGTGAATCTGTTGTAACTCTCAATAGGCTGAGGCCCTGGATATATGAACCGCTGGCTCACTGGCTCTCTACGGACATCGGGGATACACAGCAATGGTAGTCATGAGGATCATAGAATTGTTTGTCAAAGAAAGAGAATTATAACATTGTTATATAAACCAGCCATCAACCTACTGTGGTGCCCTGGGAGCCAGAGGTCCTCTTTGGAAGCCTTTAAAGAAACTCCTTCTCCAGCTCGGTGAAGCTGTTGAAAATCAAGGGTGGGGTTCAGTATAAGGAAAATAGGCATACAAGGGAGTCTGAATCTGGGTCTCCAGAAATCATACAAGTTAACAAACAAAACAGACAAAAATAACAACAGATACAACAAATTGGACTCTAAAACCAGGCATGAGGACATTTGGATGGAAAGTTCTAGGCTAGCTGAATGACCACCGTTTTTAGTATAAAGCAACTTGCTGTTGCCTGGAAACATGCTGAAGCCTAACCCAAGGCTTGAATCTTTCTCATTGCTCTTCTTTTACTGCTTGTAACAAGGCCAATAGCTAGGGCAAGGTTTCAAAATATCCTGAGTGGGAGGTAGAGCCCATGATACGGGAAGAAACATCTTATACACTGAAATCTGACTAACATGCCTAGTAGTAATAGAGCAGACATATATAGAAATGGGTTTTTGAGACTAATGTATGGGGGTTAGGTTGATGGGGTGAACCATTCCTCAAAAATGTGTAGGCATATTTTATTTTATTGTAATTTGTTTTATTGCACTTTATAAATATGGGCTGTTTGTTTCACAAACTGAAGCTTCATGGTAACCCTATATCCACCAGGGCTATTTTCCAACAGCATGAGGTTAATTTGTGTCTCTCTGTGATTGTTTGATAGTTCTTAGAAAAGTTGAAGCTTTTCCATCGTATCTGATATGTTTCTCTGTGATCATAGGTCTTAGCTACTGCTGTGTGGCTGGGGCACTGTGAACCATTCCCACGTAGAGCTGAAACTCTATGTGTTGCATATGTTCTAACTGTCCCATAAGCCATCCATTCCCCTTCTTTCCTTGGGCTATCTTATTTGCTAATATGCTGTAGCTAGAGGCTGCTCCTTCATTTCCTGGCTGCCCAGACCTGAAATAATCACACAGAAACTGTATTAATTAAAACACTGCTTGGCCAATCACTTAGGCATATTGCTAGCTAGCTCTTATATCTTAAATTAACCCATTTATATTATTTGTGTATCACCATGTGGTTGTGACCTACTTACGGTAAGGTTGCGTCCAGCATCCCGCGTCTGGCGTCAGTCTCCTGCAGCGGCTACATGGCTTCTTTTTGAGTCCGCCTACTCTCTCCTCTGTCTGCTTGGAATTTCTACCTTGTTCTACTCTGCGCTGCAATAGGCCTAAAGCAGCTTCTTTATTAAGCAATTGTATTCACAGCATACAGAGGGGAATCCCACATCAAAACACAATATTATAAGTAAGTCAAGTGATAATTCTACAGTGGCCTTTAAGTGTCCAGGAGAAGGCACAAGTCATCTGCCTTTCACTTTAAAAGCCACAAATGGCTAATTGTAGTGATGAAAGTGTGACCCAAGCCAACATGGGCTACCAGCTTGTTTGTCAGATAGTTAACCAAGCCAATGCAAAGGAAAATTCTTGAAAGAAACCAAAAGTGTTAACCAAGTGAACAAATAAAGTATTATTTATCAAAAAGAAATGAAATGACTATATTGCTGATGAAAAAAAAAAGTTTCAGTGGATAGAAAATCAAACCAGCCAGGATATACCCTGGAGGTAAAGTTTAACCGAGACTGAAGCCCCGCCTCCCTTCCATTCTGCAAAAGTTGAGAGAGGTTAGGGAGCTGGAAATGGAAAGTGTGTCCACAGGCTGAGGGACAGAAGTGAATCCATAGGCTGAGGGATGGCAGTGTGTCCACAGGCTTAGGAACAGAAGTGTGTTCACAGCATCAAAGTGTGATCAAAGCTCCAGCAAGCTCTGCAGAAGACCCAGCTGGGATCATGAAAGAAAATTCTCTCTCCAAGATAACAGATTGCCTCTAGGATCAAGAAGACATCTGGGATTTCCCCACTATAGGAAATGAATGACTGGTGTCAGCAGGCTCACTCTCCTGAGAGAGGCAAATGGAGCTGGTGACTTTAAGGTCAGAGTTCACTTATCATCCTGGAAATCAGAGGACCCTAAAGAATTCTACTAAAGTTCCTCTGCCATGCTCTACACATTAGGCAACAAAACTCTAATACCAGCACATCTGTAATATTGAATATTCTAAGCATGGTTTTATGAAATCTGTGTGTTCCCCACTAAGACACATAGCTCAGAAAAAGACTCCTTTCAAGACATTAGTGATCATTGACAATATACCTGGACTCTGGCTCAGATGGAAGCGGAAAGCAAAATTGTCATTGTTTTCATGTCTACCAACAAAGGCAGAAATACATCCTGGGTCAAGAAGAAATTTTGACCATTAATCTTATTTCGTGTGTGTGTGTGTGTGTGTGTGTGTGTGTGTGTGTGTGTGTGTGTGTGTGTGTGTGATCAATTTCCAGGATGGGTTCATGACCATCTTTTTACCAACCCTTTACCCTGTTGGTTCTGTGGATCCAACTCAAGTTGTCAGCCTTGGTGGCAAGCTCTTTTGTCTGCTGAGCCGTCCTGCTGGCACCAAACCTATTTTTGAAGAAATATATTTCATATAGGTATGTCTCTGTGGCCGGTGACTTCCAGATCAATCTTGGCAGAAGAATTTGAAAACCGCCTGGCAAGAATTCACGATTCTATGTCATTAAGAACATTGGTGATACATGAGAAGGGGTCAGACTAGCAGTGTTGACAAACTTTGGAAAACCATTGCTTTCCAACTTTCTCTGTGAGTTTGAAAGGTTCAAGACTGTGCTGGGAGGAATAGCTGCAGCTCTGGTAAAAACAGCAAAAGACCTTGAATTAGAAGTGGGCCTTGGAGTTGTTAC
>NC_022030.1:8217215-8223244 GCF_000317375.1 Microtus ochrogaster
GCAGAATTGTAGTTGATAAGGTAGCAGTGGAATTGGAGAAGACTGACTATAACTTTGAAAGTTCTGCCATTGGTAAAATGCTCATGTTTAAAGAAAATCTTTAGCAAAAAAGGAAGTTATTGTTTTCTTATTTTAGAGAAATCACCATATCTATGTCTTGCTGTGCTATGCTATTCACTTTATTGCAGTCCCCTAAATCTGAACCCACAATGTATCCCCGAAGTGCCTGTAAATGCTCCCATGTGTTGCTGGCCCTAAGGTCTTCTTCTGGTGGAGAGGTGAAAAGGTGTGACCTCAACAAACACAGATGCAGGGAGTGAGGTGGAAGGCTTACTACAGACTGGTTTATTTAACAACAGAGGAAAATTTACATATCCTCCCAACACCCAGGCGTTCTGATCCATTGGCAGTTGACATCTCAGGCTCATCTCTCATTGGCTAGGTACGATCAAGACCTCTAATAGTGCCTGTTGCTAGGCACTCAGGAAACACAGTCTGGTTGTGCTTTATTGACTAGATACACACAAGACACTTTTGACAGTTCCATGCAGACTCAAGGTTGGCTCCTTTTGGCCCGGTAGGCCTTATCTTCCTACACCCATGGAGGCAAGTTGATGACATCACATCCTTGGTACTGGCACACCATGATTCATCCCCCTGGGGTTGACGCTGATCTCAGCTTCTCTTCCTTGCTGTTGGTCCTATGTGAAACTCAGGGGAGCAAACAACTAAAAACTGCACTATTTTTATATAAGGATCTTTGAGTGAAAGGTACTTGTGAAAGAAGAAGGGCATTCCAATCTCCCCTTTCTTACTGAAAACAGGATAAAAATTTTTTTTTCTGGTGGGGCTGGAGAGATGGCTGGAGAGATGGCTCGGTGAATAAGAGTACTGCTTCTTCTCCTAGAGGATTTGGGTTCAGTTCCCTGCATCCACATGGAGACTCACAATGACCTCTTCTGGCTTCTGCAGACACTGGACACACAAGTGGTGCACAGATATATGCAGGCAGAACACCCAAACACATAAAATGAAAATAAATCTTAAAAAAAGAAAAACTTACCCTAGAGACATTCTCCCTGTAGCAGGAGCGGGGGAAATGTACTGCAAAGGTAATCAGAGACAGGCAAGTCTCATACAGACAGACCTTGATAAAATGACTCTGGCCTTCCTTTAGCCTTCTTTACTCAACCCAGTAGAAAAAATAGTTAGGGTCTGTCAGCCTTTTGTGGCTGTCTTTCCTTAGAAGGGCTCTTAAATTATTTTAACTTTGTATGATTCTCTTCTATTAATTTGATAGGTTTTAATAGTAATCGTAGTTAATTAAATTAACTAATATTTAATAAATAGTAATGTTGGATTTAATTTACTGTAAGCCAGCTTCATCCTCTGGCTCAGCTGGTGACCTAAGCAGAAAGGCAAATCATGGCGTCCCCCACACCCACAAGTCCGATTATCTAAAACTTGAAGAATTCCTGAGTGGTTGATAGGATGCGCTGTATAATTCCTGGGATGTGATGGTGGATACACAGCCATGGGAGCCCCAGATTTTCTCATGACCTTCATCTCCCAGGGGTTATCAAACAGATAAAATGTCAAAGCAACCTCTTTAGCTGGTTATGGGATCGGCTGACAGAAAACTATTTGGAGTCGGGGATCAGCCTCATGTGTCATATCCCCAGTGTTCTGGGGGGCAGGGGTGGACATAGTCTTCCTCTAATAGGAACTTCTGCCAAAATTAAAAGTCTAAGTCCCTAAGGATAATAGAAATATTTCAACCCAGGATCAAGGATGTAGTAGACTGTTTGCATACCACACACAAGGCCTTGAGTTTGATTCCCAAAACAACAATAGACAGACAGACATACAGACAGACAGACAGACAGACAACAGAAATACTTTAACCGGAGGACATAGTAACATAAGCAAAAGAAATACTTTAACCAGGGGACATAATAACATAATAAGGGTTCCATCAAGTTATAGCTGCTGCCTCTGGTCATTTGGAGTGTCCCCTGAAAGTAGACCAGCAGGTTGACAGAGTTAATTGTTACCTGGGATTAACGGACCATGTTAATCACCACGGGGTATAGATGCTGTTCCTAAAAGGCCGGTTAAAAGCCTGGCACAGCTGCAGCTGTGGGACTATACCCGTTTTCACAGATTCTCCTTTTTAAATTGTACTTCAGAGACTACGGTGTCTAACTGCTTTGGAACCAGGGACTCCTCAGTGTAGGCAGAGGTGACAACAGTGAAGCCAGAAGGAGTTGAGACCCCAGGCCACATTGCCCAGTGCCGATCAATCCAAACTCAGGTGTGCTGTCACCTGCAGCTCCTGCCAATGGGTTCCGTACACCCATGCAGCTTGTAATCCCAAGTGTCCTGCCTCTGGCCCTGAGGGCTTCACCTGACCTCAGGGGAGCTTACTCAGCCTGCACTTGAGGGCAGCCAAGGCATGCTGAGTTGAGAGGTCAAAGAGCAAGATTTGGCAGTGAAGTGAAGAAGGCATTGCGTCCACAAGCCAGCTCCCTATGCTTCAACAGAGTCGGTTCAAACTGCCCCCTACACAGCTCCGAGGTCATCAGCCATATGACCCCAGTTGCCTTCAGCAGTCTTCAGACCCTAGGCATAGACTTAACTCTTTTTCCATCCTGTCCTCCTCTCAATCCTTCCTTAGGATCGGCTTTCAAATAAATCAACCCGCTCTTTTTGGAAGTGTTCTTGTATTGCTAACAATCATGAAACATGCACAGGCATCAGAACCTCCTCTTGATGACTTCTGTTTTATTTAGTACTCAGTAAGTGGGCCGTGGGAATGCCCCGAGCAGTTTGGAATTGATGAACCTCTATGTGGTATTGATATTTTTTCTCTGTTTTTGGAAATACTGAGGATTGAAGCCAGGGCCTGGCAAAGAGCTCTAGCAATAAGCTCTAGCTCTAGTCCTATGGCTATTGGAACTATTATTACTTTTGAGACAGGGTCTTGTGAAGGTACCCAGGCTGGCTCTGAACTCTCTCTATAGCCCCGACAGGTTTTAACTTGCACTCATCTTACACAGGCCTTCTGAGCAACAAGGGTTACAGGCCTGTGCCATGAGACCCGTCTTCCTTTTCTGTCTGTATTAACAGTTCTAATGTTTGTATGACTGGAGAAGACAAAACAAAAGCCTTTATATCTTTTCTTTCTTTTTTTCTTTCTTCTTTCTTTCTTTCTTTCTTTCTTTCTTTCTTTTTTTTGGTCTCTGTATTTTGCAAAAAATATAGCAGTTAGACAATCCAATCTGGAATCATGCCTTCCTGATTTTACTTTGAAAGCCACACATCCCTAGTGCTAAAATGAGAACAGCAATGTACTTACTTAGTGTGTCCAATGAAACACTCTTGACACATAACATAGTAAAGAACTTCTGTGGAGGTAAAAGTGGTAGGCATGACTTAGGTATTTTATTACTTACCATAGAGTCTTTTTTAGTAATATCTATGAGCATGGATTATAGATTTGGGGGGAGGTAGAGCTTTTGGTATTCATTCCTCTAAAGAAAGGAAAGGCTAATATTTCTTCCTGTACTGAAAATACTGGTTCATAATTATATACCATGGCTTTTCTTTTTCTGCAGAAGTCTTACAGGCATTTGTAGAATTCAAAAGAAAATGGCGGTTTCTGTCGGCTGAGGCCGGTGACTAATTGCCAGTTTGATGTGGAATAAAAGCCACATGAGCATTATTTGGGATTATCACTGGCCAATGATGGAGCTTCTTAGATCAATGCCAACATTGTTCCAGAAGACACTGTGTTTTAGAAGGTTAGACACGGGCTTTGTCTGCTCTGTCCTCTGGCAGCCCTGCCTCATGCTGTGATGACTCACTGACACCCAGGTGGAGAGAAAAGAGCTTGCTTGTGTTACCAAAACAAACACAGGGCCCCAGCAGGGCCTCTCACCACTACCTGCTGTCAGACAGGAATCCTCTGCCTGTGAGAACAGAGCACTCCCTTCACACACTCCCTAAAGCACAAAAGGAGCTAGAATCAGATAGCTAGCCTTAGAACTGGAAAATTGGTCTTAAGTGCAAAAGACTGTAAGTGAAATAGTGTGAGCAGGCAGACACATTTTATACCCAGCAGTCAGTGCCACACCAGCCCAGTAGAGCTGAGGCATCAGACAGAATTGAGAGCAGTAATGGCTGCTGGCAGCCACTCAGCTTTATGAGAAGGAAGAGGGCTCTGCTACACAAGAGTAAAAGAGACACCCAAGAGTCTCAGGGACATCACCAGGGCTCTTGGCACCAGTCATTTGCTGTGGGAACTTTATATTATCCTGCTCACTCCAAGCCTACTGGGGCAGCACTGGGAATGGAGGGGCCTACACGTGGTGTGTCTTTTTTTTTTTTTTTTTTTACTAACACCTCAAGCCTGGTGTGTGCCCTGGAAGGCGCTCTGCCACTGAGCTATAAACCCCAGACCTTTCATGATGGGGATGATAATGCTGATGTGATGATGATGATATTGGTTGACTGACTGATTGATTGATTGATTGATTGATTGATTAAGACTGTATCTTGCAAAGTTACAAAGATACAAGTTTGTACCCATTCTACAGCCCAGGCATGCCTTGAACGTGCAACTCTGCTGCTTCAGCCTTCCAAGTAGTTGGGATTGCATGCCTATACCACAAAGCTCTGCTCCAGTACTCTTTTCTTCCTGCTTTCTAGTAACACCTTCTCCTGGATTCCTGTATCATGTACAAAGGACAAGGGAGATTTGACTCTGCTTCTAGTTTCATTTGTGACGAGCTTGGGTTTGAGTTTAGAACTATGGAACAAGAGAGGCTTGCTCACCTTCATACTGAATTCTCCTCTTTGGGTTCAGAGATGGAATTTTGGAAGAGACAAGTAGAGGGTGATGAGGATGATGTTGCTGTTTTGTTTTTGAGGCAGGGTTTCTCTGTGTAGCCCTGGCTGTCCTGGAATTCACTCTGTAGACCAGGCTGGCCTTGAACTCACAGAGATCTGCCTGCCTCTGCCTCCCAAGTGCTGGGATTAAAGAGGTGAGTCACCACTGCCAGCTGACAAGTAAGTGGAGAAGAAAGCTTGACCAACTTCATAGAACAATCACAGGAATGTCTTCCTCTAATGAAGTTTCATTTTAGAGTCTGGACACTTTCACTGAGGTTTCTGGCTACCCTGGTAGGGCTGTACAGCTGTATACAAGGCACCCAGACTCTAGCCTTAGGTATTCTAGAACAGCTGCATTGGTCAAGAGGAACGGCAACCTTCTCCCAAGCTTTACCAAGAAGACCATTCCAGAGTGAGGCCAGGAGTCACCTATGCTGTGTGACCAATGGAGTATTCTGGGAGAGGGGGGGGGGAAAGGGCATTTGTTCTCATTTGGGACCTGCCAAGAATTTGTCTTATCATATTGATATCACTTATCTTGTATCCAACTGCTGATATCTAGATATCTTCAAAAGTGGTCATTAGTCCAGTGATACAACAAATACCAGCTCCTCCTAACTGTGCCAGCTTCTCTTTCATCATTCGTCCTTGCATGAAATTAAATGGGAGGGTTTTATTTCGTTGTTCTCTTCTTTTATCCTTTTCTTGAGAAAGGCTTGGGCCTTGAAATGTTACTTGACTTTAGAAGTTGGGCAGGGTAGCAAACAGAAACACAGATTTTCACAGAAAGATTTCAATGCAAGAATATCCCCCCAGAATCCTCGAGTAGAATCCTTGGAAACCGGATTCGCATATGGAAATTGCTTGCAAAATTTCATTCACCAATCAATCACGTTCAGTGATTAAGTTTAGCATTTTTATTTTAAATCAGTGTTCCTTCTTAAGAGCAACCTAGCCGAAAGCAGTTGCAAATTGTTGGGTAATTATCACAAGTCTTTGTACTGGAAAAACTGGCTGCTCAAACCCTTGTACAACCACCCATTAGGACTGCATGATGATTCATCCTTGAGATGCTATTATGTACTTAAATCAACAAGATTCCATTTCTTCACAGGGGAATTATCTTCAAAAGCTCT
>NC_022030.1:8223499-8245919 GCF_000317375.1 Microtus ochrogaster
TCCCTGTTTCACTCTCTCTCCCCCATTTCCTACTTATTTCTAGGGCTAAGGAGAATGGGCTCTTAAAGAAAACACTGACGCTCAGACAAGGCCAGAGGAAGATCATCAACATGACTTGAATTTGAGTTTTACTTAATTTTCCCTTTTGGCTCTCTTCCCACACTTGAGGTACTTTCGACTCATCTCTGCCACACCCAGAGCTCATACACCCAGATACTATGAAGAATCATGAAATTTAGAAACAGCACCCTACGCTCACCTAAACTTCAGCTCAAAAATCAAAGGTTTTGAGTACCCATCCATTTACAACTTACACATTTTCTTTCTTCTTGAGTATTTGGGTGCAAAAGATTTGGACAAGATGTACCTGAAAGTGAAAACAACTTTTCCCCCAGGTTTTTAACTCTGGCCAGGAATATTCTGTGATATAAACAAACCAAAATGGTTGGTCATGATGCAACTATATTTATGTGCTCCATTTCATCTATATGGCTACCCCGTGTTCGTAAGATGTTTTCTGAGACATAAATTTCATAGTATCCTATAGATGTTAGTTAAAACACACAATTTAATGTTGTCTATGGATGGCTCTGACTCTAATGTCTAAAACTAAACTGTACTCCAGTTAGGATAAGATAATATATAGTATTAAAACAGCCTCTTAGGAAAAGCAATATATATCATTATATATATGACATAATTCAGTAAGCTTTAGGGGAGCTTTAAGTGCCAGGCTTCCCTGATCAAGATGGCGTGCACCAGTTTCAACCACACCCATGGGATATTTTGGAAAAGGGCTTCTATGTGTAAGGCTTCAAAGTGATGACTCATATGGTCCAGTCACAGAGGGGAGCTAGGAAAAGGCAGTCAACGATGAACACTCATTCTCAAACAAGTGAGCTTTCTCACCTGCTGTAGTGGGGCATACAGGTTAGGGTCCTGAGTGGGTCATTTGTTTACACACACACACCCTTCATTGCCTTTAGCTGACTTACTTATCCATACCACTGCCAGAAGAACCCGCTGCCACCCAGGCATGGCTCTTCATTCTTTTGATCCTTTCGTCTCTAGCACATGTCCCCAAACATCGGAGCCAGGTAGATTCCTGATGCTTACAGCATGACGTAGGAGAGACCAAGGGAGCCAAAGCCATAGGAGGGAAGGAAAGCAAGGTTTGCCTACATCCACGTAACGCTAATTCCATGCCCTACCCTTTTAAACCCTGCCCCAGCTCCCTCTTCTTGTTTATGATTACTGTCGTCGCTGTTCTTTACGAGCTGTCCGGCCTTTGGAAAGCTACCTCACCAAGTAACAGGCTTCCATTTCTTTTCACAGAACCAGTAAGAAAAATGCCATCCTCAGAAGAGGGTCTGGGGAAATTTATATAATTAATATGTGGAAAGTCATTAGGACAGAGTATGCTAATCAGGCTGATCGTTATCTCTGGGTTTTTAGCTACAAGAAAACACCTGGGGCCTGTCTTCCCACTCTGAGAATTTGGAATGGGCAGCAGGTCAACTAGCAGAGGCCCAAGGAACAGACCTCTAACTAATGTACCTGACCACACACTTTCCACCCTCCCCTCCCTCTTCTCACCGACCCCACCCCCACACGGTCTCTCTCTTTCTCTCCACCTCCACACTTGCCACTGGGCATCTCTTCGAGGCTCACGGAGCGTCAGAGCTATGGCTTCTCAACAGTCTGAGGGTTCCTTCATGTGTGTTAGCTGCAGCGACCAGTGTCACTCATTCTTCATCTTCTAGAAAGTTGATGAAGATGTGTGGTCAGCTAGCAGGTCCCTCTCATTCTGGATTATTCCCTGCAATACTGGTTTACTGTTCTGTGGCTTTTTCCTGTTCTACTGGAAGAAACGCACCGAGTTACTCTACTCCAGCACCTGGAATAGGAAGCTCTCCGTTCATAGTCGAAAACTTCCATCTCAATAAATAATCTTTTATTTTTATTAAAAAAACAAACAAATAAACTCCCGCCACCGTAGTAGTGTGATTTTAACTATTCTGCCTACTCATGAAAAGCATTTGAAACAAAGCACCAAAAAATATGGCTTCACTTTAGCCTTTTTCCCTTCCCCTAGAAGAGTGAGTTAATTAACTAAATAGTAATTGTTCAGTGCTTATGAACATGAGACTTGGGTTCAGTTCCTGATACAAACGAAGATACCGAGACCGTTGAGGAAATGACCCACCCACGCCTGCACAGCCAGCAAGAGCCATATGTGGAGACAGACACACATAGGCCCCTCTGGGAGAATCTAAGAAAGCAAGGCATGTTTTCAACATGCAAGTTTTATTAAAGTCATAGGAATATCCCTCAGAAACTTAGAGGAAACCCACGCTGATTGAGTCATTATGATTCTGGCCTCCTGTGGAATTTCATAGCCATTCTTTCCATAGTGTATAGTTTTGGAGCTTGAATTAATCACCCTGCACAGCCGCCTACATGGAAAGCAAAGGACCTCGATGTACAGCGCCTTTGTTACAGTCAATAGCAAGCAGCACTTAGCACATCTGACGGCTCAGTGTGTGCGTGAGATAATCGTTTGAGAGCCTGCTCTGCTTATTTAAAGGGCGGTAACTCAATATCATTAGGCAACTGAAAACTACCTCAGCCTTGCCGTGGGAAATCTCAGACAACACACTGTTGGACTCTAAGTGATTTCTCAGCCAGTCCAGAACTCTTGAGACTATGCCTTGTGCTTATTGTAGATCTGTCATGGGGACTCGGAACCTCAGAGACCTGGAGGATCTGCGTACTTGGGTAGGGGTGCAAGAAATGGACCGTTCAGAAAGAAATGACACCCAGGATGCCTTTGTCTCCAGTGTTTGCAGCAGAAGGTTTCAGTCCTATCAACTCGCGGCCCCCTCTAACTTGCATTCCCCCTAAGCCATTATCATTAAAATACAGTGTGTTACCGATCCCATGAGGAAGGGAAGAAGCAAGTCAAACAGGTCAAAACTCAAAGTGTGTGCTTAGGAGAAGTTTGTAATCTGTCATTTTTTTGTACGCAGACTTAAGTTTGTTCATCTTTATGTCCATCATTTTCTTAAAAAAGCTATGCTATTACTTTGGTAGATGGGAATTTTAGCACTAATTACTGGTTCAAATGCCCAACCTGTCACAGAAAAGTTAGATTTAAAAAAAAAATGGTGTAAATTATCACCCAGACCACATTAAGCATATGATGAAATATTTACTTCATATATCAGAAAGGATAAGATAAAAACTCACTGCCAAGGAGCAACCAGTCAAAAGAAGCAGGAGGGCAGAATATGTTTCTCTCCTTCTGCTGGCTAGTCTGCTGCCCGCTTCACACCTTACAGGCACTGTGGTAGGACTAACTTTCAACCAATGTGGGGAAATATTTGAATGGGAAGGTGGGCAGGGAAAACAGAGACTCCCATCTTCGCTCCCTGGATAGAAGAGGGCCCATCACAAGCAGAAGGCTCACAACCAGAGTTGAGAAAGGAGTGGGGGGTGGTCCTTCAACTAACCCACACAAGTGAATCTGGGGATCTGAACCTGCCAACAGTAAGTCGCAGTCACACACTGTTGGCCCAGCTTGAAGGACGCCGTTGGATGTCTGCATGCATGGGATTGCTCCCTGAGGAGGAAGTCCACACTAGACTTTTAGAGTTTGTTAATACATGAAAAACTAGAATTGAGATGAGGGGACAGGTTACCCCAAACTTAAGATGCACAAAAATGATAAGTCAAGTTGAGGCAGAGAGATACTGGCTTCACAAGTAGTCTGAATTATCTAAGTTCAGGCTTAATGAACTGATTGCTTTTAACCCAAACCCAAATAAACAGTGTAATATAATTGTGTTCAATGAAAGCTGCTTGCTGAGCTTATGACGATGAGTTCCTTATGTATCACAGTATGCAAGATTCAAGTTGTAGGATGAACCTTTAAACAAGACCTTTAGAAGTGAGACAGGAAACTTTGTTTTGTCTAATGTCCTTACCCATTGAAAGTATTTTCAATACCCCTCATAGATGGAAAATTAGTAACAACAACAACAACAAAAACTACAAACCAGACTCAGGATTTGAATACCTGGTTTATTGGGGGAAGCTGGAAATGAAAACTGCAATTGCCTTTGCTGCAATTTACAAAATAGTGATCTGCTGTATAAAACAACTTCTTCCCATTACGTTAAGTACAAATGATAAACACACTACTAATAACAGCCCATCCAGTGTCTCTGCAGAGAAACTCATTCCCGAATTCTCCAGTTGTATGTATAATATCAGACATTTTAAGGAAGACCAGATTTTTCATTCTATTTAGATTTCTGTTACAATTAAAATCTATCCCAGCTGACCCTCAGCAGGTCCCAGCGGAGGCTGAGATGAGGAACTGACATTTCTTCTCCGCAGGATGTTTGAAGGACATTGCTATGACAGTGACCCCCTCCGATGTCTTTCTACCCAACATCATCTCCTCCACCCATCAGGATGAACCAGCCCTAGTCCATCTTCCCATCCGGTCTATGCTGGTTCTGAACATATAGACACGAAACTGTACAGACTCAATAATGCCTTCTTCCAGCATCCTACCCTCCTAAACTATGTTAAAAGAGGGAACTTCGCCATAGCAGTTGAGTAGTGACAGCGGCCTGACTATTGTAACTTGCTTTGGCCATATTAGAACCCTTTCCCACACATCAAAGCAAGTCAACACAAAGCTTAGGGAGACAGCAATTGTTGAAAACAATAACAAGCAATCCTCACCAACAATGCTCATTTAGGAAATCTAAATTTAGCTTTAGAGTCATCATTCTGCTTCTTCATGTAACCAAAAACTCAAAAAAGTTTGTTGTGTTCTTTGCATTAATTTTTAGGGTATTTGATCATTGAAATTTTTTATCAGTAGCTCCCCTTCTCCTTAGCCCTTAGTAGAAACAATCCATTCTAACTTGAAAAACAAAAGCTTCCATCTCATTTCCACTTTATTAAATTTCACACGCATGCTCTTTAACAAATGCAGCTTAAATGATATAGATTTGATACAAGGACAAATTAGTAGTACATAACCAGCAAACAGAAACAAGTCTTTTTTTTTTTTTAAACTTCACAAGACACACACAGGACATGGAACTTAACACTATTTACGAAGCATTTTCTTTAGTATTTATTCTAGCATTTCTGATCATATGAACACTGCCCAAACATAGGTTCCTTGTGACTCGGGGAACAGTTTCCTCCTTGGGACCCATCTTGCAGCAGGGCTTCTCTTGGGGTCTCTCTCTGACATTAGGCAGATGTGTAGAAGTACCTGGGCTTGGCATTGCCTAGCAGGTCATCCTCGTAGTTGGGGAGGCAGCAGAAGAAGAAGGAACAGCCAATCAAGATGATGGTGGCTGCCCATCCGAAGCCATAGGCCCAATTATAGATGTAATTGATGGCAGGGTTACTATGAAGGTTAAAGGTCTGGGTGTACTTCACTGGATAGATCACCAGGGAGATGATCTGGAATACAGCTAAAGGGAAGGGAAAACGAGCTCAGAGTATGAAGGTACAAATGACTAAATACGCGAATGAGTGCACAGTGTGCAGGGTAGTGTTTGTCAACTCCCCCAAGCCCCAATCTCCAAGGGAGGAGGGAACCTCAGCTCAAGAAACACCTTTATCCCACTGGCTTGGGAACACTTCAGTGAGGCACCTTCTTGATTAATGATTGGTGTGGAAAGGCGCGGCCCACTGTGGGCCATGCCACCTATGAGCAGGTAGTCTTGGGTTATGTAAAGAAAGCCGAGCACTGAACTGGTAGCATTCCTCCATGATTTCTGCTTTAGATTCCTGCCTCCAGTTCCTGTCTGAACTCCTGCTCTGGTTTCCCTTCCTGACCCTAGGTATAACTTGTAAACCCTTTCCTCCTCAGGTTGGTTTTGGTCGTGGTATTTACCACAGCCAGCTAGGACACACAGTAACAATACCCAGTTCACCAAGTTAGTCCCTCTATAAGGATGCTGAGCGATTAGAGAAATCTTTAATCATGAACCAAACCAGAGTGTCAGAGATCCCTGGAACCCATAGTGTCATGCACACACACACACCAGGTAGAAAGCAAACAGGAGATCACGCTTCATGATGCTGAGCATCTAACTGGATGAAATTGTTCCTTGCCTACACCACTGTTCTGCCATCTTAAGCCCTCTCTAGAGCACCAGATAGATATTAAAATGGTTTCATATTCACCCTCCCTTCCTCCTGTTTCTCTCCCCTCCCTTTCTTTCCTTCCTTCCCACTCTCCCTCCCTTCCTTCTTCTCATACATAGTACTAACATCATTCTCCTGGTGCATGCTTGATTTTATGGGAGCTATATAGTCATGGAACTTCTGGCCTGCTTCCAACCCTGGCTACATAAATTGTCTCTCCCGGTTCATGGCTGAAGTTCTGCCCTGGCTTCCCTCTGGTCCTTGGTTGGTATCTTGAGAAATAAGTTTATGGCCTGATTTATCCTATCAACCAACACCTTCTTTGGTCTCAGAAAACCCAATTTTGCTACTTTCTGTTTTGCAATTTTATTTTATTTTTTTTATAGATGTTTTGCCTGCATGCATGAAGTGTCATGGAAACCAGAAGGAGGCATTGGATCCTCTGAAACTGGAGTTACAGAAGGTTGCAGTCCAACGTGTGGGTGCTGAGAATTGAACCTCTGTTCTCTGGAAGAGGAGCCAGTGCTCTTAACTGCTGAGCCATCTCTCCAGGGACTTAGCTTCACTTCTGAATCTAGTTGGTAGCAGGGATCACATCACTTTGACAGGTATTTGCCAGAAACTTCATATAGTCTTTACTCCTAAATCCCAGGACCTTGCATTCTGTTAATAAAGGTGTGCCCTGAGTTCTATCTGCCTGCATCACTCCATGTCTTCATATCACTTCTGCCAGAGTCAGGTCAGGTCCCCAGCACAGGATTTTGTGCTACAGATTCTAGGTCTAGCCCCTCCCTATCCTACTGCATCACAAATCCTTCAAAGAGTAAAGTAGGTCAGGGACGTTCGGTCCCTTCAGTGTAGAGCTCACAGAAGGTCAGGCTAGAACCACTCTGAAGGTTACTGTACTTCCAAGACAGACACAGCCCGGGTCTCCAGGGTCAGTTTTAGCGGATGGGAATACTTAAGAGAGAAAAACATACAAGGGTTAACTCTTGTCATTTGAATACAGAGAACAGAAAACTATCTGAGACACAGAGGGAAAGGGACTCAGATTCCCAAAATACAGTTGTCCCCTGATACTTTTGCCTGTGGTGACTCGTTTCTGAGGACAAATCAGAAAATATAGCTGCCAGAGGTCTTCCATGAACATCCACAGAGATAGACTCGAACATTCTCCCCACGTCCACGGATTACTAATGAGGACCTGGTGCCGTTCTGTCTTACCAGCCAGGGCGAGGAGGCCTCCAATAACCCTCAGGAAAATGAGCATCTGGGGTCCACACAGGGCGAAGAAGGAGAGAATGAAACAGATGACCAGGATGATGAAGCCGCAGAAGAGCGTGGCAGCAGCCGCTCGTCCCCACGCTGCAAGACAGAGTCACCGACACTTGTTAGACCCACATGCCAACTCCCAAACTGCTAATCAAATCATCTGACCCCCAGCCCCAGGATAGAGTTCTGAGGGAGGTGAGGGATTTTTTTTTCTTTGTGAAGGGGTTGGGAATATTTCAGTAACTCCACACTTCAAGGGGAAGTTGGGTGATTCACATGGAGAATATTAATAACGTGTTTTATCCCCCCTAAGTTTAGAGGCAAATGTTTACATCTCTAAAATGCAAACTCAGCTTCTTGGCACAGTTTCCACATAAAGAGGCCAATTTTAAAAGTTCATCCAGATCCGCATACAACATGACCATGATAAACATTCATTATACTGAATAATTAAGGTTACACACTTTCAGAAACGCTTCCTTTTAAAGGATTATTATTTAGCTTATATTAAGGACTGGCTTCATTCACAAGCTATTCCACAAGAGTTCTTCATCATTGACCTTGGTCTTAAAAAGAGCTGGGGTGAGACAGAAACTGACTTCTAGGCTTGAAGGCCTACAGGGGCAGTACTAGCCCCTGCTCTCTTCTGTAGGTGTGGAAATGAGGAGATCGGCCAGCCAAGCACGAACCACTCAATAACCCCTATCCTCACACTGACTCCTTCCTTATCTCGTAACACACAACCCGGTGTCCAGAGCTAGCCATTAGCATTAGGATACGCACCAACTCCTCAGAGCAACTTGTGAAGGCTCACACCACCCTTGTTTCTAATTTAGAAATACCGGCAGACTCTAGAAGAGAGGGTCCACACAGATGGCAAATACTTAGTTGGCTTTCTAGCCTTCCTGAACCCAACACATCCATGTTAAAAGTTGTGCATGATCCTGCGGTTGGGTGTTGGTTTTGTGTTGGCTGTACTATATCCAGAGAGCTATGCTACCAACATGACAAGTCCAGAAGAATATTTCCATCCTTTCCAAAACCACATACCATCTGCAATCATCCCCATTCTGTCCCTTACTACCACGGTCCCGAGTTCTGGCAACCACCAACCTGTCTTCCAAATTTGCATATGCTAGATATTTCCCACTAATGAAAATTTACACTCTGTGACCTTGTGTGACTGGCTTCTTTCTACCAAACAAATTACTTTTTAAAGATGAGCCATTTTAAGCATGAATTAGCATTTCATTCTTGTTTGCGCTGGGCATTTCATTGTACTCAGAGCCCACACTTTGCTCTCCCTCTCATCTGGGCATGCTCTTATTTCACTCTTCATTGAATTCTAAAGGGGAGCTATGTGCCCCTTCCCTGGGTTCTACTTCTTGCTAGAATACAGCACAGCTAACAATACACTCACTATATGCGTGTTATGCGTGGCCATTTTGCTACTCAGAGTCAAACAATGGCTCATGAAAAAGCAAGGGGTTTAGAGGCTGCCAGAGCTCATGGATACTCTGCCTCTGCCAGCTAAGCATGTACCAGTCTCCTTATTTAGGAACTCAGCCTAAAAATGCCTTGCTGCAAATTGTGGGTATGAGTACCCAAGTGCAAATCATTCTCTGGTAATTCTTCAGCCCCCTTGTCCAACAGTTCCTCTCCTGTTCTCCTAACGTCTATCCAGAACCTCAGATTTCCACCATGTTCCACACTGGCCAGGTTCTGTGTTATGCCAAGGTTCTGTGTCACCCAGCTTCCCACGCTTCTCTTCTACAGACAAATGTGGTCTAACTTCCCATTCACTCCCTCTCCATTGGTCGCATGGCCTGAAGGGCTTCCTCGGGTGCATGACTGACTGGGGCAGAACTCAAGAGAAAGGAGAACAGACATTTTAATATGTCTTCCAATACTGTGTTTTCCTACAAATGACCCCTCAGCAGTGGGGACAGAGGGAGTGAGATGCCCTGTGATTGGACCCAGTTTGAGAGATGCAGTGCTTACAGCTTCCCTCCACGTCCTGCCTTTCTTCCAGATCAGCGAGAGATCTTAGGGTGAGGGACACACAATATAATATATTTTACTTTAAAAACATATGAATGAAGCCAAAGCCAGAATATAAAATTCAATATCTCTCTTCTCACTTTTGCCTTGTCCTTTGTGTAAGGGGATTTTTAAATGAGAAAGGGCTATGCTTTGGTAGACAACTCATTGATCAGATGAGTTGACTATTGTATAAGCATAGCCCATGGACCAGACTGCCATATTAAGCAATGGTGCTTATTAAAATACAGATTCCTATGCCTCCCTCCAGACCTCCTGGATCAGGGCTTGAAAGACAGGATCCAGGCAGCTTAATTGTTACTAACCTTGTGGTTCTTCCATGCATGCCAAAGACTTGCTTTAGTTGTTACACAACTGTAAGAATTAGCATGATATCTCCATACATCTGTATCCTTGATGCTTCTCACATTCGCCCTCTTTATCCTGCTTCCTCCCTCCTCCCCTCCATCCCTTCAAAGAGTCTGTCTTGCTTTCATGTAGTGTGTGTTTATGTGTATGTTCGGCGGTGGTGGTGGTGGCAAAATCAATTCAAGACCCTGCATGTGAGAAAAAAAAAATATTGTTTCTTCTGCCATTATTCTCTGCCGTTTCCTTCTGTAAGCACCCTGAAGACGGAGAATAAGAATTTAGATGACTAAGCATTATTAAAATGGAAGCAATGCTACCCCCCCAAAGCTCATAGGTTTCACTATGTGACCTGATATCACGTAGTCTATTTGTTTCTCTGTTTATATAGCTACTACCAACCCTTAAATTCAATAAAACTAATTGTTACATTCAGAAAAAGCAAAGCATACTTCCCCTCTGTGAAGTCAGGAAAGGCAACAGATCTACACAAGCACACAGAGAATGCAAACACACAAGAGCTCATCAGATAGCAGCATCTGATCTCAATAAGAACAGAAACATTTCTTAGCAAGAAACGTATTTCAATAGCTGAACTGCCACAATCATGGACCATCTTGAAAGTTTAGTCAAATAAGGTCTGTGTAATCTTGCCATATTCATTTTACCTGTTCATCTGAGCACAATTAGGGTAACACAGACAGGCTACTGCTGTGACTTCTTCCTCTGATATTTAACTGAAGTGTAGCTCACACTTAATTTCAGGGATGTGGAAAGAATTACTAGTAACCTAATACACATATGCGACACCAACAGGTGAACGCATACTTCAAATGGACCATCTGGGGCACTTTCCCTATTAAACCAATTAGTTAATGTCCTGCTTACTTCAAATGCTGAGTCTAAAGAAAATCAAACTGGAACATTGAGCAACATTTTCTCTTGAGAAAAGCCACTCTCGTTGCAGAACACGTAAAACCTGCTCCTTGCAGAACAGCAAAACCCACACTGAATCATTTAACTATCATTTAGACTGAAGTCTTGGCATGGTTTTAAAGATTCTAGCTGATACAGGGTAGACTTCTCTAAGCAAGGCAGCACACCTTCTGAGGTCAACAGCAATTTTTTTATTTTGGAATGGAGAGGCCAGCCTTCCCAGGTCTGAGTAGGAGGATTAAGATCTAATGCTCTGCCTGAGAAGAGCGCTGCTGGGCAGAGGGGCTTCAGCATCACTTACAGCATTGTGATTATATATAATCTAAAATACTTGTGTTCCAGGTACCTTTGCTCTCAGTTGCCCAGGAGCTTAACACATACAGATGTACACAAGCCTTTGGAAACTTGCTTCTATTTTGCATTATACAGTGATTCAAATGACATCTCAGCTACCAACACTGAGGAGAAACAACCATTTTCAAAACGTGTCCTTTACCTCCCTCTCTCGTGATTTATTGGCTCACAGGGTTCACCTTTATCAGTTCTGAATAAGTCTGTCCATCCTCACTATTTTGCACACCAAGCTTTACCACATTTCCTAGTTGTGTGGAGATGATTGACTATCTGAAGCGCCAAAATGAAAGCAGGCAGGGATCCAGGGAAATGGTGTTTCTGGGTAGGAATTGCTTATTCGCTTTGTTTTCTCATAGGAAGAGCGATCTGCTGTTTCATAGATGGATTCTGTGCATGTCTTACGTTTGTTTTCTAAGTACTACTTTGCAAAGTTTATGCTATGAAAGAAACTAAGGAAAGGGGAAAATTATTGATGATATTCCTAATCTGTAAGTAGGTGTTTTAGAAGCTCACTAATTTCCCTTCCCACCCCCAAATTAGTACCATGGATTTGGTAGGTTCTTCATAGATTTTACATGTGGACCAAATAGACCCAAATAGGTGTGTGGTCCACCCCATTGCTTAAGACTTTGAGGGCACGGATGTGTCATCAAACTGAAGTGAGGTCCCTTTCTGGAACATATAAGTATATACTAGCACATATGAGTACATTCTAGAACATGCATTCTTCAACCAGTGATATCAAAGGTCCTACGTAGAGGAGTAGAGTTATTAGGAGATATTTTCCGTACTGTTTCTGCGAGATCCTGTATGCCATTCACAGGCAGAAGTAAAAAATCTGTTTATTTTACAAATTAAAAGATCCTACAATAATTAAGGAAACACAGGTGAATATGACAGATAAAAATACTGTTTGGTATACTCAGTGGGGAGATAAAGGCAATGGTGTAGCTAGAGGTATAGCATCCACTTGGAAGCTTTTGCAACAGCAGCCCAAACCTGCCCTGCTTCCCACTCCCAGGGAACTTGCTACACCACAGATTATCCATGTGGTAGGGTTGAGACACAGGAATCCAGTGACCTCCCGGGTCCTTCAGATGCTACTGATTTTAATACTGGAGGAGCAAAACTCCCTATGATAACTAAGGACAGACCTACTAAATGCAGGTATATAGGACCAGGTCACCATCCTGCAGACGTTCTGGAAGGCAGTAAGGAATGGCGGGCCTTGTAGAGAATGGCAGGAGAGCCACAGGCAAGGCATTACAGGTGCTGGAGAATCCTAGCACACGTGACACTATCTCCTGAAACCCAGCTCGGTGGTGACTAGTTACCACTGGATTTTTACAGAACTCCTGTAAGGAACGGGAAATGACACCCTATTGGAGCCAAGAGACCCTCAGATATTTAAAATCTATTAGTTGAATGTCAGACAGCAAGAATGATCGGGGGGCACATCTCTCAGTCCTCATAGGAGAGTTACTTGTAACCAAGTAACATTGTCCAAGGGTCAGAACTAAGTCCTCAAAAAGGAAGCTGCTTGGCCGTGGGTAATTGCGGGACTTTGGTAAAAACTGGAACTCCATCACGTTCATTCCTTTCTAATCCCACAGGTTCAGAAGTCTGTGTTATTAGGGGCAGAGCCAAGGTACTGAGGTTCTCTAGGGTGCTACAGAAACAAACAGACAGTAAGTAGACTAGTCTGTACCGTGAGTACTCAACACCTAGAGTTTACACATCAGTGTGCATTCTAAAGTTAGTCCATCAAAGGAGAGGGTGAGCCTTCCATTTGCTTTAAGAATGTGAGCAGACGTACGTGCAGGCACATGAAATCTATCTACTAGTCTAACATCGCGAAACAACAGCAGCCTTCCACCCCCTCCCACCAGCAAACTCCTCCACCCCTCCCATCCCAGCATGTTCCCCACAACCTCTCCCACCCCAGCATACCACCCCCAAAGCCAAGAGCATTGTCTCAGAATGAAGGCTTTTCCGGTGAATTTAGCCTAATGTAAATGAGTGGTTTGAACTTATTTTTCTCATACCTGTACTTTCAGGAATCAGGGCACTCCATGATCTTAAAACATTTCATTGGATAGTCTGATTCTCTGACTTGTGGAAAAGCAGTGTCTAGGGAAAACACTGGGTGCACAATGAGGGATTCAAGGGATGGCTTTGGTAAAGCTGAGGCTCCATGCTTCGGAGTATAAATGACAGGCACTGCCTTTCCACCGCCCTTCCCCCTCTGGTGCGCAGCTCATCCCCATGTCCTCCACCCTGACAAGCCAGAGCTTGCCTGGGATCTGAAGTCTGTGAACTGAAGCTTAAGATACCTTCCTGTGGAAATATTTTCTACACTGGAAAAGGAGGACCAGCATTGCAAGCGCAGTGTGTGCTTGCTCGCTGAAGTTTTATTCTGAGTTTGGCTTACAGGAGAAGCTCACATGATCATGTTAATTATAAATTTAGATTCTCATCTTCTTGATAAATAAACTGAAACATCCAAACAAGTATTTGCTAAGATAAATGTCAATTTAGCTGCTGCTATCACACAAAAATATTCGGGGTCTAACTTGGCTTCTTTATTTATTTAGAGAAAGATGAGAAGACCTTGTAATCCACAATTCTTAAAATGTTAACAATAATAATGAAGAATATAATAATGTTATACATTCATTTATCCCTAAGAAACCATTGGTCTTTATAAAGCTATAAAAATACTATATTCTTTAGTATTATTGTCAACATCACTAAAAATAACCAGTCCTTACTACCAAAACAAAAGCCTTAATGTTATGAATATCACTTGGCAAAAAAAAATGATTACCAAACACTTTACAATGAATGTTCTGCTTTGCTGATACCTTCAAACAAACATTATTTCCTAGCATCACTAAGAATCATGTAGCACGAGAGGCACACGATGCTCAGTCTTATACTGATATGGTTTTAAACAGGCCCATCCACCTTGTTCCTTGCCATGCAGAATGCAGCACCCATACACTGTGTGAGGGTGTCCATCCCACACACTGTGGGCTCCTGCTAGCATACTGTTGACAGCAAGGCCCCACTGAAGTTTTCTGGAGATCTATAGAGTTCCCAACTGCCCAGATGATCACCTGAAAGTATAGGACACACCTTTCTTTTACAGTTGTGTAGCAAAGTGATCAGCAGTCCACGGAGTGGGCAGAGTAAAAATATGTAAACTCATCCCTGTCTATAATGGGGAGATGGGGACATTGAAGATGGCTTCACACCTCCTATCTCCTTGCACAGCCTGACAAGTAGGCCAGTCTTTCACTGGTGATATATGCATCTGGGTGTCTACCACAACATGGGCACTTAATCACCTGTGCAAAGGTGATAGAGAAACTCTCAGGTGTTCAATCATTTTGACACATATCGCCTAGCAGTCAAAACCAGACGCTGTATCATGAATGTACTGATCAATTTCCCAAGATTCCTTTGGGAAACTGTGGTTGTGCAAGGCTGATTTCTAGAATGAGTTGAAACAAACGGAACTCTGGATGGGTGTTTGCTTATAGCAGAAAAAGAGTTAATGCTTCAGACTCACAGTTAAAAAAACAAGCTAGAACCAAAGCTCGCCTTTCCCCTTCAATTTACACAGTAGCACATCAGCCTGAGGTTAGAGAGCAGACACACCCTAAAAGATGAGCTCACCCTATAAGGCAAGAAACATGGAACCGGCATTGTGTGTGTTTCACAAGAGGGCCCTGCAGGCCAAATCATGTCCCAGCAAGAATGCCAGTCCTGCCTCTGCAAGCTGATTTCCACCACTGAGTACCCCTCGGGGCTGTATCAGCCTTGGCGTGAGCTATGCTTAACACGGTCTATTTTAAAAACCTACACGTACACCTCTCAAATCCTCTGAAAGTTTGAGTGTATTTTAAGATGCAGCTAGGTTGTTCCAAGGCGACGCAGTCCCTGTAAGAACCTAAAAGATTTGTAGCAGTAGGAAGTCCTGTAGGCCAAGCATTTATGTCTGGTTTTAGTGAGCGCCCAAGACTAAAAGAAAGCAGGGACAGCGGAGGTCCCCTCATTTTACCACCCACCTCCCGCCACAGCTGGCAGCTGATAAAGGGGCCCAGAACCCAAGCCAAACAGCACCTGGGAAGCCCTGGGTGGGCCGCTACAGCAAAAGGGTCATGTTCTGGTGAAACTAGAAAATGAATGGGGATAAAATGTAACTTGCTATTGTCTGTTTCAAAAGGATAAAACCGAATAGGAACGCATTGGCTGTAGTACCCCTTGCTCCCCACACAATGCCAGCCACTACTGTATCTACCCTAAACAAGAAGGACATCCACTTCCCGAAGAAAAATGCTTTTCTCCCAAGAACTACTACTGACTGTTGAATCAAGTGTTGGGGCTCCCCCCCCCCCCCGCAGAGGCGAATCGGCAGAGGCAAACGGAGGCCACTGCGAAGTGTTAAAAGTGCCAACACCACTCCATTGGAGGGACATGTTTACTTCTCCGATTCTAAATCAGATTCAGATGAAGTTCCCTAACGCCACACTTCAACTAAGGCCACTCCCCAGAACAAGAGCGAACACGAACCAGCTAAAATACTGAAATATCTATTGAAATCATAGCTGCTCCAACGTTGCCTGAAAGGACTTTCTCATGAGAAAAAAAAAAAGTTTAAGTTAGATGAAGTGAAACGAATGAATTCACTCTGGCACGTTATTTTAATATTTACTTTGCAATGGCTGTTCAGCTTGCGCAGGTAACTGACAAATCTTTTAAAATAAGTTGGATTTGTCTCTTTCAGGTCTGAGTCTGATTTGGGTCGCCTAAAACTGCTGCTTCATTTGGCTCAAGCCAGATTTTTGAGTTTGAGCCCTGAGCGGACTTTTGAAGCAGCCATTACCCCTCACCCCTCTCCGACAGGCGCCAGCGGCGGCCACAGGTCCGGCTCCCAAGGGCTTCCTGGAGGTGGCCACCACTCACCATACTCCATGAGGCTCTGGCAGCCATCGTCGTAGGACCCGCTGCCGCCGCCCTCATCCCAGCATCTCCACCAGAGCGAGGACGTCTGGAGGTGGACGCTCGACTGCACCCAGCCGCGGCCGGACAGCGCGATGATGTCGAAGGCGATGGCGCTGAGCAGCAACAGGGGCAGGATCCACCTGCAGCGCTCGCAGGCCAGGCCGCAGCGCAGCATTGTCGTCGGTGGCGGCGAGGAGCGGAGGAGCGAGGGGCACCGGCGACGACGGCAGAGAGTGGCCCCCCGCGAGCGCGGACGCCGCAACTAAAGGAAGAGGCGGCTCCCGCTAGGACGCGGCCAGGGGCTGGCGGCGGGGGCGAGGCGTGTGGGCCACACCTAGATTCCGGTGACTCAGAGCGCGCCGCCCCGACCTGCCGGGTCACCGGGACTGCAGAGCTCAGGCCAACCCCGGGCTCAGCGCCAGGGTGGGCGTGCCTGTCCCTCCCGCCGCCTGCAGTCCCACCCGATTGCCGCCAGCGCAGCACACTCAAGCGCCAGCCTGTGCTCTGCCCGAAGCTGTGTGCACAGAGGGTGTGAGGAGCACCGACTGCTAAGGCCACACTTGAGCTCCAAGCACTCTGTCTGGGACATCCCAATGGCCTGTGAATAAATGATGGACCCTAACGTGTAAGGACTTGGGCACTCAAACCTAGAAGCCTGGGTGCCTGGCTCCCACAAGCAGAGGCTACGCTTCCTGCCGGGATCCACCTTTGGACCTTGACTCTTAGCCATAGACACACTGGTGTTTTCCTGCCAGTCCTTCCCGCGGGGTAACCCGGCTCACACTCTAGGCTGCGAAGGCGTCTCCATTACCGGGTGACGTGGGTGTCTCACTTCCAGTCTGGATCACTTGGGAAGCTCAGAAACCCTGACGGGTGAACACAGTTCGTGTAACCAGTGCTTTATTCTTGAAGAGTTTGCCCGCTGCCTCCCGCAGATAACTTCGTGTTCCCTTTGCCCCAGTTAGGGTGTTCCCTACATATCTAACCTGGTCACAACCCGTTCTTCCACTACACACAGTTTTTGGGTTTTCCAATAAAATCACATGTCAGCACACACGGGCAACTGAAATCTGCCCCTCAGCTGTCCTGAGCCAGCGTCTGCCCCTGAGAATCAGGTGTGGCAGAGAGGGTGGGGTAACCTCCAGGAGTTGCACCGAGAGAAACAAAGTTCTCAGTGCCAGGCAGCCGTGGTGGCCTGGGACAGATCAACCACAATATTCATAAGTGTCACCTCTTACCCTGTACTCCAGGGATCTTCTGAAACCTTGTGTTATCTTAAATGGAAAGCACTTAACGATGCATCCTTCTTCCTCTTTATTACAGGATGCTCACAATAGAAGCCAGTACTGTTTTTCTTCTGGGTTCTCAGATAGTTACTGAGGATGCGTGGACTAAGAACATTGAAAAGATCTGCGCCCGAGAGCTCAGGATGTCACTGGTCAGCCATCACTTCACAGAAACCAAAATCACAACGGTTGTCATTAGAGGTCAATATTTCCATTTCAAAACCCAGCAGGGATGCAGGCTCTTAGCAAGGTTAACTGTCTACATCGTCGATGAAGACAAGAGTGCTGCTAACGTCACATCTAAAGGCTTTCAAAAGTAATGAAAATATTGGCTGTGTCTAATACACTTGTGTGGAGCAGTCATATTTTTACTAATCAAATGAATTATCATTGTGTCATAATGAATAATATTAGACTGTATACAATGTCTCCTCACACCAATGATGCAATGTCCAGTGTCTGGAAGAGTGGAGCTCACCAACACTGAGCTGGACAGAGGCAATTAGCTGTTCAGAATCTCTGAAAGGGACGACACTGCTTCATTATGTTTTTTAGACTCAAAGTGGGATAAGAAATAGTTTGTTTTGGAGCCAGATTCGAGTGACTGCTGTTCAGAAACCTCTAGAAACACAGGCTCCCCAAATTCGTGTCTCAGAGTGGAAGCAGTTTTGTCGGGGTTTTATGGTAATAGAACAGAGAAAGTTAAAAATTGAAGCTTTTAAAAATAAATAGTAGAAACAGGGAGCTGGGTTAGACAGGCAGAGAGATCTCAATTACAGACCTCAGAAACTGGCTTCCGTCTAAAAAGACTTTGATTGATAGGGAACTAGGTTTTGCTAAGTTAACACATACTAAAGGATCTTCTTTTAACTTGTGGTCTGGATGCTAAGGCTAGCTAGCTGAAGGATGTGTCAGTAGCAAGTAGACAAACCTTTAAGATAACTTGTAATTCATCTCTGGAACTGCAGGTTTCCAACTTCTCCACATTGATGAGGTATTAACCAGTCTGTAGGCACGGCTTCTTTTCAAGGATTCCCAATCATGGTTCTAACAATAAAATTTCTAGCCTGATTCAAATAATGAGCTCAAATAGCCTAAATCAGGTGTTCTCTTGTACCCACCATGTGACTTGTGGGTCACATAAAGTACTTGGGCCTCAGCTTCCTTCTGTGCACAGCGGGTTGGGTTTGCCCCACTGGGTTCTAATAGGAAGAGAAATTCTAATATAGCCCAGGCATGGGAACACACACAGGTAATCTCAGCACTAGAGAGGGTGAGGAAGTTTGAGTTAGCCTGGGCTAAATACTGAGATCCTGTCTCAAAACCACCACCTAGTATATTCAAGGTACTTAGAATAGCAGTACCTGAAGGTAGCAAGACATGGCTGTAAGCGTGAGTAGGGATAACTTTGAACTTAAAAGGAGTAAATTCTATATATGAGCACCAGCCATGACTCACAGCTTCTAGATAATGCAGTCATTCATCTGTCCTAGCTATAATGCCTGAATTTCTGGATTATAGTGAACACAGTTGGCTAGTTCCCCCTGCTGGAAGTCAAAGGAATTGCAGAGCATCTGACAACCGTTTTGAAGCTAGATAGAACTGTTACAGAAAGATATATGGACAGTGTGTGCCTCCTGCTGAAGTTTAATATAACTACCATAACTATAAGGAAATATTTACTTTTATAATTGTGGTCATGTGTGATTTGCTTACAAAAGCACTAACTGTTGCAAACAAAAGCATAAAGTTATAATTTAGGAAGAAAATACTTAGATATTTTATTCTCCCAGATGAAGTCATAGTAATAATAACAGTGCAGCTAGCTACAATTTTCATGGCATTTACTTTGTACCAATAACATTTCAAACCCACCTGTGAGGTATGACTGTCATCTTCATGAAGAGGGAAGTCACACAGAAGTGACTTTCTCAAGACTCCCACAGGACTGACCGGCAAGGCCAGACTCCCACAGAGACAGTCTAACACCAGGGATTTCCCTGGTAACCACAGTACCAGTGTGGAACTGGAATAAGAGATGATTGTAAGACATTTGGGTGCCGGGACTCACTAACCTAGGTCTTCTGTAGGAGGAGCAAGTGCTCTTGACACTGGGCTATCTCTCAAGCCCTTCCTCCATTGTCTCTGTTCTCATGAACATCTAACTTCCCATTGGCTCTTGCCCTGAAATGCTGGTGTTCTGGGCACATCTGTCAGGATCCAGGAGGCTTTGTTAAGGTCATGCTGGGGTTGTGTGAGTCTGCAGAGAAGGTCTTTCCATTGGACATGGAACACTGTGTTTACAGGTGGCCAATAGTCCCAGCCAGGCCCTGAGCAGAACATCAGCTGACCCAAGGTTTCTTTCTCACAGACTGTCTGCTCCCCGCAATTTCCTTTTTATTTTCATGTGTTTGTCTGTCTGTCTGTCTTCTTGCTTGCTTGTTTGTTTGAGACAGGTTGTCACTGAGCAGCCCAAGCCTGTTCCTCATATGCCAGCATTCCAAATGCTGAGGTTACAGAGTGTGCACCATGCTGGTTTTCCCTCTTTCTGTCTCTTAGCTCATAGGATTTTCCATTATTCCCTCACATCCCATCCCTTCCTACTTCAGCCTCTTCTTACTCAGGAATGTGATGGTAAATATTTCTTTAATTTTTTTTCTTGATTTGTAGCATTTACCAATTTGTGTATTGTAAATACTCACTCTGGGCCGACAGCTCCCCTGTCATCTTGGTCTCCGAAACTCCTAGGTAATCCTTGATTTTTTAATCTTCCATTTTGTGGCCCAATAATTAGAAACTTCCCAAATGTTCCCAGTGCCATCCCCACTCTATCCACGCCGATTGTTTCTGCTTTGCCATCGCCACTGCTCCTTCTTAGATCACTAGTGCATCTATCTTCGTATCACTAAAATAAGGAGACTCAATGGATCCTGGCAATCCCTTTTACATTATCTGTTAGAGAACACTCTCCCAGATATGACATGATCGTAGTTGTTACCATCTTAACCAGAGCAGATGAAGTTCCCCCACATAAGACTTGCCTATTGACATTCCCTCCCGGAAAGGGAAGGGGACATCTGATCCTCACCTGAGACAGCAGTCCCGTCCTTTCTCCTGCCCCATCTAGATACATGTAATAATTCTACCCCAGCTGCCCATGGTCTTTGGAGTGTACAGGAAGTAGAAAGCTGCCTGACTGGTGGTGAACCTCTATCTCCACAACTTTTGGGAGGGCGTTCTTTTATGACAAGGTGAGATGTTTCAGAGACGTAGAGGTTTGGGGACCATGGGTGGATGCTGTTGAAACTCGTTATCCAGGTTTTGTGTAGGTAACCCCTCACCCATGGTGTTTTAAGTAACCCCTCAGCCACACTTCAGGTAAGGAATTCAATGCACTCACTGATTTACCAAAGTGAACATGGACAAAATCATTCCTTCAGCTTGTCCTTGGGGCCTTATTCATATCGTCTTGTGGGGTCCTCTTCCACTCTCTGTTGGCCACTGGGTCAAGAGGGGAGACAGGCAGAAGGGGTGACAGAAGCTTTGTACGTGGTTCATGAGCACAAATGATGACAGTCCTCTTAGTATGTAGCAGCAGGGCCCTATAGCAGAGCTCCTAGCTTTTCTCAGCGGGGATCTGTGACAGGGGTCAAGCTCAATGAATCAGGCATCTGGTTTAGAGACAGCTTCCAGATAAAGTCAGTCCTCCAGGCCCCTGGTATGTGCTTTAGATAAGGCGAGGTAGAGAGCAGAAAGCCGCGTTGCCAAGCTAATGAGATAAGCTGCCAGGCCTCGGGGAAGCTGTGACCTCTACCAGCCTGCAATGTATTCCAACATCTTCCCAGAAAAGCAATGCACAGTGCTTTTCACTGGTCCTCCATCATCTCACAGATAAAGTTTGTTTTTCTTAAAAGAAATACAAAAAATATACGCATTCCTCCTCCACATCTGGTCCTTGTTACCTGTCCATCCTCATCTGTCATCTACCTTTGTCTTACACTCAACATTAAGAACATTCTAAAGTTAGTAGTGCACGATTTTAATCCCAGCACTCAGGAGGCAGAGGCAGATGGATCTCTGTGAGTTCAAGGACAGCCTGATTTACAGAGCTATTTCTAGGACAGCTAAGGCTACACAGAGAAACCCTGTCTTGAAAAACAAAACAAAACACACACACACACACACACACACACACACACGCAAACATTCTTCTCACATATAGGATAGTTTCTTACTTTTGCTCCTCAAGTTATTTCTGGAGTATTTTTCTTACAATTCTTTTTCTGTTTACCGTGTTCCTTCCTACTGGTCATTTAAGACTAGTTCAGACAAGAAACTGTCCCTAGATCTTGCCTCATTCCTTTGTTCCCTCCTTGAATCTAAAGTAACTATGCATTATCAGTCTTCTGGAAGGACTTATAGACAGTGTGTTGTAATAATATCCTTGATTCTGTGTTAGATGCAGAGACCCTTGCAGAGCTGACTCTGCCTCCTTTTGTTTTCTGTCTCCAGGACCTTATGCAGGTGAGGGCTCATCAATGTGTTGAATCTGAGGGAGCTCCTGGGTCGCCCACAGCTTCCCGTGAGACTTGACCGCTCTAAGTTTCAGTATATTCATCATCTATTTTTTGAAGTAGTTGAAGATGACACTGAAAAGAAATCTATAGCTCTAAAATGTTAGAAAGAAGTAAGAAAGCAAAAATCTTAGAAATCAAAACTGAGAAAAAAATTGGGACAGTAGATGGCAGTAGAACATTGTTTTCAGCATAATATTAGAAAGAAATGAGAACCGGCCAAATGTTGAGGAAAAACTAATAGTCACAGTGTGGTTTAAAACTGTCTTGCCAGGCATGGTGAGAGTGTCAGCAATCCCAGCACTGGGGGGATGAAAGGGAAGGATTGCTGGGAGTTTCAGGGTAACCTAGGCTGCATGGTGAACTCCAGCACAGCCTGGGTTATATAATAAAACCTTG
>NC_022030.1:8246047-8303329 GCF_000317375.1 Microtus ochrogaster
TAGAGAGATAGAGAGATAGAGAGATAGAGAGATAGAGAGATAGAGAGATAGAGAGATAGAGAGATAGAGAGATAGAGAGATAGATAGATAGATAGATAGATAGATAGATAGATAGATAGATAGATAGATAGATAGATAGATAATGATGATAGGTAGACAGATGATAGACAGACAGATAGATGACACCTATAGTGAGTGACAGAGATACATACAGAAAAATGCCTCTATTCTTTAGTTACTGCTGATGTATTTGTATTAGTTACAACATGAAGCACTACTTCTAATGACTGAAACCCAACATCCTAATGTACGTTGTTGACAATAGAAACTGGGTAGGACATCATAAGAGCTCTTTGTACTATCTGCAGAATCTCTCTTGCAATCTGAAACTGCCCTCTTGATAATTTCCTTTCTGGTTTGTTATTTGGAAGATCACTTTTGTGATAGAAAAAAAAGTACAAAACTCACTGTCTATCATTCTTCACCTTAAACTTAGATATGGAAATCTTTCAAATTGAGTTTTTAGATATACAAGTGGGAGCATTTTGTTTACACATGAAGATAAGCACAATGAAGTATTCAGTTGTTCTGTTGTGATTATCTCTATGTTTTTACTCATTTCAGAAATCAGAAGAGGCAAATCTCATAGATGTCAGTCTGAGGCCAGCCTGGTCTACAAGAGCTAGTTCCAGGACAGGCACCAAAGCTACAGAGAAACCCTGTCTTGAAAAACCAATAAAATAAAATAAAATAAATAAAAACAAATGCATGGACCATAGGCTGGCTATCCTTTGCTTTATATCTAATATCCACTTATAAGTTAGTCCATACTGTGTTCATCTTTCTGGGTCTGGGTTACCTCACTCAGGATTTCTTTCCTAATTCCATCCATTTGCATGCAAATTCAAGATGCCATTGTTTTTTTACACCTGAGTACTACTCCATTATGTAAATGTACCACAGTTTCTTCATCTGTTCTTTGGTTGGGGGGCATCTAGGTTGTTTCCAGATTCTGATTGTTGTGAATAATGCTGCTATGAACACTGTTGAGCAAATGTCCTTGTGGCACGAGTGTGCACCCTTTGGGTATAGGCTCAAGAGTGGTATTGCTGGGTCTTGAGTTAGATTGTGTCCCAATTTTATGAGAAACCACCATGCTCATTTCAAAACTGGATGTACAAGTTTGCATTCCCACCAGCAATTGCGGAGTGTTCCCCTTACTCTGCATCCTCTTGAGCATAAGCTACCATTGGTGTTTTTTCTTTTTTATCTTAGCTATTCTGACTGGTGTAAGATGTATCTCAGAATCATTTTGATTTGCATTTCCCTGATGGCTAAGGATGTTGAGCAATTCCTTCAGTGACTTTCAGCCATTTGAGATTCTTCTGTTGAGAATTCTCTGTTTAGATCTGTACCCCATTTTTAGATTGGATTATTTGATATTTTAATGTTTAGTCTATCGACCCCAGAGAAGCTAGGTAACAAGGAGAACTCTAAGAGAGACATACATGGATGCCCCTGGGAAGGGGAAATAGATAAAAATCTCCTTTGAAAATTGGGTGTGGGGAGGGGCAGAGGATGGAAGGGAGGGAGAGGAGAGAAAGAGAGGGGGGAGAACATGAGGGAATGATGTGTTTGAGATGGGGTAATGACAGAGAGGAAGGGCAAGGAAAGAGATATCCTGACTGTGGGCGCCATTATGAGGCTAATGCAAGGCTATCTCTGAGGAATGGATGGGGGTGGGGTAGGGGGGAAGAAGGAGAAAGCTGGAGGAGGGGAAGGTGTGGAAACTGAGACAGGTATGTAAAATGAGAGAAGAACATTTTTTTTAAAAAAAAGATTAATTAAAATAAAAAACAGATCAGAGAAAATCATTACCCGCTTTTTCAATATCATCTCTTCAGGGGTTGGTCTCTGTGGGCACCACATCACAGTCCTGCACACTCTGGACCACGACCTTACATAAAATCACAAGACCTTGGCCCACAGAGAAGGAAGATTGAACATGCACTGACCTAAAATTTAACATCAAATGCGGAGTGAGTCTGGGCTATTCTGGCAGCATTCGGCAGTGTTGCTGGGCAACTGAGCTGCAATCTTGGTTCTGAACACAGGACATAAGCACTGCACGCTGTCACTCCGCATGGTGCCAGCTAAGACTGCCTGAAGCCCTTAGCTGCAGACTGGAGTCCACCGCACACTATCAAGTGACCTGTTCACAGTTTTCTGCTCTTGTAGAAACAGAATCCTATAATTATAGGAACAAAGATTCTAATAATTTTCTGTGCCATTCCTCATGAGAGACCTTAGGAGTGCACCCTGTCAGGATGCTCGTCTTTAAAAAAAAAAATCAGACTAGGGTTTCATAAAAATGAGTTAAATTAATTCTGGCTTTGGATTAGGGCACAATCTTCAATAATTTATGAAAAGGCTCTAAACATTGTTCTGCCATTTTGTACCATGT
This sequence comes from Microtus ochrogaster, assembly GCF_000317375.1. NCBI lineage: Eukaryota > Metazoa > Chordata > Mammalia > Rodentia > Cricetidae > Microtus > Microtus ochrogaster. The sequence continues at coordinate 8,248,512 of NC_022030.1, forward strand.
ATTTATGTAAAGTGGTGATTTCACTTCTGAGGGTTTTAAAATTAAAATTAAAACAAACGGCCAACTGAAGGTGCTAACGGATGAATTCTGTCCCTGATTGGCTGGGTATCTAGAGACGAAATTGCCTGCACTGGCAGATGTAGAGAATGGGATACCATGAGAGCAGCAGCGCCCTACACCAGGGGCATAGCAGCAGTGTGGAGCTGTGTGTCCATCTTTATGCAATGCCAGCTCCAACATTCATTGTGTGGTCTTTATTGCTGTGATTTTGGTCACTATACAGTGGAGATACATGCTCCCATCTCAAAGGGTTGCAGTGAGGATACCATGCTGGCAAATGGGTGTACTTTGCTCAGGATCAGGGCTTATATGTTCTGCTGCTTCTTTGGGATATTTTTGCCTGACTTTTGCGCAGGGAAGGTCCTTGATCACAACCTGTGTCTGTGTTCCTTACAGTTTGTATTTCCATTTGTAACTTCCCATTCCTGGAGAGCAGGAATCGTTTCTTCACAATGTAGAGGCATAATCATATTTGAATACATTTTATAATACATTTTAAATATTCAAAGTACAATATAAGTAACAGTTGACACTGTTACAGCTTTGGGTTCTTAAATTGTCAAAAATCAGACTAAAGTATTAAATTTTTACTAGGTTATAATTGTGCAGAATGTTTGAACATAAGGAACTTGAGGATGACAAGATTTATTATTTTACACAAAAAGATTTCCATGAACAGTGCCCTTATGCAGCAACTTACTGATGTTTCCCAGGACCTGGACTCATTACCTGGTGCTCTGCCCTTGCTGGGGTGCTAGAATGTGATATTAGGGTTGACCCTCAGTGAGCTCAAGATAGATGAGTGTTGACCAAGGTTTCTGTCCCGCCCAGTCCTGCAGCTGTTAAGTCCCAAAGAATCACACAGAGGTCTACATGAATTACAAACTGATTGACCTATTAACTCAGGCTCTTATTAATTCTTACATCTTACATTAACCCATAATTCTTGTCTGTGTTAGCCACATGGGTTGGTACCTTTTTTGGCGAGGCAGTCACATCTTGCTTCCTCTGTGTCTGGATGATGACTGCAGACTGAATTTTTCCTCTTCCCAGAATTCTTCTGTTCTCATTGCTCCACCTCTACTTCCTTCCTGGTTGCCCAGCCTATACTTCCTGCCTGGCTACTGGCCAAACAGTATTTTATTAATACTGTTACAAATCTTTACAGGGTACAACCATTGTCCCACAGCATCTCCCCTTTTTTTCTGCAGATGAGCAACTGTGAATACTAGATGGTGCTCAATCCGTGATGCCACCAAACTAGAAGCCATGTATTGTTAAATGGTCCTAGAAGAGTACAGAAACATCTATAAATGGCCCCACTTCTTTGCCATCATCACATCTCGTTGACTTTGATTGACATGAGACTCTTTGCTGGCTTCAGTTAAGGAATGACCTCGGTTGAGTGAGCTGATTCCACTCCTAGGTTTGGAAGATCTCCAGCCTGTCCTCCCAAAATGTCCCTGCTCAGCACAGGAAGACACCGGTGAAACAGGAGCAGCCTGGGGATGTGTTCACAGCACCTTTGGCAGTGTAAGAACTACTTTTACTGCCTTTCTACCTGTTTCCTCCTGAACTCAGGGGCATTCAGGGAAATGCTGCTAGGTCCTGACTCGGAGAAGCAGTGTGCAGTGTGGGAGGAATGCGAGGACTGAATGAGAAAGAAGCTGCTGGGAAGTGGCAGCAAAGGACCTGCCTCTGCCCAGAGCAGTCATGCATGAAGTCCCCAGGCTGTGTTATTGCTAACAGGAGCTCCCCTTTGGAGCCCATGTCTTGATGATCACTTCTGTTGTTCATCCTCATCCATAAGCAACCTTTTTTTTTTCATTTTTTTTGTTTGTATTGAGCTATACACTTTTCTCCAGTCCTCTCCCTTCTCCCCCCTCCCCTTCTACCCTCTCCCATTATCCCCATGCTCCTAATTTACTTAGGAGAGCTCATCTTTTTCTACTTCCCATGTAGATTAGATCTGTAAGGAATTTGATAATCAACATTTTAACATTTGCAGTCGCATGGTCTCTGGTGGAACTGCCCCATCAATGTAGCCAAAAACAACCACAGACAGTCTGTAAAAGAATGGCACTGTTGAATATCAGTCAATGCTAATCCCCCAAAACAGCCAGCAGGCTGGGCTTTATCTGTGCCTTTATTTCCTTAAGCCCTATTCTAATGTTTGCTAACACTCACTTCCCTTTGCCTTCCTACATTTTTGAAGAATTTCATTTTAGAATCACTTCTGGCCTTCAGAGATGATAAACGCAGCGTCTTACATGCCTCTTACCCACGACCCCGTTATAAGTGTCTTATGTGCCACACTTACCCTGATCCGTGAGCCCACACCTACTCCCTGCAGTCCACCACTTCCCAAGTGCCCTTTCAACCCTTTCGGTAGCTCATCCTGCCCATTAGCCTCTCACTTTCAGATCTCAGAGGCTGTCCTTGCTCATGAGGACACTGACAACTTCAGCAGGTGCTGACTGGTTGGGTGTTTTGCAGAACGTTTTCTCATGCTGAGGCCGACACTGAGGAGGAAGGCTGCAGAGGGGAGGGTCCATTTCCATCGCATCCTGTAGGTGCTGCACTCACTGTGACATTAGCTGTACTCATGTGACTGAGGTCAACCTACTCTTCTCCCACCCGTTCTGGAGTGAACGCTGGAAGGAACTCTGCCGCAGGTGTTTCAAATAAGAAATTACGCATCCTCGTCCTTGGGCCTGAGGGTCTCCATGGATTGTTTTCAATTCTTCTGCACAAATTTGCTCCTGCTAAATAACCATTTTATCAATATGAATATCCAGTAGAATTTATGTTTTTTGATCATTATTCAACCCTGGTTTATTGCCTTCCACAAAGTGTTCAGGCTTGGGCTATTCAGAGGGTCTGATGTATTTCTCTCCCTCCCTCTGCCCAATTATAGTATAGCACTGTGATACAATGTGTCCTAGGCTCCCTCTGCACATTCCTTGCCCCCAGAGAAGTTGTTTCTTCAAGGAACCCTGGTCCTTTTTGTGAGAGAATATTTGAAACCAAGATGTTACGCTATACTTGCTTATAGCTATTTTGCTTAGGCTCTGACAGCCGACCAAGCAAGAAAATACATGTGTGGTATAGAGTACCTATTTATAAATATTTCTTTTTGTGATCATTTCTATTAGTCTAAAGATCAATCCATGTTTGTTGGGGCTGCAGACTCTCAGACCCTGTCTTTCTGTGACCCTTTGCCTGCCCGAGAGAACAGAGGAAAACAACTTGTTTTCCTGTGCCTGCAGCTGCTCTGAGCACAAGACCTGGTGGGTTTACAGCTGAAAGTCCCAAGAGCTGGGGCAAGGCTATCAGTTAAGGGTCCCTGTATAAGCTTCCCCGGAGCACAATAAAGTTGGCATTCTTGTTTCAAGGATGACCCGTGTCTCTGTGTCTATGTGTTTCAGTCTCCAGCCCCTTGTCCTGCGCATGACCTGTCCTGGAGTGCAGGCGCTACACGTTGTCTCCAGTTCTTGCACATTATCACATGGGTTTTTTGAGCTTATTTCCCTTAATTTGTTCCTTCCCTTCCAGCAGTGAGAGGCATTCGTAGTTTAGTGGTCAGCACAGCCACCTTCTGCTCCATTAGTGAGAAAAGTGGCTCCCACCATCCGCCCTCCATTGTACTTAATGTCCACAGTACAATATTCAGGCTGTTGTAGCACACCGTCCTTCGAAAAAACAGCCCTATCTTCATCACAGGAGCTGTACTGACTCTGTGTCTGTCCGAACTGGACTTGTTGAGTCTTGATGTTCCCTCATGGAAGGATGGGGTGCTGAGTCATCAGATGCTCACTGGAGTTTCCAGCCACTCCTGAGTCATTTCTGCCCTTGCTGCTCCTGACCTTGTAGGCTGGATTCTCAGAACATCCTAGAGTATTAGTCTGGGATGTTGTAGTGGAAAGGGCTCACTCTGTGCGGTATGTGGAAGCCCTCAATGCTCAATGTTGGGTGAAGACATGTCAGTGTGACTGCTTCAGGGTCACCCAGCCTCCTGCTAACATCCCCTCACCCATCCTCTGTAGGTAAACCCAACATATTGGTTCCTCAGTGTGAACTATGGTGGACTCTTGTTTGAGTTTGTCACTTGTAAGGGGTAGGTGCTGTTCGTGACTCCCCAGGGAAGGCATTCTCACTGCAGCAAAGCATTGTGATAAATCAGGTTTCCTCTTGAGGACATATTTGTTGATCAGATAGTACAGTCATTATATACACTTCTTTTGTCTTACAGAGTCACTCCTGACATTACGTGGACTATAAACATACCTCCTTTGATGTTAATATATTTATTATGTAATTTTTCACATTCTGAATACTGGGTTTCTCTCATCATCTGCATTCATTCGTTCATTCATATTCTTTCTGTCTGTCTGTCTGCCTCCCTATCTCTCTCTCTCTCTCTTGCTCTCTCTCCTCTCTCTCTCTCTCTCTCTCTCTCTCTCTCTCTCTCTCTCTCTCTCGTGTGTGTGTAACAGTGGTTAATAAGTTGAGTGATTTAGACATGCTAGTATTGCAATTTGAGAGAAAGTTAATGAAGCTATGTCCCTCCAGACCTAAGGTAATCCACTTCTATGAGTTTCATGTGAGGCATTGTGGAACCGCATGCATGATTTGCATAAGGAGGTTGATGATGTTTAGTGGATGACTGAGCTGTTCCCTTGCATGAACAAACAAATTGAACGTTAGAGAAGACAAAAGACGAAGCCATGGAGAAAGTGAAAGCAGCAGCTTTATTCCTTCAGAATGGGAGAGACCAACGGCTAGACACCCTCTCGAGGGATCTGATGGGTGCTATCTAGGGTCCCTATGTCCTTCCCCTTCCCCTCATTTCAGCTCCCACGTCGTCTTGCCGTTGCTCCTCACAGTGACTTCTGGGAGTAAGCAGCTGCCGTCTCAGGAAGCCTGCTCTTCCATTCCTAGTCTACCTATGACCACCTAACTTTCCTTTATTCCCGCTCTCAGAGACTGACCCCTTTGCTGTCAGGAAAGGGGGTGATGATCGCTCTAGCTGCTTCATGCTGTGAGGGGGCGTAGTACAGGGGGCTGTCAGTCCAAGAGAGAGGGAATGACCCATGAGGTAGGCAGGCTCCTGGAGCTAGTCTTGTTTTGGCAGGCAATAAGGCTGCATCTAAAGGGCCACCTTTACAAGCAGGACTGAAGGAGTAGAGAGGTGGATACTAGGCCACCACATTACAGACCAACGTAGGTGAGCATTTTCAGAAAAAGTCCCACATAGTAGCAACTGATCCAAGGCTGAGATGGAGCATGATGAACCCAGGATCTGTTTCCAGATACCTTGATAACTGTTGGAGTGACCAGAATTCCAGTGAGGTCTCTCTCACATGGCTTCTAAAGGAGAAAGAAAAGAAATGAAACTCGGAAACCAAAGGATCATTAAAACAATAGTGGACTTGTCTCTCTTGACTGCAGGTAGACACAGCAGTGTGGGATTGGGCCAAGGTCATGACATCTGATATCTGGGCAACATTTTTTGTTATCAAGAAGAAAATTGTCAATGAGAAATAGCTGTCTAAACAACATCTCATATGGTTTTAAACCTAATGTCTAGGGAGTGTGCTTTCTTAAACTGTTAAACACTCGAGTCAATCATTTTATTCTTTGGTTATATTTCCTGCTGGGAGTTTAAGACCATGCAAGTGAACATACCTACATTTACTTATTTCTTTATTTTTTATTGTCAAGGCCGCTTGAGGATATGGTCCTTGAGAGTGACTTGGGTTCAAGAGAAACCCCAGAACCATCTAACCTTCCTTTTACAACTGTGTTCATTCCATGTGAGAATAATTCAAAGGCTTAGCCATGGTTTTGCTTGGAAACATAGAGGGCATTTTCCCTCTGCTTTGACCCTCTTCTTTGTAGATTGGACACTGGTTCCACTTCAGTGGGTGGCATCTCCACAGTCTTTCTGAACAAAAGAAAAGGTGATTCCACAGTCAAAGAACATCTGGTGAGATGCTTGTGCCTGTACTTGACCATGGAGAGCAAGGGGGAATAGATTCTCCCTTTTAATCCTTCTGACCACATTAGTATGGCCTTCAAGGATGGCAGTAAAACACGCAGAGTGACAGCTGCAGCCAAACACTTAAATTTGGTTAAATAAACATATTTGTTCTGTAAGGGTTAAACCTAGAGCATAACTCCATTGATTTAAACAGAGCCTTGACATCAATGTGTCAAATTCTGACCTTTGACATACCTTATATAACTTGCTCAGACCCCTATCACTTGCTTAAGCTTTCCAGCTTCCTTTTCCATCCTGGAAAAATAATCAGGCATTTTCTGAGACATAATAACATCCACAGATCAATAGTCAAAGAGCCGAGCTGGGATGATCTTTTGAAATCTGGCACACCGGAGCCATGGCAATTCTTCCGTTTAGAAGATAGTGCTATGTAATAGCGCTTTAATAAAGGAAAGGTCAATCTCAAATGCATACTTTATGAATTCAAACGACATGTGCACATACTGTTAAACTACCCATGGGGCTCAATAAGCTCCCAAGTAAACCTTATAGAAAGCATAAGACAGTCTTTATACAGACAGAGAACACACATCCTTAGTGAGAAGGGACTAAAAATCATTCCTGGCCAAGCAGGGTTATCTAATTGAGAAGAAATGTGGTCATAGTCCCAAAGATCATCAGGGTAGCAGGAACTATGGCACAGCTGTTGGACAGTTTACGGGACTTTTTGCTAGCCCTGATGCGCCCAATTATTTGGTTCTGGGCGCATGCACATGTATTCAAAATAGTAGGCAGAAAGGCAGAAGTACTTAGATATCACAGCAATCTGAAAGCTTTACCCAGGAAGAATCCAGCCCATCTAACTTTCAGCCCAGGCCAGGGTCTGCTCACAGTGGAGGAGACTTTCTACTCACTAAGTCCAGATTGGATCCTTGTGCAAAATAAATACATAAATATATATACCAGGTGCTTTTTAAAGCCCTTGCACCCAAGAGCCCCCACAAGTGAGAACAGGACCTAGGGGAGCCATTGGTGATGACCACCCTTCCAGAGACAAAAGAAGATACATTGGAACACTTTCTAGATCTTGCCTTCCTAAATTTCCAGAGAGCTGGCTTCTGCAGAGTTAACACAAATGAGTATAAGTACTCATAACTTCCTCTGACTTACTATCAGCCTGAAAGAAGTGTAAGCCTGTCCAGCACATTTGCTCGAAGGTGAATGCCCAGTGTCCCCTTCAATGCTACCAGAGAGCTCTTCACACACAACAGGGCCTCTGAGAAGCCTAGGAAGGAATAGGCATGGATGGAGTATTTGCAATGTCAGAATTGTCATCTGTCCCACAGTCCAGCTAAAGGAAATCCTATTCCTGCTACCACCACCCTGCGACACACATGGGGACAACTTTTTAACTAAAAAAAATTTATTTTATATACCAACTCCAGTCCCCCCTTCCTATCTTCTACCCCACCATTCCTCAGAGCGGATATGGCCTTCATTGGTGAGTCAACGAACTCTGGCATACAAAACTGAGGCAGAATCAAGTCCCTCTCCCCGTATCAAGGCTAAGCAGGGTATCCCATCATAAGGAATAGACTCCAAAAAGCCAGTTCATACACCTGGGAAAGGTCCTGGGGCTCCTACCATTCCCCTCCCCCGCCCCACTCCCATCAGATCAAGTCACTGTGTTGACAATCCTTTGAGGCAGAACATTCACACCTCTCGAGAAGTCAGAGCAAGACAGGCCTCTAGTAGCCATGTAGGTTTCACGTGAATAGTGAAGGCCCCTCAGGGATGCCAACACCTGGGGAATCTTTACTGTACAGAGAAAGGACTTTCCTTCCTAGATCACGCATAGCTGCCCCACTGGGATTTCAAGCGTTTCCCCATTTGAACTCAAAGGAAGCTTGCTGCTGGAGGCGACAGTTCAGCCTCAACTGACTGACTACAGGTATGGCCTTTGTTGAAGTCAAATCTCTCAATGACCTAGAGTTTTCACGTAGATTAGGCTGGCCAGCCTAGGAGACCCAGCGGTGCATATCTGTTGGCTCATCTTACTGAGATTGGTACTGTCTATCACCCACCACCTCAGGCTTGCAACAAGCATTCTCTGTGGACCGAGCCATCTCCCCAGGCTCTAGATCAGCTTTTCCTTGGCCTGCTTTACTTATTTGTGTTTTCACCTGCTCCTACTTATTTGTCTAATTGATTCCTAGGGTTTTTTTTTGTTTTTTTTTTTTTTACTTTTTTTAGTCTGTGTTGGTTTTCTTTGTTCTAGTTTTCATTATACCTTGGTATTTATTTTACTTTCTGCCCCCCCCCCGTAACAAATTCATTTGCCTCTGGGAATGTTCTGGGTCTGGGTAACAGCTATTTGGCTTTTAGCCAGGTTTTGATTTTCTTTGGTTTTGTCCGGTTGGGTTGAATTTGAGATTTTCTGGTTTTATTTATTGAATTATTTATTGAATTTTTCTTTCAGGTTTAACTTTTTGTGGTTTTCTGGGTGTTCTTTCATTTGGCAAACATGTGGTGTTTGCTTTGGAGTTTCAGTTTGAGTTTTTACTTTTAATGATTTGATATTTATTTTGGGGTGTGACAGTTCTTTTATTCCCATCCTTTCTCATTTCTTTATTTCCCTTTCATGTTTTCACTCCACACTCAGCCATTCTGAACTATGATCCTTCTACCTCATTCAACTGCAAGCTGATTTTTTGATTTCTCATTTTAATGGTCTGGGTTGTTTTGGTTTTCTAGTTCTTAGTCATTTATGTGGTATTTAGTATTTGCCTTTTTTTCTTTCCTTTTAATTTTTTTTCATTTCTTGTGCTAGCATACTTCATTTCTTCTTTTGCTTTCTTTTTCTTTTTGTAGTAGCATTTCATTTGTAGTAGGGACAGCAGGGGACAAGAGCAGGGCCCGATACTGTGCCTGTCACACATGATGAAGAGACAATTATTATCCTAAGGATCTGAGGCTAAGGCAGCACTGCTAAAGTCAAGCTGGCCTACCATCACCTCCCAGGTGAACCAGACACTGAGCAAGTTCTCGTGCAACAGGAGAAGCGGCTCAAACGAGTGAATGCAGGTGTGGTCCTTGTGAGGCCTGTCTGATCCCTACCGTTGTTTTGTTCCTCTAAGGAATCAAAACCCAACAGAGCACTTTCTCACTCATGGAAGCGACTGAAGGAAAACAGCTACTTAATCCATTCAGGAGACCAGCGCCCTGAAGAGGCAACACAACTCTCCAACAGTAGCTAAGTGCTCTAGGCTATTGCCCCTGATGAAGACTTAGCCTACAGAGACGCCTTGGTCCTGATACTGTCCTAATGGAAAGGGAGCAGCAGGGTAAAAATAATTTAAATTCCAGCCTGTGCAAAGGCTAAAAAGACTGAAGCAACATGAAAAGCTTGTTCCTTCCCCACAGACGTCTTTCTGGAATTTCCTTACAATGACCTACAAAGTCAGTAGACATCTGACTTTGGGGGTCCTCTTTTATTAATATGGCAACAGGTGCCTGTCCTGTTTGCAGGGACCACCTCGTCAGAGCTTAGGAAACAACTTTGTCAAGTGCAAAATTGTGCCCCCTATAAGCTTCCTAAAGAGTTAAGGAGCATGCATTATTAGTCCATTATTAGTAACAAACTCAGAGGCTAACAGTAAAATAAGAGGCCAATTGTACAAAATCTTATGGGTCACCTATGGCTACGAAAGGCAAAAAGACGTTAACAATTAATTGCAATGAAGACACAAACTGCCCTGACTCTGAAATTGTGGCAGCCATGAAAGATAATGGGTTTGATACCCAAGACATAAAAGAGCCTTTAATACACAAAATCTTAAAGAAACTGTGGCCAGGTACCACCTAATTAGGGGCCAGACATCAGGACAATGGCTATTAGAACCAAGGAAAGCCTAGGAACCCAGGAATGGCATCTTTCCTTTCCCTTCTACTGAAGACCCTGCCACCTTCCCTCTGCCCCCCAGGAGAAGGACCAGTAAACCTTCCTTTGGAGATCCACAGTATGAACTGATAATGATTATAAAGACCAAGAAAAGCAAAGAGGGGAGACAAATGCCCTGTTCTGCATGAGAAGACAGCCATTTGGACTAGAGCCCACCAAGGCTCTATGATGGAACCGTGAATTCATTCACTAAGAAAACATGGGGGGGGGCACATGGAAGAAACCAGATTTTTCCCACAGTTTATCAAAGAAGGCAGAGAACAAACTGAACATCAGCATCCAGTTCAGGCCAGCCCATGGGCTGGAAGGGAGGGAGGAAGAGTATTGGGGTATGCCTATTAAGACTGTGCTGGTGGTATGTTACCTCCACAAATCCGCATCCTTGTCAGACTTGTCAGATGAGCATGTCTCCCAAGAAGTGCGTGGGCAAGGGGAGATTTACAAGAACAATTGAATGAAGTGAGCCAGGTACATTTTGACATTTGGTTCTATCTCTGCTTTTACTCGTGCCCTTGTCTATTGGTAGAGTAAAATTTGTACATTCAGAGGGCAAAGCGCATTTGGAGGCTAGATCCAGACATCAAGCAATGGCTAAGTCATGCCTACCAGCGCATTTGGCACCTCAGAAGATAAATCCCACTACTCGTTTATAAATACATTGCATGTGCTGTTTATGGTCACCGAAAGACTAGATCCGGAAGTGGAATTTGACCCAACTCCCAACACACACATTTGAACCCCAACCATATTTGTCAAAGCGTCCTCCAAGATCCCTGGTCTGAGGGTTGGTTGTCCCCTTACATTCTGGAACAAGCAAGGAAGGGAAAAGCAAAACAGTCCAATCCAATAGTAAAAACTATCTCTGAGAACATCGAGACGGCAATCTGTAACAGCTGCTACCGTGGTTTATCCCTTGATAGGAAAATGCCTGCAGTGGGAATGGGAAGCCATAAGTTCCTCATTCACAAAGAGCTCAAAGCTAGCTACCTCGTAGGGCTCCCCAGGTGATTTCAGACCCCTAATTTTGTTACATTTTATTTATTCTCACAATTGAGCACCCCCAGTCATCTCTAGAATGTTTGTAAATCCCCTCAATTTGAGGTATTTCCTTATACCTGCTGTTTCTTCCACCATTTACTGCCTTTTTTAAAATTTATTATTGCCTACTACTACATAATAAAAAGACCTGTAAAACCAGAAGTGCGGGTATCACAGACCATAATGTGCAGAGCCATTCTGCTCGTGAAACTGGAGTAAAGAGCAGAAAGATGTTACAGAGGATGAGGATGAGGATGGAGACGAAGGATGATGAGGTCCCAGGAAGGAGGGTGGTCCATGCGATCGGAACAAGAAGTGGTGGGGAAGGAAGATAAAGGTCAACAAGTTCAGACAGGAGGACCCAGTTTGAGAGCGGTGCCAAGCAGGGTGGTCACAGTCACTCGAATCCCTGATGTGAGTGTTCTTGCATTTAAAGCAGCCAGCCACAGTGCACTGAGCTCCATGACCCTGAGGCACACATGTGGAAAACCCAGACTACTGTGTGTTTCTCATTCCAGGACGAATGACCTTTCTAGTAAGGAGGGCGTTAGCAAATGATGGAGCTTATCCAGGGAATATTCTAGCCATCCAGAACTCCAGCCCCAGGGGATTCGGGTTGAAAGGAGAGAACGAGATACAGAGACTCAAGTTGAATCAGCAGCTGTAGACTTGAAAAAAATAACCCGAGGAACTGAACCCAGGTGAAAACCCCCTGTTGCTATTGGACCACAATGTCCTTGCCCCTTCTTTTCCAGTTTCCTTTGCAGTGTGGATGGAGAGGAGACAGAGCAGCAGACCTTACTGAAGCACCGGCACCGGCACCACCACCACCACCATCCCAGACCCCCATCTCCGTTTTGGTAGTTTTATGTTTTTTGCTGCCCATTCTCTGAGTTTGACAGGTCTTTCCCCATTTGGCCCCTATTCCTTACCCCCAATGTATAAACAGGGCAAGGAGATTCTCAAACTGTATCTATCTCAGTTTCGCCTTTACAGATTTCTGTTGGCTCCTGCCTCTGGCTCCCTGCCTCTGAAAAAAGTCTGGAGACGACAAAGTCACACTAAGGATAACTAATGGAAGAAGACAGAAGAAAACTGTAGGCTCCTTCCAAACACCTCACAGGAGCCAGGCTCTTGCCTCAGCCTCTGAGAGGGACTGACTCACTACGGCAGGGACAGACTGGCCTGCTCTTCTGCCCTCTGAGACCTCCTGCTTCTGAGACTTGGTCTCCAAAGAAAACTTCTCTTTGGTAGCTTCCTGGAGCTTATAGCTTTAACTTTTCCAACCTCTCTTCATAGGCACCCTACCGCCTGCTAGGGTCTTAGTCTCTGCTTTCTGGGTTGAATTTCTAGTTTTCTGTTTGAATCATGGCACCTATGTTGCAAATAAATTTCCCTTTGTTTATTGACTCTTCAAGGTCCCCTCACTTCATTCTTGGAGGGATAGCAAGATAAAAAAGCCAAAGGTAAGAAACATCAGAAACATCAGCCTTCTCAGTCAACAGGGAGTCCTATGAGTATGATTCTAATTAGTAGGAATTCCAATGTTACTAAAGTCAGTGAAGCCTCCAACCCCAGAGAACTCCAGTAAGGAAGTGGGGACTTCAATCAATGAGGACTCCAGACAAAACTGATCCCTGTCAATGAGACAGAACAAGCACTGGGCGACTCCAAAGAGTAATCTAATCACTGGGCAACCTAGTCGGTATGGATCGCAATGCACAGGGTCTCCTGTCAACTGGGATTCGCATTAACAAAGATCCTATTCAGCTTACTCTATGGGAAGGACTAAGCACCCCATTAAGTGGGGACTTGGGTCAGCAGACTCATTAGAGTGAGCTGCACTTTGGTACTCAACCAAAGAACTGACCAACTAAGGTTGTGAGCCAAAGCTCAAAGTTACTGGAGCCAGGCTCACCTCTGGTCATTGCAAACTGCTTCTTCTTGCACATGGCCCCCAGTCTATTCTTCTCTGTGCTTTACAGTGGTAAGAGATATAAGATAGCACACTTTTTACTTTAGATATGTGTTTTTTACATGCTTCTGAATGGGAAAGATGGCCACAGAAATTCTCTTCCACTTCCTTTCTGGAAAGCAGTCACCATTTTGGTGGTGAGTTCTTCCATGTCGTGTTGGAAGTTAACTGAAAAGGCAAAAATTCAAGGACATGGGGAGGCCTATCTGGGTCCCTCCAACAGTACCAAGTCATTCAAAATGCTTCTGAATGTTCCAGACTCTGAGCTACCTGCAGGAAATAAATGCAGATCTGTGTGGCTTTCAGACCCTGACAGACCATGTAGTAATGACCACTGGAAACAGTGGCACTATCAGCCAGAGGGGAGCCTGACAGAGTTCAGTAGACAGTTCTGGACTGCGAGTCACGGAGTGGCGTGAGCACGTTCTCCAGCATTGCCAAGAGCAGCTGGTGAAGCTGACTCCTTCACTACATTCCATAAGAAGGTTCTGAGGACATTCTCCATCTCAGATCCATGTCCAGGAGAGTCCTTCTAAAGCCTACCCACAGATATGGCTGTTTCAGTGGATATTCAAGGGATACCAATCAAAGAGCTAGATGTCTTGAATGGGAGGTTATGTGGCAAGACAGAAAAGGGAAGCAGCTCCATATGACAGGAAGGGTCCTGCTGCTAAAGGCGCATCTTGTGCACCAGCAAAACTTACCTACCGAACAATGACCTTGGGACAATCGTTGTCTGCCAAACCCATACTACTCAAAAACTCACCAATCCCTTTGATTTTTTTCCCTATCTGCAAAAAAGAGCACAGCAACCATCCTGCCTGCAATGCCTTTGGGGAGTTCCAGCTCACAAGCACGTTCCAGATCAGGGTACTCTTCATGACCATTGCAGTTAAACAGACTGCTGTCTTCATGGGACCCGTGCCTCAAAGAAGCTCCTCCCATACACAGAGGGGACAGGATGTGAATGAGGAAGGTGTACTAGCTAGCTTGCATCACTGAGACATGCCTGAGTTTGTCCACTTAGAACAGGGTGTGATGTATCAAGCTGTTTGGGGTTTCAGACCATATCTGGCTGCTTCCTGTGGCATGCTGGGCAGAGCTGTTGGGGTAAAGCTGTCTCCCTCACAGTAGCCAGTAAGCCAAGAGGGGTTGGCTCTTGTTCAAATGCTACTTTCTGGAGAATTCTCAAGCCACAAATCCATACATAGATTCATCCAGTCATTAGGTGGGGGTCTCCAAGACTCAATTGGCCTTGAAGGCCCCGTGTCTGCTCAATACTGCACTAGGAACCAAGTCTTCAAAACATGAGCATGAGGCCACTGAAGCTCTAAGTTCCCTTCCTGCTCTGGCTCCCATGGGCTCCTGTGTTCTCATAATGCACAATACACTTAGGCCTCTTCAAAGGACTTCATAGTGTTTGCACTCTCAGGTTTGCTTGAAAGTCCTTCTCCATTGGCTCCTCTGAGACTCAGTGTGAACTCTCTGGCTACTTTCTATAAAATATATGTTACTCATGTCCAAGGTACAGTGACCCAGGGTAAGCATTCCATTCCCAGAATGGGAATCACAGAAAACAGGCAATATCATGTCTAGACATAAACCTCATCAATAGTCCTGGCTAGTGAGATCATAGGCAACCTGGAGGAAAAATACTATTATCTATCTAAACAAGCATGTGGTCAAACTGTCTTCTAAACATTTGTGTTACGTTCATAGAGCAATACAGTGCTCGGCCTTATGTAGAACATCTTTTATTTTTCCCTGTAGGCAATGGTTAAGGCAGAGACTTATAAACAGTCAAAGATCTGAGCCTAAGTTCCCTAATTCTGAGCCCTAAACTGGGCATCTCTGATGTGGGAGTGATTTCTTATTAATAAAGAAACTGCCTAGACCCATTTGATAGGCCAACCCTTAGGTAGGTGGAGTAAACAGAACAGAATGTTGGGAGAAAGAAGCTGAGTCAGGGAGTCGCCATGATTCTCCTACCGGACACAGACGCAGGTTAAGATCTTCCCTGGTAAGACACCTCGTGGTGTTACAGGGATATTAGAAATGGGTTAGATCGATATGTAAGAGCTAGCCAATAAGAGGCCAGGCAATGTTTAAAAAATACAGTTTCCGTGTAATTATTTTGGGGCTTACAGCCGGGGTGCTGGGGACGCAGCCCCGCTGCTCATATTACAACACGTCGCTATCCATCCCCCACCCCACCCCAAAGGCTCGGGAATGATCTTGAAAGTGGCATGCTGTCTCCTGAACATGACATGGGCCTTGTATTCATGAACCTGTAGCCAGTGTGCTTACCAGCACATGACTTGTGTAAGAGCAAGCCTGTCAACCCTCTAGCACAGATGGAGGAGGGATTTGTGAGGCCTCACCCCTAGTGGAAGCACTATTGACCATTGGTGCCAGCTAGAAAGGGAGAATCAATTTTCTTTTGGGCGTGTGGCTATTGGCACGTGGCCCATGCTCAAGTGATGGCTAACACATTTTTGCATGTTGGCTGCATTAACTATTTTAAGAGAGAAGACATGAAGAAAGTAGGTAGTTTACTTAACTGTACTGTGTTAGTCGAGTGGGCACGTGTCTCTATAAAACAGTAGATTGTGAGAAATTTAAAAGCAAACATGTGAAAGAGATGTGTAGGAAAGTAGTTGGAACATAGCAATTTTATTTGTGTTTGTGTGTGCACAACTTTATGCAATTGTGTGTGTTTCTGTGTGTGTCTGTATGTTTGTGTGTTTGTCTATCCATGTGTCTGTGTGTGTGTCTTATTGTGTGTATGTGTGTGCATGTTTGTGTGTCTGCATGTGTGTGGCTGTATGTGTGTGTCTGTGTGTGTGTCTGTATGTTTGTGTGTTTGTCTATCCATGTGTCTGTGTGTGTATGTGTGTGTCTGCATGTGTGTGGCTGTATGTGTGTCTGTGTGTGTGTCTGTGTGTATGTGTGTCTGTGTTGTCTATGTCAATACGTATGTGTATCTATGTGTTTGTCTGTGTGTGTCTTTATGTATGTGTATCTATGTGTGCCTCTGTGTGTGTATCTGTCTGTATTCGTGTGTATCTATGTGTATGTCTGTGTGTGTCTGTGTAAGTATATCTATGTGTATATCTGTCTGTGTGTCTGTGTCTGTATGTTTGTGTATCTATGTGTATGTGTCTGTGTCTGTATGTATGTGTATCTATGTGTATATCTGCCTCTGTGTGTGTCTGTGTCTGTATGTATGTGTATCTATGTGTATGTCTGCCTCTGTGTGTGTCTGAGTGTGTAGGTATGTGTGTGTGTCTGAGTGTGTGGGTATGTGTGTATGTGTGGGCAGAAGCTAGGAGTCAGCCTTGGCTGTTACTCCTAAAGCACCATTCAAACTTTTCCCCCTAACTTTTGAGACAAGTTTTCCCAGTGACCTGAAATCACTTGTGACTCAGCAGTAGGCTAGACTATAGGCTAGAGGGAGTAAGGATCCCTGTGTCCCCAGCACTGGGATTACAATGTATAACCGCAGTGGGTTTTTACATGGGCTCTGGGAACTAAATTCAGGGCTGCATGAATGAGCAAGCACATTACCAGCTGAGCTGGCTCTTAACCTTTGAAAAGTATATAGTCAAAGCACAGTGGTTGATAGTGTGCGGTGGACTCCAGTCTGCAGCCAGGGGCTTCAGGCAGTCTTAGCTGGCACTGTGCCGAGTGACAGCGTGCAGTGTACATGTCCTGTGTTCAGATCCAAGACTGCAGCTCAGTTGCCCAGCAACACTGCTGAGTTCTGCCAGAATCGCCCAGACTCACTCCGCATTTGATGTTAAATTAATTTTAGCTCAATGAATGTTCAATCTTCCCTCACTGTGGGCCAAGGTTTTGTGATTCCACAGTCATGTGACTCGACATGGGCTTGTGATCGACAGCGTCCACAGCCGTGATGCAATGTCCACAAAGAACAACCCCTAAAGAGAAAAATGTTGAATAAAAGGGCAGGGATTTTCTTGGACTTGTTTCTATAGTTATCTGGGAGTGACTGATCTATGACACTTTGTCCTGATTTCATAACTGTATAAAGAACATAGAGCTACAGGAGACACCTGAACTTGTATCTCTCTTCATGTTTAAACAAAAACTTTGCATCTTTTCAACTTGGCGTATCTACAGCCTCATTTGGAAAGATTTCCAGATGTAAGTTTTCAAGAGGAGAATGATTGAGCGATTGAGAATAGTTCTCTACTTAGTCTATGACAAGAGTGATTTTCCAAATAACAAATAATTTCAAAATGCAGGCAGATCTCTATAAGTTTCACTTTAGCCTGGTCTACATACTGAAGCTCCAGGACAGGCAAGCCTATTTAGTGAGACCCTGTCTCAAAAGAAAAAGATAGATAGATAGATAGATAGATAGATAGATAGATAGATAGATAGATAGATAGATAGATCAAACTATTTGGGGAACAGTTTCAATGTGTTTTTGTTTTTAAATTGCAGATAGCAGAAAGGATACTCATGCTGTCCTACGCAGTTCCCCATTATTAACAACTTCCATTGATAGAGTGCATTTATTCATCAGAATTACTGCCGTGTCTTATAACCAATGTCAACACATCACCACTAACTAAAGTGCTGAGGATTTTGAGCTATCTGTCTTCACTGTTCTGAGACGTCTAATAATTACGGAGCCCAGACTGGCTTCACACTGACATCAATTCTCTCGGCCTAGACTTCCAAGTGTTGAGATTTCAGGCAGGCACCACCATGCCTGGCAAGACATCTAAACCACACTGGTGACCATTAGTTGTTGTTGTTGTTTTGTTACTATTTGGCTAGTTTTGTGTCTTGCAATATTAAACTGAAAATCA
This sequence comes from Microtus ochrogaster, assembly GCF_000317375.1. NCBI lineage: Eukaryota > Metazoa > Chordata > Mammalia > Rodentia > Cricetidae > Microtus > Microtus ochrogaster. Next base: position 8,266,391 of record NC_022030.1, read on the forward strand.
ATGTTCTACTGCCATCTACTGGTCCAAATACTTTTCAGTTTTTGCTTTTGACCTTTTTCTGTCATTGTTTCTTATCTGTTTCCTAACATTTTAGAATTATAGGTTTCCTTGCAGTTTAATTTTTGAACCATTTAAGAAATGGTCCCGGCACCATCGGTCATAGACAGAGAAGGCACTTACCCAGTCATCAGGCTCCAGCATTTAGCTTTAAACTATGGTCACACAGATGGCTTTGGTTGAATTCAGAATTTTGCAAAACAACAAAAAGATATGGATGTGAGAAGGAGAATGCCAAGGAGTGAGGGTTGCTAAGTGGAGGAGATAAGGGGGTGGATGGAATGGAAGAGAGAACACATTGTACACATGGATGAAACTGTAAGAGAAACCTCATAAAACTTAAGTTATGTCTACCACCAAATCAGATCAACAGACATAAATAGCAAGAAAACTACACAGACTAAACAGGACTCAAACAAGTCCTTTTTAACAACAACAACAAAAATGACAAGACAAGATCTCGTTACACAGCCTATATGTGGCTGGCCTGCAATTCGACCAGATGGTTTTGAAATCACAGAGATCTGACTGCCTCTGCCTCTTTCTCTGCTCTGAGGTGCCACCACTCCCAGCTGAACAAAATGTTCATGAGTGTTCTGTGGGTCACAAACAAAGTCATTAGCAGAACAGACCATTGTAAACAAGCCAATTGTGAAGGGAAGTAAGTCTCGCTCAACAGGGTGACGAGCGAGGAGAGGACAGAAAGAGTTTTCAAGCATGATCTCGGGTCTAATCCCAGAACTAAAAGTAAAAATTCAAATAAAAAGGCAAGTGACCACGGGGCAAGACTAAAATAGGGAAGAGGGACGACGGCACTCAGCACCCATGTCTCTGCACAACAGTCCAGCCTCTGGATACCACCAGTCCTGAAATATCTACAACTTTGTGTCATGACACTCAGCAGCAGACGCCTTTACTCATGGAGTCATCTTGCCTGCTTTTGAATACTTTTAACTTGGCATTTAGTTTGTTGAGAAAGTGGTCTCACAGTGTAACCCAGTCTGATGTGAAACTCACTGTGTAGCCTAGGTTGGCCTTGACTCTCCTGACTCAGTCTCCCTGTTGGGATCCCAAGCATGAATCACCATGACATGCTACCACTGACTTCATCACTTACACTCTGTCCACTCCCAAGCAAACTGCTTTTTTGTGGAGTGTGTTTAACTCTTTCCTGAACAAGACCTAAACAATGACTGAAGTTCTCTGTTCAGATCCTCAGGAAGGAAGGCATGTCTATTATTTTATTCTTAAGAATACTGCAGCTTATGTGATCAATGGAAACGAAAGGCAGAAAGTGAACTACTACAGAAAAGGGGTTTCAGCAGCCTCTCACGGAAGAGAAGTCTATGAAGCCCATCTACACTGGCCTATTCTATTTTTCCATCAGTTTATGAAGTCAGATGAACAAGGAGCAGGCCCATCTCTATTCAGCCCCAGGAAGGTACCATTTGGTTGTGAGCATTTATCTGCTGATAATTGTCTGGTGATTTGTACATTAGTCTTATGACTCTAAAACGAGTTTAACCTTTGTTGTTTTATGTTAAATAAACACCTTTCTTTTGGATAATTTCATCCTAAAAGGGTAACTTTTATCCACTTTTGTGATAAAATACCACTACCAAAAGCAACTGGAAAATGAAAGAGTCCATATCATCTTACAATTTGTAATTCATTATCCAGGGAAGTTGGGGCAGGAACTCAAGGCAGGAATCTAGATGCAAGAATTGAGGCAGAGGCCATGGAGGAGTGCTGCTTACTGGCTTTCTCCCATAATTTTCTCAGCCTGCTTTCTTATAGCACCCAAGACCACACACCCAGGGGTGTGGTAAAAAGGTCCAGGAAAAAAGCCCACCCTGGCTATGACTTGACCCCAAGATATAGGCTAAAGGAAAGTTATCCTGTTCCTGGCTTGGTCAAGTCTTGGAAATCCCTGCCCCCATGACTTAGCTTTAATGACCAAACCATGTTTCCTATTGTAGGATACCTCCCTACTAATTCTGTTCTTTCCCTCAATTAATCTCTTACAATGAGGTCTGTTGTGTGGTGTGACTTTGTGGTATTCCATGGCTCCCAATAGCCAAAATGACTTTCGAAAAATCCTTACACTAGGCCTTCCCACAGTGATTATAACCAAGAGTGTGGGCTTGCCCACAGGCCAATCTGACGGAGGGCATTTTCTCAATTGAAGTTCCCTCTTCTGGAGTGGACTCTAGCTTCTGTCAAGTTGACATGAAACTAGCCAGCCCCAAATGAAATCACACATAGTCACACTATTGCTATGTGGGATGGACACTGAGTTTGCAAGCCCCCTATGCAGATTCAGCAGAAGAGACCCCTGCCTCTGCTACTTCTTAGCTGTGCAACACTGGGCAAGCCACCTAACTCCAATCCTCCTATCAGACAGGTGGTAGTAACAGGCCTATCTGCTTCACTGGGCTCTGGCAAAGGAAAATGAGACCATTCAAAAAATAGTGCTGGGGAGACAGGAAGTCCACACCAGATGCTTGTTCCACTGGAATTGACAACATTTCATGCCACACCAACTCCAGTGTGGTCAGTGTGACATGACATATGGCATTGTGCCAGACAGGAGCTACATGTCCTATGGGACAAGGCTTCCTGGAGGTCAATGGCAGATGGCCTGGTATTGGCCGCCCTTGAGGCATAGACGGGTTTCTTGATTAGCTGGGATATGACCTTCGCACAATCTCTTTTATAATAATGATAGTCTTTATATCTACAAGACAAGGATCATCTCTTCAGGAACAGCTCTGGTATAAAGAAACACAGTATGGGAATGTATAAGACTACAGCAGAACCTTTGTCATACACAGGGTGTATGCTGAGCAAGGGAATAGATGGGTTAATGTTGATGGACAAAGACAAAGACTGTTATAGTATACTTTGAACTTTATGGATAGACTTGCTAGATCCCAACCCCCATAGTGTCTGCTGCATAAGAAGGTACAAAAAAGTATATTTCAGCAAATGCAGAGAGCTGTCAGGCATATTTGGTCACTCGATGAAATAAAGAAAGGGTTAGAAAGAGGAAGGGCCATGATAGCAATAATGAGACAGAAATTTTCTATTCTTATATAAGATGAAACCACTTGTCTGAGATTTACTTTCCCAAGGACAAGAGTTCCTCTTCAAAGGATGTCTTATGTCTAACACCTGTTCCTGATATTATGCTTTTCTTAAAAAAAATTGCTGATGTGACTAAACAAGGCTTTCACACTGTGCCAACCAATGATATATGACCTTCTGATTTGTTCTTTGTTTGAATACTATATAATGAAAACATGAATTCAGTAAAATCACAGCAGAATCCAACCACTCTCTTGTGTGTTGTGTCTGTCTGTCATTCGCCGAACTTGTGCCTTCCTGTTACCAAGACCCTGCTTCTCCCACGGTCTGAGTGGCTCTCCTGACCCAGTCCTTGCCAATTTCACAGAAGCCTACACGGGCATGGTTGATTAGAGGCAGGCCGGTCTTCTCTTCTGGAGGGTATTAAGCAGGTTTCAGATACTTTGAAATTCTAAACTTCAGAACAAGAATTTTGACCATCCATTGAAAATGGTTACAGCCACCAATGTGGACATACTTAAGAGCTCGAAACATAGAATGCTGGAGTTGGTTCCTCCAGTGGATGGAGTATGACCCAGCCATAGGATGCTCAACCTATTGGGGAAGCCTTCCATGGTGGAATCACCTTCTTGTGAAACAAAGCCTAAGACAAATGAAGACAGTCATTTGTCACAACAAAGGAATTGACCCAATAAGATAAGATCCATTTGCAAACATATTTAAAGAAGCAACTTACCTAACAACTATTGAAAATAAAACGACACAAACCTGTATCATTAGACATCAATAACCATGTGAAAGTATCCAGTCTCCCTAACAACAAGGACTCATGCAGGAACCCATCTTTAGTGGTCATTAAAGATAATGGAAGGGTAGCATACTAGATGCTGAGGATCAAGAACTGTCAGTTCCACAGAAGAATGCGCTGGGGCCCTGTGCTGCTGAGCACACATTTGGACAGAAACAACACTGAAGATACCCAGCTTCCCCCAAGTTAGTAAATATTTATTTCTTAGTAAAAATACACATGCATATGCTATATGTAGATGTAAGTGGAGAATCTTCACAAGTGAGTGATTCACTACAACTACTGACGGAATAGTCACTCTGACAAGAGCATATTGAGAGCGCGAGTGCATGCACGCACATGTGTAGTGTTGAAGACTGAACTCAGAGCTTCATACATACTGAAGAAGTACTACACCACTGAGCCATACTCTAGCCTACTTTTCATCTTTTATAAAGGGTCTTAGTAAATGGCTGAGGTCAGCCTTGAACTCACTCTGTAGCTCTTACAAGCCTTAAAATGGCAATGCTCCTGTCTCAGGCTTCCCCACATCTAGGATTACAGGCCTGAACCCCTAGGCCTGCCCCATCTTGAAACTTTGTAAAGCAGAATTTTAAGTGGTTATATCCATGGGATTTCCCAGAATGGAGAAGGACCAGCTTCTAAGTACCTAAAATTGCTCTGGGGATAGTGTCCTAACAGCCTGTAGAAACTAGACTGCTATAAAGAAGAAAACTGCATACTTTGAAAGGTCATAGGGACGTGCATAAATTGCCTAACTCTGTCATAAACCACTGTTTATCTAGTGGTTTTATTTAATGTTTATGACATTATAGCAAACAATGATCGTTGACGGAATCCTGATGCAATAAGGACAGATTGCGCATTACCGGGCACTTGAAATGCTTTGCCAACATTTTAAAACATCATTTAAAATGAGTATCATCTTCCAAGATCTCCATATCAGCTTGACTCAATCTGTCCTCCCTAAGTAAAGAGAAGCAATCAGGGTCTTCCACGTAGAATGTAGGATCTGAGAAATGGGGATAGTCAAGCCACTTAAAATCTTTGATACAAGGTTAAGAAGCTTATGCCAAGTGACAAGAAGATTGTTGAATCAGAAGGAGACAAGACAAATGTGGCTTCATGTTCCTGCCAGAAACCAAAGCTTTGTGAGAAATCTTGAGTTTGTGGGGAGGATGGTGAGGGGTGGGAACATATTCACAGGTTTGTCACCTTCTTCAACGTTTCTCTTTCCTGAAAAGGAGGAGACGGAGTTCCCTTGGGCTTCAGCAACCCCATCACTTATGTTTATTTTATGGTTGATAATATCCATCTGGATACTTCCTTCCTTTCCTGTATTTTCTCATCATTTTGTAACACACACCGACACTTTCCCTTTCTTTTTTTCCTGGAAAAATAAACACTAGTACTAATCAAATAGATAAAGCTGAATCTCTATGATTTGACAGGCACAGGATGAATTGGTTTTAGTAAGAAGTCATCCCCTGAAAAGATAAACAAAACAAACTAAAACCCCGATAGCCATTTTGATATACCAGTGTTCAAAGTCACCAGACAGTCCTTCTGTCTGCTTGTGTGGTACAGCAAAACTGAAGTCCCTGGCCCTCAGAGAAGCTCACTCTTGCTTCCTAGGGATTTTATTTATGTCCCCACACAGGAACACTGTTAATATTGTCAAGAGCTAAACCGAGAAACATTTCCACTTCTTACAATGGCCTCAGTACTAGCAATTCATGAATCTCCCAAAGACCACCGCAACAGAACAAGAAACGGCAATGCAGAGCTTCTGTAGTAGCTCAGAGCAGCCAAGATTGATTTTAAAAGCCGGGCAGGCCAAAATGATAATGATTGCAATGATGGCGTGTACCAAAGAAAAGTGAAATTTTATGACAAGAGAAATATGATGAACAACAGGACTCAAACAGTGAACACATCGTGAGGGTTTCAGTTGGCTTGATAAGACATGTGAGAAGACAGAGTCTCTACTGCTAGACATGTCATCTGTGGTCTGAGGGAGGCAAAGACCTCTCTTTACTGTTGACATGCACCCTTATGTCACTGCCCGCAGGCATCCCCCGTCACTGACCACAGGCATCCCCCATCACTGACCGCAGGCATCCCCAATCACTGCCCGCAGGCATCCCCCATCACTGACCACAGGCATCCCCCTGTCACTGACCGCAGGCATCCCCCTGTCACTGCCCGCAAGCATCCCCCATCACTGCCCACAGGCATCCCCCATCACTGACCACAGGCATCCCCCTGTCACTGCCCACAGGCATCCCCCATCACTGACCACAGGCATCCCCCGTCACTGCTCGCAGGCATCCCGTGTCACTGCTGACATCATCCTCATGCATTAGGCTCAGTGCTAAGCACCATAGTCAGTAAGCAGCTTGACAACCTAGGGATTATTCAGAAAAGAACAGAAACACGGACAAAGAAACAAGAAGTGAGACATCACCAGAATTTCCCCATCCAATGAAAGAGAAATGCTGGAGACAAACCCAGGGGAATGAGAAAAGTCCATCTCCATCCACAAGCCTGATGGTCTCCACAGAAAAACAAAGGAATTTCACATTGCGATAGAACGGGAACGATGATTTTAACAATAGAGCCTTCTGAGGGAGCACACGCTCAGAGACCCCTGAGTTTAAGACAAGTTCTCACGGTTTTGTTGGATGTATCTCAGAATCCCATTGCGTGGCAGATGCTAGGGGCACCTCAGCAACCCTGTACATGTTGATATAAGAAAGTAAACTGAGGGAGCCATGGAAAACAAGTCAAAAGACGTTTCTCCCTGGTCTCTGCTTGCGTCCCTGCCCTCACTTGCTATCATGGGTGGATTATAGTTTACATAAACAAGTTGCTTGTGGTCACAGGTTTTATCATGTCAAGAGAAAGTAACTGAACACAGAGATGTATGACTATTCCTTGTCAGTGACTGCATAATCTTTGGAAAGGCACTTCCTTGTGCCTCAATCTATTTGTCTGTATGTAAAATATGAAAGTACATTTTCAGTAAGGGCAATGTGTAACACTTACAGGCAAGCGAGACTTGAGAGAGGGAGGGGCCTGTTATCACTGTAACTTTCGTTAAGGAAAAGTAGCATACTTCCTGAAAATGTCTTCTCAATACTAATATTTATGCTTTCAACAGTTATTCCTTCTATAACCATAACAAATCTAAGGGGCAGACCAAAATTTTCTATGCATTTAATGAACAGATGCATTCATCATTGTAAGCATATGTGTATGCTAGCGCACACACATGTATGTGTGTACACACATGTGTGGTCAGGCATCTGTAAAGGTTGACATCGGGTGTCATCCTCAATCTCTTCATTCTGCATTTTGAGATAGGGTTTCTCGTTGAACTTGGAAGCTTGTCAAGGGATGGGTAGACTGGCCATCAGGCTGAGGGATCCCCTCCCCCCAGCTCTAGTGTTCAGCACATGCATTGACAGGTGCTGTTCTCCTCACTTCATATGTTAGGGTCCAAACTAAGACCCTATTGCTTGGGCAGGAGCACTTCACTGATGAGTCATCTCCCCAGCACCCCAAAAACATTTTTCCTATGATAATTATATTAAAGCTCACTAACATATATATCTATATAGGTATATATAGATATATATGAAAGACTTTTATATAACGATTATCTCCCAAGTATAAAAACAAAAGTTAGCTCAGATGTAACTTGTGTTTATCAATTGCCCAACAATCAAATCCTTTGATTTCCAGTAGAGGGAACAGTCAGCTGTGAACTATTCACTAAAACCCGGTGTTTTATGACACTGCCAAAAATGACTGGACTGCACTATCTAAAAGTCTTAGTGACTCCTCGTTGGCAATCACATCACGAATGTGCTTTATAAACATGAAATTCTCCCTCTTTCAAGCTATTGTCTTTTCTTGCTGTTTGGGGGCACTATTACTCTGAGTACCTTACAGCTTGGGTTTATTTTGTTTGAGACAGAGCACTTAACCCAGCCTAAAAATGAAATTTATCATTACCACTGCCCAGCTTCCCTCCAGCTAGAATCACAAGTGGGTACTGCCATGGTTAGGCTGTCTTCCAGTTTCTTATTCTTTAGATATTTACTTTCCATAAGAACATTATTGTGTGTGAGAAAGAGGGTGTTCGTGTGTGGCTATGGCCCGCGCGTGGAGGGGCGAGGGCGACTTGTGGGAGTTGCTTCTCTACTTCCATAGTGTGGGGCTCACCAGATTAGATTCGGGTCACCAGGCTCAGTGGTTAAGCACCTTTACCAAACCATGATCCTGATGATCCTATAGGAGGAAGGGATTTCAACGGAGACAAGCACTATCTAATACAAAAGGTGGAAGTTGAGGCTCAAGCATGCTAAGTGATCTACAAGTCACATAGCTAACAAAAGACAGCACCGGATTTATACTAGTAAGAGTTCAGGCTAGCTTGGAACTCAGCCAGTCCACTATAGTCTCGTCTAGAAATTCTGAACAGCTACTTGCCGTTGTCCAACTCAGTATTAATGAACTCCTTTTCTCAGACCCACTGGAAATGGTATCATCAGAATGAGACATCACATATATTCACAGATATTAGTACACCAGTAAAACTCATTTGATTACTAAGCATATGACTGTTTGCAAATACATTATATATAACCCTAAGTATTCCATTTTTGTTAAAACTTTTAGGACATAAAATAGCACCCACAATTGATCTTCTACACAGTTAACCTGGGGCAGAACGCATGCCAATGCTATTCTCTTAATTTTGTGTCTAGAAGTGTTTGCCTGCATATATGTAAATGAATGTATTCATTCATCAAAGTCTCTAAGCTCCCCTTTTGACCTGGAATGGGAACAAGACACCAGAGTTCTCCAAATAGAGAGACATGGCCTCTGCAGTCTATAGTTCCCAATTCAGTGGGAAATCTATGCACGAGATGCAAATACAGTAATAGAAAGAAACAAGTATCCTAGAGGCAAAGATGGAGTTGGGTGGGAAGTGACCATGCCTGCCTAAGGGGCCAGAGACAGACTTCTGTGTCTAAGGGCACAGGTCCCAAATCCATAGAGATCAGCATTTATGAACAAGAGGCTGGAATGTCCATCTCAAGGTACTTGGAATGCAATGTCTATTTTCCTGAGGTCATCCCCAGCTCCCGGACATGTGTCCTCTGTGGAGCACACCTCTGGCTCCTTGACCTGGAGGTAATTTGCCACTATTCCAGTTAGGAAAAAAGAAGAATCCTGGCGCTTCCTGGATGCATCTCACCTATGCCTTTGTACACTGGCTAGTGGTCTCTCTATTCTTCCATTGAGAATTGAGACTGCCCAACACCCCTTCACTGTTATGTCTCACCCTACTGTACAAGCAGTGCAAGTACTGTACAAGCCCAGAGCTCACCAATAGAAGGGACCTCTGTGTCCGGAAGCCACAAAATGGAAAGTCCCCAGCCACTCACAAATGGCCTTCCTTCACCAGGCATAGAATTAGCATGGCATGGCACCTGATCCCATTCCATCTGCCAGTGCTATCCTGAAACAAGCTGAGCCTTGAGAGACCACTTAGGAAGTCCCGGCACTTTCATCGGGCCCCTGGTACTTCTAGCCTCCTGCCTCTCATCAGGGCAAAAACACCTTGTACCTAACCTAGATCCAAGTTCTAGACTCTGAGAGCTGGAGGCGTGGCAGACAGTTTCTGGAGGAGCCAACTCTTATGAAGCAATGAGCCTCCTAAGAAGCTGCCACAGGACAGCACTGGTGACAGGTACAGAAAAGCAAACAACAATAGGGGGAAAAAACAAAGCCTCTCACCACATAGCACCAGCTAAATTTCCTTCCCTTTCCAGATTAAAGGTAAGGGGATATCATCCACAGGCAGATTTGGAAAAGAGATAGAAGACTAGCAGACAGTTGGGCTGCCCAAGTACAGCCTTTAGGAATCTTGAGAATTTGGGAAGGGGTGCTGATCCAAAACCACAAATTGTGGTAGTTTAAATAAGAATGTGCCCTCCCCAACAGACTTAGGTGTTCGAATAATTGGTCCCCAGCTAATGGTGACGTTTGAATGGTCTAGCAAATGTGGCCTTGTTGGAGCAGGTTCGTCACTGGAGACAGGCTTTGAGGTTTCAAAACCATAAGCCCTCTCCATTTCTGTGGGCAGAGATGTGAGCTCTCAGCTCCCAGTTTCTAGGTCCAGCAGCCATGTCTGCCACCTGCGGCTGTGCTATCTCCCCAAGTTATGGACCCTAACTCTCTGGAACTGTGAGCCCCCACCTAAAAAAGAAAACTACTTCCTTGCCTTGGTCATGGTTTTTATCACAGCAACAGAAAGTAAATGATACACTAATGTAATAACATTTCTTATTTATGAACAAAAGCCCCTTGTAGTCATAAACCTAGGTTTTATTTACAAAAGAAACTAGTTAACCACACTGTCAGGGACTCAGGCTTGTGACAAGATTATTTTCTGATGAAACACAGGCAAAGCATTTAGAGCAAGGCTAGAGGTGACCTACCACTGCCTCACCAATGCCCATAGGGATTCCTGCAAAGGCAGGGTAGCATCCATGGCTTCTCAGAATGGACACTCCAGTATCAGCTCCTAAGCATCCATCCAGGGAATATGGACCACTAATGCTCCCGAGCCAAAACACCGGCAGCCCAAGCTAGTGCCTTCTGCAAGGAAATTGCTTACCTAGGCCACAACAGCTCTTCTGAGCATCTCCCCATTCACTCAGCTCCAAAATTCAAAATAAGCTTCCACCTTAAATGAACTCCCTGTCTTAAAGAGCTATACCCTTCTTACACCCCTTCGGTATTTCATGAAGCTAAGTAATCCAACACCTACAAACATGGGACAGAGTAAAACTCATGGGCACAGAAAGTACCCATCAACATAGAGGACCAGAGAGGGCCCTCTTCCACCAAACTGACAGAAATCAATTTCATGCCTTCCAACACACAATAGGGCAAGAATTCAAATTCTCTCAGCACACATTCTGAAGAAAATATGAACTTTCTTTAAATGTCAGCACAAACAATCTGCTAGCAGAGATGTCTATGGGGAGAAAATCACCTCCAGGGTTCTAGGTGGCGGGGAGCACAGGGGGTGACTGCTGGGTGAGCAGGTGGGATAGGTCTGGGGGACCTGCCTGGAATTCTGGGACAGACTCCACGCCGAGACAGGCAGCTTGGCAGGGAGGATGACTGACCAATGGGCAGCTAGTGGAGTGGATCTGGAGGCCCTGCCAGGAGTTCGAGGTCTGTCTCTAGGTGGTACCTAGTAACTAAGTGGGAAGGTTACTGATGGGTGGGTTGAATGGATCTGTGGAACCTGCCTGGAATCCTGGGTGAGACCCCACATGGTGCCAGGCACCTCAGTCGGATGTCTGGTAGGTGGTTGGAGTGGTTCCAAAAGGCCCTGCCTGGAGTCTGAAGGTTGGCTAAACAGTGTCAGGTAATATGGTAGGCAGAATGCCAAATAGGCAGGTAGCTCCTGGGAGAGCTACCTGGAACTCTAGACTCGATTCCACAAGGTGCTAGGCAGCCCTCCGTGTAAGGTGACTGATGGGCAGGTGGTCTCTCTAAACAATTCTTACATGATTAAAAGTAAAATACATTTACATATGAACCCAACATTAGGATTTCAACTCTCAGTAGAAGAAAAAGAAAAGTGTCTTAAGAATACTTCATATCCATTCACGTTCCAAGCTGATCTTGGTTCAAGTATCCTGTGCTCCCACTAAAGCTTAGTGACTCTTCTTAACCCTATCCTGCCTGACCCTTTGCAGTCCCCAGACCCAGCCAGGGGCCTCACAACCATACCCCCTGGTCCAGTCTAATAGGCCCCTTTGAATCTTTCCCAACCTTCAGGTTTAGGCCTGCTGGCACATTTTGTTTACCAGTCCAGTCTGTTGTTTCCACGCCAGATACCTAAGCAATGAAAGAAGTCCAAAGACTCAAAGGTCAAGAAAATAGGCCCAGGCCCCTGGAATCAGCCAGTCCTATTGAAATGTTCTCTAGTGAGAATTACCTAGATGAATGTCAGGACGCAGAACTTAAAAGAACAGTCATCAACTTCATAAATGAATTCAAGGAGCCCAAAGGAGGCACAAAGAAGTGTCTCTGCATAGTTAGGGGAAATAAATGCCCGAGAACTGCCCAAGAAAACACAACATAAGGCTGACTGAAATGAATGAACCAAGAATGTAAAACCTAAAATCAGTAAAGAAAACTAATGATGATAATTCAAAGCTTAAATGAGAATAGCACTGAACAACTCAGTAACCCACATAGAAAACGCATGAGACAGCCTTTCAGGTTGAATGAACAAATAGAAAATTTAACATCAGGAGTCAAAGATAAAGTGGGCAATTGGACAGTGCAGTCAAGAGCATGAATTTTCTGAAATACCCAGGAAGAAAATGAAGAAACTAGGGGCACCCTGAAAAGGTGAAACCTTCAAATATAGGCATAGACAAAAGAGAAGAAACCCACACCAATGGCACAGACCAGCCCTTCAACAAGACCTGAAATCCCAGCACTCTGGAAACTGTAGCAGGTCAATCATGTTATATGTGTTTGGGGAGGAGGGCTGTTTGTTGAAGGGATCCACTGGGTTCATTCTCATGGGGCAAAGAAAAGACTGGATGTCTGGGAAGAGCAGGAGATCAAAATTCAACCAGAAAGAAGCAACGGGGTGCTAAATGCTAAGAAAGTGGGGCAGAAAAGCATAGCCGGAGACAGAAGAGAATGAAAACCATAAAGGTTATTAGAGCAGACAGTTGCAGTCATGGGGGTGGAGAAGGTCCCAGAACTGGGGGTCCACCAGGAGACACTGTGTCTCCTGGACATTTTATAGGATCTCCAGGCTCTGCCAACCCCAGACTCTTTCCCCTTCTCCCCATCCATCCTGTCTCTGCCAGCCATTTGCAATTTGTATCAGGTACAATGTTCTAGCTGGGTGTGGGGTGTGCAGGGTACAACCCCGGAAGAAAGAAGCACCTATTAAAGGAGCCTGCTTCTGTTTTTCTTGTTGGTCTAAGTTCTCCTGAATCTTCTTCAATCACAAGTTCACGGCCAGTCTGAGCTACATAAATTGTCAAAAACAAAACAAAACAACCCAGATATACCCTACAATACAGCAATTCTACTTCTGAGACTGTCTCAGAAAAATGTAGAGTCAAGAACAGATTATTAAATGAACACAGACACAACATTATTCATAACAGCCCCAAAGTAAGACAGAAGATTGGAGAAATGTAGTCTAGCTCTACCACAGAATATTATTCAGACTTACAAAGGAAGGAAACAATGATGTGTAGAACTGCTTGAGGTTTCATGGGGGAAGGGTGGCCATCTAGGGTACCACTGAGCTCATTCTGTGGGAAGGAAAAAGAATTGTAAATTCAAGAAAGAAGAGCCACAGGAGAGTGAGGTGATGTGTGGAGAGAGTATGAAGGCTGTAGACTTATGCATCCAAGAGGCAAAAGTCACAAAGAAAGAACAGAAACGACACACTTTATTAGGACAAGTAACTCCCATCAAGGGAACTAAAGACTGAGACTTCTTAGAAGCTTCCAGGGCCCTTCCTTTGCTGATCTCCTCCCCCTCTCCCATGCTTTTCCCCAGCCTGATAGCTCTTAGCAATTTGTAAGAAATGCAAAGTTCAAGATAAAGAAAAACCCAGAACAATGAGGAACCTCTCTTAAAATGGCCAGTCCCTGCTTTCCAGATCAGGACAAGTTTGTCTAAGTTCCCTTGACTCCATTCCTTCAGTACCATATGCAAGAACCTTGAGGAAATTAAGCTACGAACAATAAAGCCATGGCAAAGGGGCAAAATCTATATGATTGCATTTGTGCAATATACCTAGATCATCACACCAACAGAGACAAAAGGACAATGAAGAGCAGGGCTAGACAGTTAGTGTTAAGTGGGTACACTGATTACTGGATACTGAAAACACTGTGGAGATAATGGGCCTTCGGGACTGTACAACTGTACAGATAAATGGTGTCATGTAACTTTAAGTTGGGTGCATTTATCATAATAAACACAAGCAACTCACAATAGATCATGGACCAAAAACTAAGGTGAATAACTGCAATCTAGAAGGTAGAAGTTGGTCACGTGATTTCATTATGAGCTTTGGAGATGCAATACAAAAGTCATGGCCCTTGCAAGAGGTCACTACAATGTGGGAATTTATTCAAAATCTAGCTTCTCAGTCTGCCTCCTAGGATCAAGTGGATAGGGCAAATTCCTGCTCTGCAAATGATGTATGGCCATTTCCTCTTTATTCAAACATTCCCTGCAGGAAAGGAAGGTTCATTCAGGAGGTAAACAAAAGATCACAAGTCCAAAAAGGAAGAAACTTGCAAGTTTCTGGGATGACTCTCCCTGGTTGGCCAAAAGGTATAAACCACCACTGGTGTGGGAAAAACCCCAGAGCAGGAGGCTGAGAGGCGATCCGGGGACTGTGAGTTGCTGGCAAACCGACAGAAGCTCCAGCTCGCAGCTTTCCTGGGTTGCAGCCGGCTTTACAGAGATGCAGCACTCTGTTTTATCCTTATGTGCATGAGTCTCTTACCTGATGAATTCCCTCATACCACATGCATGGCTGATGTCTATGGAGGCCCAAAGAGAGCACCTAATGCCCTGAGCTGGAGTTACAGAGGCCGTGAGCTTGCCCAGGAGCTGGGAATTGAACCTAAATCCCCTAGAGAGGCAGCTACTGCTCTTGACCTCTGAAACATCTCTTCAGCCCCACAGTTGCTTTTCAAAGTGATTCATTAAAGTGATCCCACCTCTTTAAACAACCTCAACAAAAGTCACTGGATCATCAAGCTGAATTTGTATGCAACCCCTACTTGGATCTGCTATGAGTTCACTTTCTGGGGTAAACATGTGTGTGTTTCATCTCCCTAGGAAATGTCTATCATGTAATAGTAAATGACCTTGTTTGGGTATATATTAACTATACAAAATAATAGGTTTCATTATGACATTTCATACACACATATATATTTTATCATATTTAGCCCCTATTACCCTTTTGGGTCCCCTCCTATTCTCATTAATGCCCTTCCTCTACCCAACCAGACTTCCACCCACTTAGTTATCTTTTGTGTGTTTGATCTAATGAATTCAATCAGGGTTGCTTAAAGGAGCATGGGCAATAAAGCAGTTATTTTATTACTAAAAGTAGTATCTCTCCACTCCCCCACAGTCCCCATTAACTGCCAATAGATCCTCAAGGAAGGGCAAGTCTTCATGAGGCCAGGAGGCTTCATGGAGACCTAACAGCAATCTCTAGCCACATCCAAATCCTCTCAGAGGGACTGGGTCTATTGAGCCCAGGACTCATCCTTGAGAGAACACTGGCATGCCAAGTATTCTTTTGAATGGGTTTACTCTGGGAAAGTTGTATAATGTATATAAATATTTGGGATCAGCCTTATTCCCCGATCCTCCCTTGTCCTCTTCTTACCACTGCCAACCCACCCTCCTCCACTATTAGAAGATTTTGTTCTTGTTTTACGACTTGCTGGACTTAAGGAGGGATGCTCACATGAGCAGGGATGTGAAGGTACCCACTGGATCATGACTGAGTTGACAGTGGTATGTGGTACCACACTAAAGACAGTGACTTCCTTCCCCAGGTAGCCTATCATGAAGGGTAGTGCCCCTAGGCAGGACAAGACTCCATGACCCCCCCCAACCCCATCTATGACAATAGTAGGCTCTTCCCTCCCCAGGGTCCCTAGTAGCTACTGAAAAGCTTTACTGGACCAGGTATGAAGTTCCCGGGCAGCTGGACTAAACTCTATTCAAAAGCAGTAGTCTGTTGTGGCTTCCCTTCCTGGGGTTAATAAGCATTTGCATGCTGTGTCTCCCCTGGAACAGTCTATCACACAACAGGCATAGACACATTTTTGGCATCATATATCAATCATCCAGAATAATAGGTTACCCCCTTTTACTCCAGTGGTGGGCATATTGCTTGGCAGGTCATTAGAGGGTCAGGAGCTTCATATGACTTCTTCCCCTTGGAGCCTTCATAGCATATTCTGGCACAATCAAGCTCACCAGTCACCAAAAAGCTTCCGGCTCAATTTCGCCTTCATTTCTCTGCATCCTAAGACCACAACAGTGGAGGTTTCAGCAACGGGCACTTCACATAGAGCTCTGGTGGGGAATGGAAGTTTCGGGGCTCAGTCTTGTGGAAGCCCTCTCGGGCAACGGCAACTGCTTGGGGTTCATGAGAACAATGCTCGCTCTATTCCCTTGAAGACACGATTTCACAGCCTTCCTCCCCATTGTCTGGTTCTCACAATCTTTCCTCGCCATCTTCTGCAATATTCTGAGCCTCAGACGGAGGGTAATGGGTGAGCACTTGCTCTTAGCACCTTGACCAGACATGAGTCTCTGCCATTAGCAATAATTCCTCAGCCAGAAGCCTCTCTGATCGTGAACCAGGTAGAAACACCACGTTGCTATGTTGAGGTGCCCGGACTTGTGCAGGTGCTGCTCCGGGCTCATAAGTGTGGAGCATGACGCTGCCTGAAGACAGGGGTCCAAAAAGCCCCACCACCTCTACTGTCTCTTCTTTCCATTTCCTCTCCCGCCATGTTCCCTGACCCTTGGGATGACGTCATGTCCCATTTAGTTTTGAGTCTTCACCAATTCTTAACACTTTGACCAGTTATGAGTCTCCGCAATTACCACTAATTGAAAAAAAAAATAGATTCTGTGACCAAAGCTGAGAGGAGCACCAGGGGGTTGACACAGACGTAAAACTAAGGCGATTTGCCAGTCACACCATGTCCACTTAGCAAATCAACCGGAGAATCTTCCACAATAGGGCCTAGAGGCTCCCCAGTCTATTCAACAGTTTTTAGTACCAGCTGTGAATCTCCTTAAGGAGAACTAGCCTCAAGTCCAGTCAAAAGCAGCTGGCTATTCCCTTAATGGTCATGAAACTATTGCTCCGGTGGCATATGGCTCAGCGGGTCAGTCAGTAGCACATAGAGTCCAGAGCTGAGTTAAGCTTGTTCACGATTTTTCTGTCCCAGAGCCTGCAAAGCACATTCCAGCTCTGGGAAAGCTAGCCAGCAGGGAGGAAGCTTCCAACTGGGTTCCAGCTTGACTGTGCTCTTTCCTGCAGTGACAGCACCTTCGCGCTAGTTCTGGTGGGAGCACACTGTTAATAGGATAAAAGCACAAGGCACAGATTATGTGAGACACCTATTTGGAACAGACACGTCCAATAAGGGACTTTAGGAACATATAAAAGAGCCAGGTGTGGTGGCACACGCTTTTAAACCCAGCACTTAGGAGGCACAAGGAGGTGGATTGCTCTGAGTTTGAGGCCAGCCTGGTCTGCAGAGGGAATTTCTGGCCAGACAGGGCTACACAGAGAAACCCTGTCTTAAAAAACAAAAAGCAAGAACAAAAACCATAAGGAGTTTTCTAAAGTCACAAATAAAATGAAGAGTCACAATTTTAAAATGGTCAAGCCTCTGGAGGAAAGAAAGATGAATAGTGATTATGAATGGAACCAGGGTTCACTTTAAGGAGTTGTGAAGGACTTTGAACTGGATGTGATCCACGCATTCTCATCGTACTCAACTGTATACTTTTCAATGACATTAATGGCATCAATATATGACAACATGTGCTCAGTAAGAGGACAGCAAGGGGAAAGATTCACTTTCAGCTTCCAGATACTGCTCTGTCACAGGCAGAGAAGTCCACACGCTGGAGATGGAAAACTCTGCTTCCTTTATGCTAACACAGAGAATAATCTAGCAACTGTCCTTTGTCAGACTTCTTGTTAAATGGGATACTAAATTTCTAACTTTAGAAAGAAAGGGTACAAGGAGACACTATAAATGAATCACCCACACATGATGCACAGATGGGACATGAAAATTCAGAACTATGCACTCTACATATGACAACGCATGTCACTGTCATCTAAGAATCCAAGTTGAAGAATTTGACTACAGCATGGATCTCACACCCACACTTCTAGGACAAATTAAACAAGGGTGGAAGGCTTCAGATAACTCTAGGACAGTCTGAGAGGAAATGACAATTCCCGGGTCAGAGGCTGTCCTTTGAGAAGCTTGGCAGATTTCCTTTCTCAGGCACTGTAGCTATCCCGTGTGACAGTGTTACAAAAGGCAAGTGACACATTTCCTCAAAGCCAAGAGAACTTCAGAGCATGAGGGTGAAACTGGGCACACAGCTCAAAATATACTGGCTACAAGTTGATTTCTTCCAGGGCACAAAAGTCATGCTGGGCTCAAAACAGAGATAGAACATTCACCATAGATACCTGGTCTCACCACGGACTGTGTGGGAAGGACTGCTTTAATTTATCCGAACACCTTCAGGAAAGGGTGGAGCCAAGGCAATGATGCCTCAGTGGTGGGCGGGACCTCACCTTGACCAGCACCGTGCAATTCTGCTTACCTCTTCCCTTCTATGAATACCTAAAGCTGCTGAGGGGATCCTGAGGAGAAACTTGGATTTGGCAAGGGTGTGACTTCATTTGTTCTTCTTCCCAATGTGGCCACATTGGATGAAATCTCCATGTTTGGCTTTTCACTCTTACTAATCACCTTCACCTAGATTAAGACCAGTGGCCAAGTCTAACTTGTAAGCACCTAGTGCCTCCATAGTTCCGACGTTGCCCCTACAGGGAGGTGGGGTGGGCTGCCAACTACGCTATATGTTTAGACAACATAATTCATGCATGCGGCCTTTACAATGCCCACAGCAAACTTTCACAAGTGGATT
Source organism: Microtus ochrogaster (assembly GCF_000317375.1). Classification (NCBI taxonomy): domain Eukaryota; kingdom Metazoa; phylum Chordata; class Mammalia; order Rodentia; family Cricetidae; genus Microtus; species Microtus ochrogaster. The sequence goes on from NC_022030.1 coordinate 8,285,151, forward strand.
AGGTTTGAAGGACTGTGACATTTCATGGGTTTGTCACAAATTGTAGCAATTATAACGTTTAAACCACAGGTTGAGAGGCAGAGTGGAGGAGGAAGAAGGGGGAAGGAAGAAATAAAAAGGAGGGTGGAGGAGGGAGCCTTAAGCAACATCTTTCCTAGGAGCCATAAGTATAACCTATCCCTCTTACAAGGGCCCAGTGACAAACCAAAGCAGGATTCCACTATAGTTCACACCGAGGAACCAATTTATTGGGCTTACTTACAGAGGATGGGTAAGGGAATATTGGCAAGAGTCTGGGTGGCCCTGAAGCAGCCACACAGTGACAAGTCTCCACCCAATATTGAGCATTGAGGGCTCAATACTACACAGAGCAAGTCCTTTCCAATACGACTTCCCAGACTAATACTCTAGGACGTTCTGAGAATCCAGCCTACAAGGTCAGGAGCAGCAAGGGCAGAAATGACTCAGGAGTGGTTGGAAACTCCAGTGAGCGTCTGATGACTCAGCATCCCATCCTTCCATGATGGAACATCAAGACTCAACAAGTCCAGTTCGGAGAGACACAGAGTCAGTGCAGCCCCTGTGTTGAAGATGGGGGCTGTTTTTTCGAAGGACGGTGTGCTACAACAGCCTGAATATTGTACTGTGGACATTAAGTACAATGGAGGGCGGATGGTGGGAGCCACTTTTCTCACTAATGGAGCAGAAGGTGGCTGTGCTGACCACTAAACTACGAATGCCTCTCACTGCTGGAAGGGAAGGTATTGTTCTTGCTGGAAGGGAAGGTATTGTTCTTGCTGGAAGAGAAGGTATGGTTCTTTTTCTTTTAACTTTTAAATTTTACTGTAACAATATGCCATGTTTAACTGGGCCTCTGCATTGTAAACAATTGCAATGTAAACAACAAGAATCATAATCATCTAAGAGTAGTCCTTTCACTACGAGGTATAAATATGTTCATAATTCATGTCTGGTACCATAAGCCCATGCCAGTCACATCTGAATACTAAAAATCCCAACAAAAATATTTAACTGAAGCTGGGTGGTGGTGGCATAAGCCTTTAATCCCAGCACTCAGGAGGCAGAGGCAGGCAGATCTCTGTGAGTTCAGCCCAGTCTACAAGAGTTAGTTCCAGGACAGGCACCAAAGCTACAGAGAAACCCTGTCTTGAAAAACAAACAAAAAATTAACTGAGCATCTTTTTCTGTAATCACAAGTATAACGCCAATTTAAAGATCATATAAATTACTATACTGAAGGACCGTCCTCCCATCCAACAGCCTCACTGCAATGCAAGCATGAAAGCCTATTTTGCTGGAGATCTCTTTAGAGGCATTAACTTTCCTGCACACATTTTCTCTCATCGCTTCTTTAAGGGCAGATGCCCTTGGCACACTGGATAAGCCTGCATTAGATGTTTATAAAGCGACCACTGCTTACCAGTTTTCAAAGTAAAATTTACATCTTGCCACCAGATTCAAGCAAATCAAAATGTCAAGAAATATTTTTGGAAATACTCAAAGCACAGTTAGGATGAAAACATTCGGGAGCATGCCATGGCTGCCCTTTGAGTCGTACTAACAGCGGCAAGTCATACTAACAAGGGGATCCTGCGTGCTACAGAACAAAGTCTCCTGATCCCCCTGCATGGAATGGAGACTTACGACTGGAAATCCACACTGTAAGGAGCAAGGACACTGGTAGCCAAAAAGGACCCTCCCTGAGCAAAACCCAAGCAAAAATTATTCTATGAAGAAGCAGCAGAACAGACAAGCCCTCGCCCTGAGCAAAGTGCAGCCATGGCATCCTCACGGCAACCTTTTGAGATGGGAGCAGGTATCTCCATCAAACAGTGACCAAAATCACAGCAATACATCACTTAAATAACTTACCAGATCAGACAATGAATGTTGCAGCTGGTGTTGCCACACCCCGTTGCTGTGCACTGCTATTCTTACGGACCTCGGTCCTCTGCAATCAACCAGCTTCCTACTGTCAACAATAGCATCAAATAAATAAATAAATAAATAAACAGATACACATAGTTTGCAAGCGGGAGGTGATTTATGTGTGTTAAGTCTGTACACTTACTGTCTTTCTCAGGTTACTCCTGTGGTCTCGGTCCTCCAGGGCCTTGCCCCTAACTCCTCAAACCTTTCCTGACTACTCACTGGCTGACCAGGGTACATAGCTCACCCTGCCCTCAATGGAGAAGTGCAAAGAACTAGCCTGGAATTTTCTCCCATCCCGGATTCACCTGCTCACAGGAGGGAGTGGCTGCTTGTCTTCATTTAGAGCTAGAGTCTAGGGATGTCTGTCAGTACAGTTGTGAACACGCAGGAACATATTCCCTCACAATACATGTGTGTACACATGTGTACTTATGTATTTATATATGTGCTTATTATAAGATGGATTGTCCACAGTTAGAAGCACCTGTCACAAGAGTCAGTATTTTATACCCTCCTACAACAGCATGTTTTCCTATGAGCTATAATTATATGAATGACTCAAACATTTGCTAACTTCGCCTACACAACTGGTTTCTGTCTTGCAAATAAAACACCTTGTGAGTTGTTTTCATATAAGCAGCCCAATCATACAGTTAAAAAAAAAATACCCCAACGACCCTTCCGCCTGCCAAGACTACTGCATGACATACAAGAAAGGCGAATTTACTTTCTACAACATTTTCTCAGCATACTATTAAGTTGGACACGCTTGTCACATTGTACAGACTAAGCGCTAAATTCTTATTAAATAACCAATTTACTAACAATCAACCACCCACTGCCCAAGCTAAGCATAGCCCAAGGCCCACAAGCATTTCTGTGAACGGCCTGTGTCGACCAGTTTAACAGTGAAAACATTCACCTGTTCTATGAACTTTCAACAGCAGCCCCGCCCTGCACGACATCACTGGCTCTGCATGGACCCACTGTGGCCTCAAGAGTTTTCATGCACTGCTTCACACTTGTCCTGGTCACCTAGGCAGGATGGGGGTGCTCCTGTGCTTGCTCCCTGCAGTAGGAGGCAGAGGCGTCTGTGCTTGCCTGAGCTCTGCCGTTGGCAAAAACCAGTGGGACCGTTGGTGAGAAGGGCACGTGCTCCTGTGGCATGTGACGAAAGGACCCCACACCGGCTGGTCCGTGGAAGTCAGCAGACCCAGCACTGGCTGAGAACGTCAGTTAAGCCTCCCCACTGCAACCCCGACTCATCTTGTGGCCACGCCCCACTCCTCCAAGTCCCGCCCCCAGTCCAGCCCACCAACCCCCTAGCTCAGTATCTGGAGGCAAGCCCCTTCCACCTGGGGAGCCCTATTCACAGTATGAGGTGCCTGTATGGACCGGCATTGTGCGGTTCATTGGAAATCGGCCACTTCCCAATGACCCCAGCCCTACTGAGTTTTTCACTAAACCAGTGAATTTAGTGAGGATCAGGTAACTGGTGTTTTGTTGTGACAGCCGCGTGAGTGCTGGTTTAATGCCGCCTAGCAGGGCGTGATTACTAATGTCCAGCTATGCCCTCTGCTGGAGAAATCTTGTAATACAGCGTTAGAGCGCATTTTCCCTGTGTTGTACCAGCTGTGCTTCCAAACGTGGTCTTTTCTATTAAAGCTCAGAAGGCATTTTCACATCGGTAGCAGACGACAGTGCCACAGTCGGGGACTGGACTTTAGAAACCTTGCAGTGATAACATAAACTCCCCCAAAGCAATATCAAAGACAGCTTTTGCTCAGCCTCTCCTCTCCAGCCTTGACGTAGAATTTACTTAGAAAAGAGATCAGGCTGGCCTTCAATCATAGTGCCCTCCTGCTTCAGCATCCTGAGCGCTAACATGCCACAGGACAAGAGAGTTTAAAAGAAATCTGGCACAATTAATAGATTGTAGCCATTTTTCTTTTATTTCACTCTTTCAGTGAGCCAACAACTACTAGACTGTATCGTCCACCTTTTGAAGATTCTGTCTACTTAAAATGTAGTGCTAAAATGTTAAGATTGCAGGTACACTGGTCTAACATCTGGATACAAGGAGTCTGGAAACAATTTTTGTGGGTTTTTTTGTGATACCGGAGATGCACACAGCACCTCGCCTGGGTACACTTGCTCTGATACGTGCCTCCTAGTTTTAGCTAAAATAATTTAAATAGATTGTTATTGCTTTATGTTGGCGTTTACAACAGATGAATTATGTGTCAATGTGGCTGGAAACCATAGGTTCCACATACGTTAACTCAACATCCTATAAACATACTAGAGTAATGGTCATCACTGGATGATCTGTTACCTGTTTCCCTGTTCGATCCACACATGTCCAGATCTACACATGGTTTGAACTCGCATCAGTGAAAAGCAAGAGAAAGTGCCTCTTCCATATAGAAAGCATCTTTCCACTTACAGCTTAATCAAATGTTGTCTTTTCTCTTGTCAGATTTCCACAAATTTCTCATCATTCTCTAAAACGATAATCATGTTTCCAAAATCTTGAACGTACCCTTTTTCCTGTCAGCACAGTGATTGTTGTCTCTCAGAATATATAGGAGACGGTGTGGAAATAATGCCTGTTTATAGCTGTTGTCTTTTGAAAGATAGGCATGACATCAGAGAATGGTCTTTATTTAAGCTAGGAACATGTAAGGGCTGGGGACATGGCCAACTGAAAAGTGCTTGTGCAACCAAGAGAACCCAAACTGAGCAAAATATGTTCTTCTAGGTAGGGGGAACTCTCTCAAAGAAACTAAGACTTTGTCTCAAAAAATAAGGTCAGAAGTGATTGAGGAAGAGGTCCATGCCACTGGTGTGGACCTCTGGACTCCACAGGTGTACACACACTCAGCCATCTATAAACACATGCACACACACATACATGTGGACACACATTCACAGAATTAAGCAACTATTGGGGGGCACAAAGGTCCTGGCACCCACAGATCACTAGGGAAACCAGGAATTCTACACTCACAGGGGTCTCTTTCCAGTGGAGAAGATAAAATGCCCAGAAGGCTGGGGGAGGATTTTCTTAATGACCTGGTGACCTTTATGCCATCCGTGGAGGCAGACCCCACCTACCTTTCCTATAGAGACAGACCTCACTAAAATTTTCCAAAATGGTTATCTCAGACTCTCCCATCCCTGGACCACTTTACCCATCCTTGGGGAAATGCTACATGTTTTTTACAGCCTGCTGACCTCTATGCTCCCAGTCAGAGACTACACGAAATTCTAGACCTTTTAGCTAGTATGGACCCCACCTTCAGGGTTACGTGTACTTTGTAAAAGAGTTTCTATGTAGTCACACCTTAAACTGTTTTATGCACCCGAAATTGGACTGATTGTTGCCTGAAAACCTTTTCTTGAGTCGCACTGTGTTTTAAATATGCTGGCAATGAATAGTTTTGCATCAGACTCCTCAAAGTCCGGTCCAGGTTGGCAGAGTCAATTAGAACCAGGTTCTCGTTCTCATCTCTTTGCTTCCCTGTTTGACACCAGGAAGGACACCCTCTAGCAACTATGCAAAATTATTAATATTCTGCAATAAAAGGCTTGAAAATAGTAAATTATGTTTTTTAGCTCAACACCCCGACCTGTACCCATAACCCCAGGTAATGTGGAGCCTTGGGCAGAAAGACAAAGCAATATCATTAATTCCATACCTTCGTAGCCAAAACAGTGAGGTCTTAACTAAAAATAGTGTTTATACATTTTTGCAAATGAGAAAAATGAGTTTTTATTAACAAAGGCTGACTCAAAAATTAAGAACATTTTTATGTAGATTTTAATTTTTTCTGACTTTTCCGTGCTTGTGTACCAATTTGATTTTATAATATGAAAATTCAAATTTTAAATTTATGCAAAAACAAGCTGGGCCATGTGGTAAATATCTATAATTCCAACTACTCATGAGGCTGAGACAAGAGGCCCACAAGCCCAGGAGCAGAATGAAGTCAACGCAACAAAAGGAAAACTGGTGTCAAAAGCAAAAGGAAAGTAAGTAGCAATTTTGTACATATTCGTTTGTTTCCAAGAATGCGCTGGCTAACTTTGTGTCAACTTGATATAAGCTAGAGTTGTTTGGGAGGAGGGACTCTTACCAGACTGGCCTGCAGGCAAGCCTACAAATGGTGCTTTGTCTTAGTTAATTGGTTAGTTACAAGTAGGAGGATCCAGCCCATTGTGTACAGCAAGGCCCTGAGTTGTTGGTCCTGGATTCTCTAAGAAAGCAGGCTGAGCAAGCCATGAGGAGCAAGTCTGTAAGCAGCCCCACTCCATGGACTCTGCATCAGCTCCTGCTTCCAGGTTCCTGCCCTGAGTAAGTTCCTGCCCTGTTTACTACCCTCAGCAATAGAATATGACCTTAAAGTTATGAGATGAAGTAAACACCTTTCCTACCCAAGTTGCTTTTCAGTCATGGTGGTTTCTCACAGCAATAGAAGCCTAAACTAGGAGTTGGTTAAACGTAAAAGTTCTACAAGCTAGACTTAAACAAGCAAGAAAGTATTGCTAAGAGTCTGTGGTCTGGTCGTCCCCCCCCCCCCAAGGCCTACTACTGCTGAAGCTACTGTCACTGAGGGGTGCTAGACATGGTGATGTCATACCCAAGTCATGGGACTCTCAAACAAGACCACCACAGAGCTGGTATCCGATGACGACACACTGGGGTTTATTGATTACAAGTTAGCTAACCCACACCATAATCCAACACACCTCCACAACGGGTCGGGGAGAACGGTTCTGAGCTCTCAGGGTAATGGGTTTTTAAAGGTGGGGGGGGAACTGCAGGCAGAGTGGCACAAGCCTTTGCATTTTGGGATTGAGTAAAAGTATACAACTTTTAATTTTGCTGGTTGTGGTATAGGGGAATTTCAAAACAGTCAAAACAGTGGTTATCAGGTACCTACAAGGACTTTTGAAGAAAGCAGATGTAAACAGATGCTGTCTGGGTACCCTGGTGGGTCACTTTGACCAGGGCAGGCACAGTTTTGGGGTAATGTTTATGACTTTGCTGGGCTGCATTCACCCTCCTACGGAGTTCTTTCTCAAAATGCAGCTTGTTCTGTTCCTTCAGGGACACACTGATGTGTGTTCTTTAAGACATTACTGCTCTTATGCCCTGTGACACAGCTGTCACAAGGGGAACAGACCCCCTCCACCACGTGGTCCTGCCAGCATGCCATACTGTGCTGCTGCAAGGCTAAAGCAGCCACACCCTGCAATAAGACGCTTAAACATTTATAAACATGAAGTCTTTTTTTAAGTCAATTTCTTTGGGCTTTCTATCATGTCCCCGGCTAACACATGACAAGCTTTGAGAGGACAAATCACCGTGTCTTTATTACTCTGGTACTTGGGAGCAGAAGCAAGGAGGACCCTGATGATCGCATCCTTCTCACCAATGCCTAGCAACTGCCTATCTGTCTGCACTGGTGTAGTTTGGTCTTTTCAATGTCATCACTGTGCTAGCTTCTGTCTTTGTCACAAAACGCCTGAGAAAAATGAACCCCAAAGAGAAATGGTTAGTTCTAGATCCCAATTTTGAGAGTTTCTTCTATTTTCAATAGTTTGGTTTTAGGACACAGCAGAGTCCAGCCCTACTGACTTCCTGCCAAGGTTCAAGTCAGTTGCCTCAGCACAGGGAAAGGGACTTAGGACATCTAATCTAGGGTATAACAGGATGAACTCACACACGTGCTGTGTGAATCATGCTCTTTATTCTCCTGTCATTACAAACTCCCAAACATATATACATATTATATCCATTCATTAACAGCTTGTTGAGAATAATAATAAAAAAACTACAAGGAAGATTCTTGGGGACACAGGCATTCTTTGAAGATACACAGCAAAGCTTATCAGCTAGTTTGTATCTAACCACAGCTACTGCTGTGGGCAGGTTCTGGCCTTCTCTTAAAGGGGCCGCTACAGGTTACAAAAGGGGAAAGACTAAGCCATTGCAGGATCTAAGGGAAAGATAGAGAATATGTGTATTATTTTACATTTCTTAAGTGTGATTAATAATATCTGGACATGGTTAGTTAACAAACAGCCTTTTTATCACCTGCATCTCAGGACCTAAACAAAAACAATCTACCAGATCAAAAGCTGGTACAAAGTGTTAAATGCTATTATGAATCAGAGCAGGGAGGTGCCAGGGTAGGACCCTTAGGACAACATAAGTACTATTGATCTCTTGAAGGACTATGATGGACAATATTACTATTTGTCCCCACTGCTCCCCCTGACCTGACCTGTACTACTAGATGTCAGACCTGGTTAGATTCACCCCTGCCACACCATCCATGTCCCTCATAGAGTGCCAGCATTGGTGACTGCCCACCAGCCCCCTGCACTGACTCAAAATGGGGAGGTATCAGGCCTTGTAGGTCAGCACCCATGCCCCCCGTACACTGCAAGGTACCAGCGCATTTAGGAACCCTCTCCTTCCCCTCAGGAAACAGCATCAGGCTCCGCTCCTACAGCTCCCAGCCTATGATGCAAGTTTGCATGCCATGATGATCATTCCTGTTTGCCCAGAAACACTTCTAGGTGTCAGTCTGAGCCGGACAACAGTCCTGGGAACTGTCCACATGTACTGTTTGGTATCAGATGCTGTGTCCCTACATGCCTCATACAAAATAATGAATAGAAGTTCTGGAAGCACCCCATCCCCCCAAATACACAGCATACCTGGCTAAGCATTGTCCCAAGAGAAACACCACATCTCTTCTACTGTGAGACAGCAAGTCTCGCTGCTCTCCCCGGGCTGACTACTACATATCAGACTTGACGGGCAGTTCCACACTTGCGTGTGTGTGTGTGTGTGTGTGTGTGTGTGTGTGTTAAGCGTAGGTGTGTGCTCTGTGTAGGTGTGTGTGCTGTGTGTATATACATCCTTGTGTATGTGTGTGAGACTGTGTGATTATATAGGTGTAGGTGGAGGTGTGTGTTGTGGGTAGTTGTGTGTATACACATCCTTGTGTCTAGGTGGATAGGTGTGGGTTCAAGTGCCTACTTTGTGCAGCTACTGCTGCAGGCCCGGGCTCCACCTTCAGTGACTCACTAAAGGTATGTTGATAATCTCAGTTTCCAGAGCACAGGCATTCACTCGCCTGTATTTTGCCACTTAAGCTAGGCTGGTTGTCCGAGGCGCTTCTGGGATCTGCCTTTGTGACCCATGTGCTGGGATTAGAGTTCATGACACTAGACCTCTGTAGCGTGGGTGGTGGCTTTTGTTTGTATTTTTGGGGTAGGAAGTGAATCTTTTCCTTTAACTCGGGACCCCATGCTTGCAAGGCAAATGCTTTACTGAATGAGGCATCTATCTCGCTCACTCTTTGACTCTTGGTTTTCTATTTTTAGTTTTATTTTTTTTTTCTGCTTATATTCCTCTTTTCCTTCTGGTTTTATTTTTCTCCGGTGTTCCATGGTTGTGTTAGAGGGACTTTCTTTTTTAACTTTTTCTGACTCAAATTTTAAAATTTCATTTATATTGGTTCTCTGTACCTTTTACTTTTTAAATTATTCATAGGTCATTAGTAGTGTACTTGACCTGTGGGATTTACAGCTCTTTGGCTTGAGGCTAGTGTCGAGTTTCTAAGATTTCTGATTTGTCTGGTTTGCTATTTACATTTGCTCGATTGCCTCAGCTCACTTGATGATTTCTGTTGTCATTTCTTTATGTGTTCTGGTTTGCTTGAATTTCTTTGATAGGTATTAGAGGTAGCTGGTTTGGGGTATTGGTTTTAAAATTATGTTTTATTTTGTATATCATTTTCTCACTCATTCTTGCTCCATTCATTTCCGTCTCGATCCCCTTGCTCCTGTTTAAGTTTTCCGAGTAGCATCCAGAACCTCCCTGGGTCGTGGTCCTGCCACTTCACCGGATTGGGAGTCAGAGCTCGATTTGGGTGTCGAGTTTGTTTTGTCTGTGTGTCTTCAGTGCTCTCGTTTAAAGCTACTTCTTCGTGGGGTCTCATTTTGTCTTCTGTGTTTACTTTATATCTCCGGATATTGCTGCTTGCATTCCTTTACATCTCTTCCTTTCCCCTTCCCTCCCCTTTGCTTTGGCAGCAGCATCACTGACAACCATGCCCAGTGACAGTGAGGACGAGTACTCAGAGCCCAGCACGGCGCCCAGCATCTCTGATGAAGAATTGTTCACCAGGCAGTACACCATCCTGGAGGCCTTAGGCCGGGGTGGCACTGGCAAAGTCGTGCTGGCCCAGCATTGTCTCACAGGCACCCCAGTCGCTGTGAAAGCTCTGGGGAAGCGGGAGAAGTTGTGGGAGCTGACAACGTCCGACGCCGACATCGTGAGGATGCTGCTCAGCCATCCTAACATTGTTTCCCTCCTGCAGGTGATAGAAACAGAACAGAACGTTTATTTAGTTATGGAAGTGGCTGAGGGAGAGCAGCTATTTCAGCACATCAGGAAGGCTGGATGCCTGAAGGAAGACGAGGCTGGAAGCATATTTGTTCAGGGGCTCAGTGCCATAGGCTACTGCCATGATGAAGGTGTCACTCATAGAGACTTAAAGCCTGACAACGTCGTAGTGGATGAGAACGGAAAGGTAAAGATTATTGACTTTGGCCTGGATGCCAGATTCAGGCCTCGGCAAAAGCTAGAAAGGCTGTGGTGCCTTCCAGTTCATCCCCCCTGGAAATCTTCCTGGGCATCCCTTATGATGGCTCCAAAGCTGACATCTGGACCTTGGGGGTCCTTTTACATTATGTGGCCCATTTGCAGGGGCCACCTTGTCAAAACTTAGGGAACAAGTTCTGCAAGGGAGGTATGACATCTCCTATCAGCTTTCCAAAGACTTAAGGAGCATGATAGGCCTATTATTAACAGTGAATGCAAGGCAGAGGCCAACTGCCAGGGACCTCATGGGTCACCCATGACTTCAGAAAGGGGAAAGAACTGTTACTATTAACTATAATGGAGACCCCACCTGCCCAGACCCTGAAATTATAGCAGCCACGGAAAACATTGGGTTTGACACTCTTCTTCAAAGCACAGAAAATTCAATGAAACAATGGCTGCATCCCACTTACTGAGATGTCAGGCTTGCCAGGACAATGACAGTCCACACAAAGTCAATGAGCCCAGGGATGACACCTTTCCCTTCTGCAGAAGACCCGTCACAAATCCCCCTTCCCTGGAGGAGGACCAGTGAACATTCTCTCCAGATATAAGTCTCATCCACTAAAAACCCTCCTCTAAGACAAAGGAGGAAGAAGAACGTTCCTGACCTGCCCAAGAAGACACCCACTCTGGGCGGAGGTCAGAAACGCTCTATGACTGCTCCATTAATTTGCTTCCCAAGAAGGATTGCGCGGGAGGTAGAGGACACCAGGTTCTCCACTAGCTCTAGGTCAGAAACGCCCTTAAGTGGCCCGGAACCACGCAGGACTTCACCTGCAAGCTCCCTGCAGCCCAGGGGCTGGGCAAGATGGAAGAAGAGGATTAGGATATGCATCGTCAGACTATGCTGCTGCATATCACACCCCACAAAAAGCGTCCAAGGAAGGTGTATCCCCAGAAGTGAGAGGACACCACACGATGACAAGAAGTGCAAGGCAGGTCGGCTTTCCGTGCGACGGTCGCCAAGTTCCATTTTCGCGTTGCCTCTGCGGTACCCGAGCCCGCAATGTCGGGCCCCAACGGGGACCTAAGCATGCCGGTGGACTCGGGAGCGGAAGGCGAGAATGACAGCTTCGGGAAAGCAGAGTACGCTGCCATCAACTCCATGTTGGATCAGATCAACTCTTGTCTGGACCACCTGGAGGAGAAGAACGACCACCTCCATGCCCGCCTCCAGGAGCTGCTGGAGTCTAATCGGCAGACACGCCTGGAATTCCAGCAACAACTCGGGGAGGCCCCTAGTGATGCCAGCCCCTAGGTGCCAGGAGCCCCAAACTGGGTCCCGGCCTCGCCTCTCTAGGCCATGTTCTGGCCGGGGTAGATACCACTTGGCTTAGACACCATCTCAGGTACTGGCCTTCAGATCCCCCAGTGGGTCTACCTGCCTGGACCAAGCCGCACTGCCCCATCATCCCTTCTGGAGCCAGGTGTGGTCCTACAACTCACTCACTCATCCGCCTGCCCAGCTCCGGTCTCTTTCCCCTCCACCCTGGATTGAGTGTCCATATTAAAGAGATCTCCCACAAAAAAAAAAAAAAAAGAAGAAGTGCAAGGCACGGTCCAGGTATGTTTCCTTATTTGCTTTTATCTATGTCTTTCCTCATGTCCTTGTATATAGACCATTATTTTTAGGTTCTTTTGGGGCAATGAGTTTGTAGTGGCGTTTCATATATATTTCAATAAAAAAAAAAAGCTTGCCTGAGGATCAGAAAAGTGCAACAGCCGCACTGGGCAGCCTTACAGACCAGGCAGCAATAACACATATCCTTAATCCCATCATTGAAAGAATCCAAGGTTGGAACTCACAGAAGGAACCTGTGGGCAGGAATTGAAGCAGAGACCATGGAAGAATGTGTTCTCCTGCCTTGATCTCCAAGATCATACCTTGCTGTCTTCTACCCCCAACACATCCTGTCCAGTGGCAAAATCACCCACAGTGACTGTTATATCTTAATCTAATCCTAATCAACAAAAATCCTTTATCTGATGGAAGAACTTCCTCTGCAGAGTTTCCCTCTTTCCAGATGCCCCTAGCTAATGATCACGCTGACAAAAACCTAACCAGCAAAGTTCTGTAGTGTAGTCCCTTAAACTTCAGAACAAAGCATGTTTATCTCAAAGTGTCTTACAAGACAGCATTTGAGGATGGGCTGGTCCCTCAACTCATAACCAAGAGGAAAAATAGGAGCAAAGCAGCCCAAGAGGAAAATGATCATCTCTGAGAATAGCCAGCAGGTCCATTTCCATTTTCAACTGATGTCTATTGTTTGTCCCGGGATGTTTAAAAAAGCCTGCAGTGGAATGAGAAACCAGAATTCTCACCAATTTACTTGAATTCTCATTCAAGTAAAAGCCAAATTGGAACTGAAGGTGGCTCTCCCAAAGACTGTCCCCAGAGGACTTCAGCTGGATGTTTGTGTGCCTCTTGGGTTTTGTCTTGTTTTATACCTGCTTACTTATTTGTCTGAATTTGTTTTATTTTTTTGAGACAGGGTTTCTCTGTGTAACCACTCAGTTCTGGAACTTGCTTTATATACTGGGCAGTCGCTCACAGAGATCCACCTGCCACTGCCTCTGGAATGTTGGGATTAATGATATAGGCTGCCACCACCTGACTTTGCTCTTCTTTCTGCCATTTTTCAAAGCCTCTTCTTCCTAGACGCTGAAGAACTTTCTTTGAACATCAAAAGCACAACATTCTAGATCCTTATCTAAAACATAACACTATCTTGCTCATGAAGAACCAAAATGTTGAGCTAGAATTACTAAAGAGCCAAAAGATGTTTATCAGAGACTGAAAATGGAGGAAGTTGGTTAGGAAGGTTTGTTCCTAGGTATGATGGAGAGGGATTCTGTAGTTGGATCTGGAAAAGGTAGGGGAAGGAAGTGACAAAGAACCAAGTTTCAGAGAAACCACCTTGGAGAGCAGTGCAGAGCAGGGTGGGTGAAGGCAGGCACTAAAATCCCAGTCCTGTGCCTCCTTGCATCTAAAGCTGCCAGGCACAGGACACTGGGCTCCATTGTCCTGTTGTCACCGTGCTGTTAGCATGTGGGCCTGCACAGCTGCAGGAAGAGGCGTGTGGGAAATCCTTACTAGGAGCTCTTCTTTACTGCTTAGACTCCTCCATCTAGGAGGGAGGTAACCGATCGTGGAGGGTTCTCCACGGGAATAGTCTGGTCACCTGGGAGTCTCCCAGGGAATTCCAGGTGGTGAGAGGAGGGCCATTGATGCCAAATATACAGTTGAAATAACAGCAATTAGAACAACAGGAACAAATTTTTCCAGCTGCCTGATGAGGGTGTAGGCAAATCCTCAGGTACAGTCTGGGGACACAGTCCCCCATCACTCCTTCCCAGCTTCCTCTTCCACATAGGAGGGACAGAGAGGATGGACAATGGCTCTACTGAAAACTACCCTATCACCCCTATTTTAGCAGCCTTTGACTTCCTCTTCTCTGGGGTTGACAGGTTTTCTCCTGATTTGGCCTCTCTTCACCTCAGTGCATGCAGAAGCCCAGCCAATCAGCATGCACATCTACATTTTCCCAGTCTGCCTCTCTCACTTGGCTCCTGCTTCTGGCTGGTGTCTTACTCCCCACGTGACCAGGTATTAGAGGAAAACTGGGGACTTCAGAGTCAGATACGCTGCCCAGCTTGTCTGAAAGAGGAGGGAGTCTGAGGCTGCCCTCTAGACCTTGAAGAAATGAACCACCCTGGACTTGATGTTCCAGCTCAGGCTGGGAGCACATCCTCCTCCATTCACTAAAACTCAACATGGAGCTGCAGCAGAGGGACTGGCTCCTGTGCAGGGGACTCACCTGCAGTTTTGCACTCTGAGACCTGCTGCTTCTAGGACAACCTCATGCTGGAAACAAGTTGGGGAATAAAACTGCCCACTTCGTGGCAATCTACAACCCAAGTGTGGCTGGTTTTAATATCAGTAACCCTTTTCTGAGACATTGCAAGCCTATAAATGGATTCATCTAACCATGAGGTTGGAGTACTCAAGATCCAGTGACACTATAAGGCCTCACCTTTGAACCCTGTGACATTGATGACCGAGCCTGAGACACATGAAACTGGTGACACTGGACATGCAATCTGTCACTCTATCTCTGACTCGCAAGCTCTTGTCTCTGTTGCGATGCCAGTACAGTTAAACCATCTCTTCTAGAGACCCCCAGATTCTTAACAGTTCTAGAATCATTTACAATCCCCGTCCTCAGTGCAGTTTTAGTGATGACTCTCTATAAATACATTATAGAATTCCATGACACAGTAGCCTGGGGGAAGCATCCTATTTCCAAAGTAAGGATCAGAGGACAGCCATGAAGAATCAGGACAAAAGAACAGTGGGACCAGCGACTGAGGCATTAAATCATGTCGTACTTAGCCCATCATTATCTTAGGGTTTCTGTTGTCATGACAAGCATCATGACTAAAAGCAACTTGGGGAGGAAAGGTGTGTTTCAGCTTGCAGTTCCACATCGAAGTCCATCACTGAGGGAAGTGAGGCAGGAAGGCAGGAACCTGGAGGCAGGACCTGATGCAGAGGCCATGGAGGAGTGCTGATTACTGGTTTTCTCTCTATGGCTTTCTTATAGCAACCAGGGCCACCCGCCCAGGGGTGGCCCCACCCACATAGAGTTGAACCTTTCCCATATCAATCACCAATCAATAAAATGCATTACAGGCTTGTCCACAGGTCAGTCTTAGGGAAGCTTCCCTCTCCCCGAGTAACTCCAGCTGGAGACCAACAGACATCAAACTAGACAGCACGATCATCCAGGACACTTGATGGAATCTGGTGTGTGAAAAGAACTGTCCGATCACCCTGCTTTCCAAGATAACACTGGTCAAGGTTAGTACAACATCTTTCCTTCTACTAGCTAGCAACCACTAGTGTTAATTCTCTGATCGCATTATGTATCATAATGAATATGTATATATGTATGCATGTTTATGTTTGCACACATGCATGAAATATAATTGATACATTTATGTTTTATGCATGCATTATATAACTATATATCAATACATACATATGCATTCATATATAGACACACATATCTATATGCACAGAGGCTACAGAATGGCTTCAAGGAATTAAAAAGCAAAGGAGTGGAAAGCTTTTGGGAACTTAAGTATCTCAGCATCAATATCTCAATGAGCCAAATGGAGACGGGAAAGCTAAGACAGCTGCAAGGTCACGGGGTTGAGGTCACTGCAGATCAAAATTCTGTCACCGGTCCATTTATCAGAGTGCAGTGGCCTTTCTCTTTTCTTGCTGGTTTTGAAGTCCATCTTGTCAAATGGCAGGACAGCAACACCTGCTGGTTTCCGTGTCATTTTGCTTTGTTTTCCATCCTTTTGCACTGAGGTAGCGAAGCGTCTGACTTTTGTGGTGAGGTTTATGCTTTGAAGGCAACAAATACACGCGTCTTGCTTTTCTACTTAATCTCATAGCCAGCATCTCTTCATGGGGGGAGGGGCTACTGCCTGATCTTTCCTTTTTCCCTCCTGCTTACCTGTTATTTAGTACAGCTTAGTTATTGTCTTTTCTATGGCCTCTTGAGTGGATTTGTTTTTCCTTTCAGTCTGAGGATTCCTTTAAGAGGTGATTTAGTGGTCATAAATTCCTTATGTCTATTTTAATCGCCAGAAATGTTTGATTTTTTCTTTCAGTCATGATAGCTTTGCTGAGCATAGTCATCTCAGTCAGTAATGCTAACACTCAGGACTTGAAATATGTCACTCTTTGCCTTCTTTTAAAGTGTTAGTAGAGTAATCTGGTGTCATTGTGATGGACTTGCCTTTGCGACTTTCAGTATACTTGCTTTGTTCTGTGTGTTTTAATTATGATATGAAGAGAAATCCTTTGCTGCTCTTGTTTGATTGATGTCTTAAATGCCTCTTGGATATGGAACACCATTCTTTTCCTAACTCTGGGAAATTTTCTGATTCTTCTGAAAAAAAATTCTATGATTTTAGAATAAAATTCTCCCTCTTCTCCCCAAACCCTATTTCTTCTTTTTGCATACAATCTGTAGGTTTGTCTTTTTAATACGTCTTAGAATTCCAGCTGGTACCTTATTATTTTGTCTTTGTTGGATTGTTCTGATTCTCCCCCCTTGTCTTCAAACTGAGATATTCTATCTTGATCTATTCTATTGCAGATACTTCTCACAGAGTTGTTTAAAATTTGACTTACTCTGTTGTATTTTTAGCACTTTAGATTTTTTCTTCAGTCTTTTTTTTTTGTTGTTGTTGAATTCCTCTCCCAGATCATGCATTGCTTTCCTTATTGTCTTTAGTTATTTGATGTCATTTTGATACTTTGTAGTCATTATTTTAAATTCTTTGGGACTTCATCGAGATGCCATTACTGTCCAGCTAATCATGTTTGGTTAAGTTATGTTGTCTTGGTTTTTCACTTTTTTTTAATGCTGTAGCATTACTTTATTGCTTAGTTTATGGTTTAGGCAGCTATATTTTTTACTTAAAGTCTCTGCTTTGTTCAAATGGAACCCGAATGTGTAAAGCTGAGTGTGTCATTCAAAAAATAAATAATTCCTCAGTTAAGGAGCTTGGGGTGCCTGATGTAAACTCTGTATTATTTCTCGAGTTAGATATTGATTCCAAAGACACCAGAGCTTCTAAATATTACCACTACACAAACATTGTACTAACCAGTTGATAATAATTGTCCCTTTTGATTTCAGTTGGAGGATAAGTAACCACATATAGAATAGACGATACTCAGATTTTAGTGAATAAGATTATGAGTTGGGAGGGATGCGCTTGGGTGGCATAAGGAAAAGTATTAGATCAGTTTTTATGAGAAAAAAATCATAGGCAGCTAGGTAAAGTAGCTCAGAGGACAAGGTGAGATACTGCCATAGTCCTCAGATTTTAGAATGCGAAAGCCATAGAAAGTGATAACTAAGAATTAAAAAGAAAGGGGGCAAGGATGAGAGAAAGAGGAAAATCATGGAAATAAGAGGTGGGAGAGAGGATGAGATCCAAATAAAGGGCATAGACAAGAATGCCTTTGAGTACTCTGTGTGAAGAAGCATGAACAGTAGTTGCTCCTGATGAGGGCAGGGATGAAGATGGATGGAGACAAGAGCATAGACAGAGGAATTAGACACAGGACACTTCTGAGTTTTGCTTTATGAGAGACAGAGAGGAAGCACATGTTGGTATGGCTTTTCCTACTCTGCCGACCTGCCTTTCTCACAGGCCAGAATGCCAGGAGCCAGCCCTGGTGGTAGGCAGGTCCTGGCAGAGGACGTAAGGAGTAGGTGAGGAACAGAACGCTCCAGGCCATGATGGTTGGGAGAGGCTTGCAGCCTGAGTCACTAGCAGCCAGGGCGCTTCTTTATTTACACAGAATTCAGTATGTAGGAATCAATTCATGCTGTTCCAAAACAGGTCAGTTTTGGTTTCAGACATGTGTTTCATTTTCTCTTGCTTATCGTTTAGTCATCATTGATAAGCCATAACAGAACAGAGCTATTTTTTATAATCATTCTCC